>NW_015175976.1:212664-238705 GCF_001447785.1 Gekko japonicus
TTTTTCCCGCTTCGCTGCCGATCCGTGGTGCCAATGTTGTTGCCAAAATATCTCTGAGGTCTTCCTGTTCCTCTTCTTTCAATCCTTGAAATTGTAGAATCAAGTTTGATTTTTCCATTTGAAGCATTAATAATTTATTTTCCTGCTTCATCTGTTGTTTTTCCACTTTAACAACTTTCTTCTTTACACTCTGAATTTCTTCTGTTGACGCCAGACACTTCTTTGCAGTTTCACCTAACTTGTCAGCAGTCTCCGTCATTTTTTTCTGCTGAATACTGAAAGCCCCCTCCATGTTATCAAGCTTCTGATTTATTTTCTGCAGTTCCTCCAGCAGATGGTGCGCAAGTTCACCTTCTTGTTGATTGACAGCAGTCCCAGCAGAGGAGGGACTCGGACAGGAAGTTCCTCCTGTCTTCTTTGTTAGCCTCTCCGAAGCCTTTTTGTCTCTTTCTTTTTGCATCGCCATTTTCAAACTTTGTTTATACTTTGAAAGTTCGTGCCGTGCCACCCTAGGATGGCTCCTTCTAGCCTACGCTCGGCCCTCCTCCAAAAGGTAAATTGCTTAAGCAATTCTTCGCCCTGCCCCCTCTCTCCGCTTTTAAAAAGTCTCTTTTTTACTGTGGGGGGGAATCCTCCCTCCTCCCTTTCGGTTTCCTGGGGGACGGGAGTCGCTCGAGCCGCAACTTTTATGTTGATACCAACTCACAGTTAGTCGCATATGCTTTTCTTCCAGCTTTAACCTTATCGCTCCATCACTCCGATATTTCGGCGGCTTTGCTAATCCCTTTCACGGAGCACAACGCAGCTGGGGCCGTTTGGGGCAGGGGAGACTTGGACGGGGAGCCTCAATTCCCGGCTTTTATGCCGGTAAGAGGCTTCTCCCAGTCTCCCAGGCGCGCCCCCTGGTTCGGAGCCCTGTATCCAAGGCACCTTAGGATCTCCGCATACGCGGGACCCCCCAGGCAGCGTGTGGGTGATCCGGCTCCGGGAGCTTGCCCGAGAGTCAGTCGCCAGGCGTTCCGGCACCATTCTTCTCCCTCTACCAGACATTGTTTACACAAGAAGAAAGTTTTAAAAACTAAAATGAAAGTTCTCCGATTTGAAAATGCTTGGGACTATTTTGCACCTTTCGGTCACATTTGCTGTCTCTCACGGTCAGTTTCGCTTTTTCCCTCCCAGTTTATTATTCAGGAACCATTTAATTTTGTGAGGGGGGAATCCCCAACTCCTCTCCCGCCCACCACTTATCTCATGAATTGCTGCCGTTCACCTTAAAGGCTCAGCCGCTTGTAGAGGGGATCAGTTAACTCACAGTTTTATCGCCTTTAAGTTATTATAGGAGCTCATTCACGCTGGATCACTTGTCCGCTTCCTCCCGTAGCCAGCTCTAGTCACCATGATGGCTTCACATTGGCAGGACCTCTCGGAGTAAGGAGAGCCTCAATTCCTCAGCCATCGCCTCAGAAAGGGCTCTCCTTGGCACTCCAGGCCAGGAGTCCCCTACAAGGACTTGGGGGGGGGCAGACCCATCTGGGACCCCTCCTGTCTGCCGTGCCTCGGCACATCCCCATCAGAGCTCGATGGGACACATCCAACCCGTGAGTCGCCAAAACTGGGAAAAAAACACCACAAGTACTTCTTACTCCAGTGTTCGCTCCTCCCCCACAGTCATGTGCACTTTCCGTGGACCCATCCTTATCAAGTACAAAAAGATTAGGGTAAATTAGGTTCAGTAGGGGGAAAAAATTGAAGACTTAAAACTTCTTGGAAAGGTTTTATCAGTGATGAAGTGGAGGTGGGAAAGCAGCAATCATGCCAATGAGACAAAGGAAAATATCACTCTTTAGCAGAAGGAAGAGGAATGACAAAAACTGGGATTAGCATAGCACTTAGCATAACAATATCTGTGTTCCTACATTAACATGAATATTTGCATCCCAATGAGTAAAGCAGCCTAGGACAAATTCGGAACAGAAGGAAATGGAATGAAATGAAATTGTCAATCATTTTAATCTGAAGGTACTCCGCTGCTCTCAGACCAAGAATCACAAGACTTGGAAACAGAACATTGAGTGAAATATGGGCAACCCAGTTGCTCAGAAATCCAAACAATGTGCTAACAGCTGTGTGAAAAGACATCACTCAGCGGTCAAGGACATCCTTTGCATGCAGAAGCCCTCACGATTCAACCCGTGGAATTTCCAGTGAAAAGGCAGCTGGGCCAGGAAAAACTTCAACTTTGGAAGAGCCAGTCAGATAAAAGAAGAAGAGTAGATTTTTATACCCCTTAATGGGTCTCAGAGAGGCTTACAATCACATTCCCTTCTCCAGGGCTTTTTTTGTAGAAAAAAACCAGCAGGAACTCATTAGCATAACAGGCCACACCCAATGGCAGAAACTCATTAGCATAGTAGGCCACACCCTGACAGCACAGCACATTAGCATATTAGGCCACACCCCATGTCACCAGAAGTGTTGTCATCCAGCCACACCCACCTTTTGCTTCTTATTCTGTTTACCTTGTTTGTTGTCAAAACCCAGGGCTTTTTTTGTAGCAGGAACCCTTTGCATGTTAGACCACACACCCCAAATGTAGCTAACCCTAATGAGTTTCTGCTGTTGGGTGTGGCCTATTATGCTAATGAGATCCTGCTGGGCGTGGCCAACTCAGGAGCCAGCCAGAACTCCGTTCCTGTGCGTTCCTGCCCAAAAACAGCCCTGCCCTTCTCCTCCCAACAACAAGTACCTCATGAAGCAGGTGGGGCCGAGAGAGTTCTGAGAGAACCGTGACTGGCCCAAGGTCACCCACCCAGCAGGCTTCAGGTGGAGGAGTGGGGATTCAAGCCTGGTTCTCCAGATCAGAGTCCATCGTTCTTATTCCCCTTCCCTCCAGTGTTTTATTGGTTCGCATATCTGCATGTTAGTAAAACTCTCCAGGAAAAGACCCTGAAGGCAAGTGAACAGGCCATTACATTATGGCTGCTTTTCTGTAGTGTTTTCAGGACTGGCTCTCTAATGAGGCAGGGAGACAAAGCAGCATGGGATAGAGCGGGACCTGGGACAGCTGTGCTCAGATCCCCTCTCTGCCATGGAAACTCTCTGGGTGAACTTGGGCCTGTCACGGCCTTTCAGCCTAACATCTCACAGGGTTTTTGTTGTGAGGAGAAAGTGGAGGGAGGGGAGTTCTATGTGAAAACCCTCTTTTTGGTCCTCACTAGGGAGAAAAGCAGGATATAAATTTTTTTAAAAAAGTGAGGACTCAGTGGTGGATTGCCACCTCCTACCCTTTCTCATCTCCTGCCCAGGAGCCATTCATAGACCATCACTCCTTGCTCCACCAATGTAGCATGTAGCACAAGCAGAACTTCCTGAACAGCTGCAGGAGTTCAGAAAGCTCTACTAGGCAGGTATAGCTTGTCATACTGCATTTAAACATGTGTGGGGGAATGTAGAAAGGAGAGGTGTTAGCTGCTCTGGGTGGAGGCAGCAGGCAGAGTCAGTGAGAAGTGGTGGTAAAGTGGGGAGACCAGGTCTCCCTCTCCATCAGGGGACCTTCTGCCCCCCAGTGATGGAAAATGCCAAGGGAAATGAGGGGCTATCAGTGTTGCATCAACACCATCTCATGACTTCTGGTGCGACCTGGAAGTGAGTGACATCGTCAGGTCAGGCAATGCTCTAGCATTTACCCAAAACTCTTTGGTCAATACTAGAGTAAATACAGAATTACACCAGAAGTGTATTCTGGTTGCACCAGAAGTGACATCATGGCATCAACACAATGCTGAACAAGTAAGTGCCTGCCCCTCCATGATCTTCCATCAGTTGCTAGCCATAGGCTGGCAACCCTGGAAGAGGTGGGTGTTGGTAGAGGAGAGTGGCATCAGATTGTACCACTTATTGGGCTGCCACTAAGTGTTTTCTCACTCTGCTTGTGCCCACTGGTACCATGGTGTGTGTGGGGGGAAGATGCATATGAATTGGAAGGAACTGTAACCTGTAGCAACCAGTGTTCCCTCTAAGCTGATTTGGAGTGAGCTAGCTCACAGTTTTTTAGCCTCCAGCTCACACATTTTGGTCTTAGCTCAGGAAGGACGGCTCCAGAGCAAACTAATTTATGCGGTAGCCAAATCACTTGCTCACAACTTTCATGCCAGCAGCTCACAAAGTAGAATTCTTGCTCACAAGACTCCACAACTTAGAGGGAACAACCTGCACACACACGAGGTACAAAAAGGAAATGAAGATGTGGAGCTCCCTTATACTGAATCAGATCATGGGTCTATTAAAGTCAGTATTGTCTACTCAGATTGGCAGCAGCTCTCCAGGGTTTCAAGCAGAGGTCTTTCACGTCATCTGCTACCAGATCCTTTTAACTGGAGATGCTGGGGATTGATTTTGGGACCTTCTGCATGACAAGCAGATGCTCTGCCACTGAGCCACAGCCCTTCCCACATGCAACCACAAATAAGGGCCCCGGTCACACAGGCCGGATATCGTGGGGGGGAGGCATGGCTAATTGCCCTGGCGCAGTTTGATCCGCAATTACACGATCAGACTCGCCGGCGGCACACCACGGGTCCTTCCCTTGGTGCCGGCGGGTAAACGAGGGACCGGAGGGGAATGCCGCGCGCCGGCGCGATCACACCACGGGCGTCTGGAGGCAGCCTGTGGCAAACGTTTACTAGTACCTTGGAGGTACTAGTTTTTTAACTCGCATTGTCGGCGGTAAGCCACGGGTGCGCTCCACTTCCAAGATGTTGGGGTGTGATCGCACCCGGATAATCCGCCCACCATCCGTGCCTCTACTGCGGCAACTTTGCCATGTGACCGGGGCCATAGAAGAGCAGTTCATTTGTAATGCCAAAATTTTGGATGCAATTTAGAATGGATTCAGAGGACATCAGAAGCCATTCCTAGATAATACTGGGCTAGATGGTTAACAATCAGCTGGTTTATTATTAGGCAGCATCTTTTTATATCACAATCCGGACTAGTGTTGCTTACTGGAGGCTTTTAAAAAGAGATAATTACTGTTTTGTTTTGTTAGGCAGTTATTTCAAATGGGAGTTGGGTTTGGGATCTGGGAAACAAACGTGCCCCAATGGCATACTTGACTATAATTAGTAATAGCATTATTTCGTATTAGTAAAGATCTTGTTTTGCTTGGAGATGATGCAAGGTACATTGTGCTGAGCTGTATGCGCTGTGCTTTGACATTTTGCTGGCTGCACACCTCAAAATCATACTCTTTTAAATTAATCCATATTAACTAATAGATGAAGTGTACCAGTCACAGGGAGTGGCAGTCCTGGATTTCCTTGGCAGTCTCCCATCGAAGTAGTAACCAAGGCTCACCCTGTTTAGCTTCTGAGACCTGATAAAATCAGGCTAACCTGGGCTGTCCAGATCAGGGCATAAAAAATACAGATCTTATACAAAACTCAGTAAGGCAAGTAGACGATAAATGGAGAACGGATCTCCAAAATTCAGCAAGACAAGCAGACTATAGAGGCGCAAAGAAAAATGATTGAAACAAAGAGCACAATTTCCAGATCATTGTGTCTCTAAGTCATTATGATCATTAGAGCCTTTATTTCTATCTCCAGTAATCCCTACACACTAAGCATTCAATTAAACACTTTGTTCTAAGAACTGGCACTGTTAAAAAAATATCAAAATTGAGGTGTAATTCTTTTTCCCAGAAATCACATGGTTGAGGACAGCAACGGTTTCCAGTGAGCCTGGCCTCTTCCTTCTCTCCTCTTTAACCATACAGTAAGGACATAGATAGGTCCTTTAAGTGCCATCTGTAATAGCCACAGAACCTGTTCACTGCTTTAACTGTTTTAATTCTGACTTGTAAATGTAGTCATTGAAAACGCTGTTCACCGTACTGAGCCTGTGCACAGGGGAGGGCAGTCTACAAATACATAAACAAGTAAATAAATAAAAGGGCTTCCATCTTTCTGAAAAGGAGGCCCGAGTAGCCTGACCATCTCTTAAGCATTTCAGCCATCCTGAATGACTTGGCAGTCTCCCAGGCTGTATCTATCCCATTTGATATGCATGCTTTCTGCTTTCCCTCCCAATTCTGTGAAGTGGCATTTTTGCTGCAACCAGAAAACCATTCAAAATGAAAGTATGTTTTAAATTTAAATTTGTAAACCACCTTGAGCCATGTGGAACTGGGGTGGCCAGTCCCCAGGTCTGGGTGGGTTTCCCCCAATTCTGGGGGCTTCAATCCACCCCCACTGAGCTGGTGGGTGGGGGGAGCCCCAACCCCTGAGAGTGACCACCCACCTGGCCACCCCTTCTCCCTCCCCGCCTGCCTGATTTAAAGGGCTTCAGCTGGTTGGCGGGGACCACATGGCTTGCTGACCAGCTGGATGGCCCTTTAAATCCAGCAGGGCGGAGGGAGGGGAAGGTTGCCGGCACAGGCTCCACTCATAAAAAGACCTTTTAAAGGGTCTTTTTGCAAGTGGGGTGGGGGCTGCAGCGCAAGGGGGCTGATTGCCCCCAGATTATACAGACAATGGCTGTGTATACTGTAGACATCAATGGTATTTTCAGGGACATATTTATTTTTTAAATGTAACTAATTTTGTCCACCATTAATACCCTATAACACATATCATGGTAATATACTATTGAATGGTTCAGTGTTTTCAATGTGATAAAGTTTAACTTGATATCCAAGTATGCCGCTAAGCCCGTTGTGAGTGTTTGTTTCAATATAATATAATGGCACGTATTCAGCTATGTGGCTCCTCAAACAGAACAACATTCTTCCTGGCTTTCAGGTAGCAAAAACTAAGGCTTCATTTAGACAACAGAGGCGTCAACAGGGACATTTCTGTTTTCACATGATATAGTTGTTTAAAAGATTTACCATGTACATTTGGCATGTTGAGGTGGTAATATGCCGCCTCAGAAATCCACCTCAACAATTTAATGACAGTTTTCTTTTTGACCTGTGATCAGTGTTCCCTCTAAGCTGAGTTACTGTGAGCTAGTTCACAGATTTTTAGCCTCTGGCCCACACGTTTTTGTCTTAGCTCAGGAAGGATGGCTCCAGAGCAAACTGATTTATGCAGTAGCCAAATCACTCGCTCACAACTTTAATGCCAGTCAGAAGTCATTTCGGGGGGGGAACGCGGGGGAACGCAGTTCCCCCGGATGAGGTGCAGAGGGGTGGGGCACATGACAAAGCCCCGCCCCCTGCTTCCGGCTGCCCCGCTTCCAGCCCTCATTCAGCCAGGAGGAGGCAGGAGAAGAGGGAGGGTAAGTTGCTTCCTCCCCGCCTCTCCCCACCCCTGCCTGCCTGGGGCCAGGGAGGGCCTTCACGGGGCTTCCTTGCACTCCCGCCGGCCTTGCAGGTCCACCGCCGGGCCCCTGATGTCAGGGGGTGTGGCATATGCTAATGAGTTATGCTAATGAGTTCCCCTAGCTCTTTTTCTACGAAATGACCCCTGATGCCAGTAGCTCACAAAGTAGAATCTTTGCTCACGGCTTAGAGGGAGCGTTGCCTGTGATTCTGAATATTTGCATTGTACTCCTAGTGCAGAAAGTGTTTGGCATTAACTGATCATAGAATTTTAAACCAAAGTGTCTGAAAGAGTGGGGGCTATCTAGCTATCTCTGCCTATGGGTCTCCTTTTGAAGTACTGGCTTCTACAATTTCCTTTAGGAAGCTTGTAATGACTCATGGGATAAGAAACCTCCAGAGCTCCAGATATTTTTTTAAAAAATCCAAGGCAGATTAACATTTTAACAACCAACATTTGTGGCAAGTACTCATGGCCAGACATCATATAATGTTTTTAAGTATATCATGTAGGCCAGGCATAACTATAGGTAGTAAGCTAGCAGGAGTGAGTTAATTGAGTACTCCTGAGTGGCTCCGTCTCTTTATTATATAACTCTACACGAGCACAGAGCTGCATGCACATGGAAGGGGATGGATCGTTCTGCAAATAAATGCCTGATGCCAAGAATAGTTATTGTTTGACCTCTCAAAAAGTCACTCTCACTGCATTCAGTGGGGACTTGTTCCGTACAAATTATACTCTGGACTACAGGCATTGCATATATCCATGAATTTCAAATCTGCCCATCTATCAAATCTCATTCCTCTGGTGTGGTTCCTGAATGAGCAGCTCCAAGCGTTGATAGAAGTGAAAAGCTGCCATTGCTTCGTTTCTGATGCTCTTTAGCAAGTCAAAAGAGCCTGCGTCTCATTAGTAATATTTTGAATGGGCTTAATATTTCCCTTCATTTCCACTTGAGTGTTCCAGATGAGATGCTTTATGGCAAGTGCCCACAACAATAAGCTCTGATGTGCAGCAATTCTCAGTTTTGAATCTTTATTCCGAGAACACATGTACACTTCTCACATCAAGATTTTGTAATACTTTTTTTTATAAGTGTCTTATTATTCACTAGTCATTTCTGATGGGCAGCTGCGGAGCGTAAAGAGGGCCGATACACTTCAGAGGCTCCTGAAGTGGAGGCTGGGTCAAGCAGTGGCAAATATACAGAGCAATCCTTGGCAGAACTACCACAGTCTAAGTCCACTGACGTTAGTGGCCTTATACTGGAATACCTCTGCCTAGGATTGCAGTGGCAGTGTCTCCATGCAGCTCTTCCATTTCTGCCATAGGAGTGAATGCCTGTTGTTCACTTCTATGAGAGAGGGAAACAGACGTAAGTGCTCAAGGATACAATTTGGACAGGAGCTCTGCTTTGAGAGGGAGGCTGGGTTTGGCACCCTATTTTACCAATTACATCCCATCTACTTGGTTACACAAAGCTTGATGGCAGCCATCATCTCAGTAGGCAAATCCTTTGTTTACAATAGTGACACCCTCCATTGGTTTTCTTGGCTAAACCAAACTATGAAAGAGACAGAACTCAGGAAGTGCTGTTTTTGTTACCTTGAGTGTTGAAGCCATAGGAAATCGATCCACACAAAGCTTGATGGCAGCCATCATCTCAGTAGGCAAATCCTTTGTTTACAATAGTGACACCCTCCATTGGTTTTCTTGGCTAAACCAAACTATGAAAGAGACAGAACTCAGGAAGTGCTTTTTTTGTTACCTTTAGTGTTGAAGCCATAGGAAATCGATCCTTAATATATTGCTATAATTCCTAGGGTAACATTTCTCAAATCGGGGTCTTGGGATCCTGTGTGTGTGCATGTGTGTGCAAAGTGTATTTGCAGGGGTTGAGGGTCATTTGTAAGGACAGAGGTCAATTCCTTCTCATGCCCATCCTGATCACTAAAAATGGAGCTTCTTGGTTTCCTAGGAATGGAGCAGGGACTCTCGGCTTCATGGGAACAAGGCAGAATCAGCTTCTACCTCTTCTGAAGGGCAGGAACTCATCCAGCCCACCACTGCCAGTATTCACCCAGTTTCCAGGTTTGTGGGGGGGTTTGCAAAATATTTAAATCAAAATGGGGTTCCCTGTGTGGTTAACATTTGAGTTAACATTCTCTATCTATACACAACAGCCCTTGCACAGCAGACCTTGCATATTCCAACACAAGGTACTGTACAACTTCTGTTTATTTCTTACTGTAAGCCTAAGAACACTTTCCTCACTCTAGGATGGAAAATTCCGGGAGATTTGGAGGCAGAGCTTGGAGTAAAGAAGGAGCTCGGCAGGGATGTCATGGAGTCCCCTGAAGCTCCGCTTTTCTCCAGGGGAACTGATCTCTGTAGTCCAGAGATCAGGTATAATTCTGAGAGAACTTCAGTCAACCCTACTTTTGTGGAACTAAATCCCACTCAGTAGACCTGAGTAGGATTCCAAGTAGACCTGTTTAGGATTCCTCTTACAGTGTCATCCTAAGCAGCAGGGGTCATTTTCTGCAGGAGCGCACAGGAGCGGAGCTCCGGCAGTAAAGGGCCCAGGGGGCGGGCACATGCAACAAGCCCCACCCCCTGCCAGTGTTCCCTCTAAGCTGAGTTAGGGTGAGCTAGCTCACAGTTTTTTAGCCTCCGGCTCACACATTTTTGTCTTCTCTCAGGAAGGATGGCTCCAGAGCAAACTAATTTATGCAGTAGCCAAATGGCTTGCTCACAACTTTAATGCCTGTAGCTCACCAAGTAGACGTTTTGCTCACAAGACTCCACAGCTTAGAGGAAGCATTGCCCCTTGCTCCCAGCAGCCGTCAGTCAGAGCAAGAAGCAGCCAGGTAAGTTGCAGAGTCCCTCCGGCCCCCCGGTCCAAAACAGTCCAGTGGCACTTTTAAGACCAAGTTTTATTCACTCCTCTGCGCGGACAGATATGCATGTTCCCCCCCGAATAGCTAGCAATCCAAAACAGTCCAGTGGAGCCTGAGCGGTGGTTGTTGCCTTCTGACACACTTCCGGTGATGTCAGGGGGTGTGGCATATGCAAATAAGTTACGCTAATGAGTTATGCTAATGAGCTCCTGCACCTCTTTTTCTACGAAATGACCCCTGCTAAGCAGTGTTACACCATTCTAAGCCCACTGACTTCTGTGGGTTTAGAAGAGTGTAAGCGCTTTGGATTGTACTGTTAGCCTCTTAAGCCCTTTGTTAATTAGTTATACTTTAAACATTAAAAAAGCATTGTCTCAACAGATGCCTTTCGGGGGGCACTGAAGAAAAGAGAGGATAATTTATCATACAATAAATTTACAGTGCAATCCTAAATGGAGTTACATCCTTCTGAACCCACTGAAGTTTGTAGACTTGTAATAGTGTAACTCTGTTTAAGATTGCACTCTAAAGTACCAATCTGAAAAGAAAATGTGTCATGAAATTTTCATGCCCTATTACAATAACAAATAGAGCTTCAAAAATTAAATACTCTCAGCTCTTCACTTTGCAGATTAAAATCCACCCTTGATGATCAATTAACTAAAGCTTTGGTTGATCAATTTCCATATTTAAGCAGTATTAAATAACATTTTTGGGGAAATTTTTCTATTAATGTTCTGATAGCAGAAAGGATTCTTAGGGAAAAAATCTATTCTTAGAAAAGTCTGTTTGGAGGAGGGGGAAAATCTCTGTATTAAAACCTGTTTGTAAAACTTCTGTTCTTGGAAAACTCCTCCCCCCCCCAAAATTCCATCATATATTCAAACATTTTCATTGACTGGCTTTTTAGATGTTACAGATAGGGATGGACACAAACCGGAAAAATGTGGTTCAGGTTGGTTTGTGGCCAAACTATAAACTGTACCACAAACTGAACTGAACTGGTTCATGGTTCATGGCCCCACAAACCCTGTTGAAAGGGATTGCAGTCCCTTTAAACAGCATTCATAGAAAGTTCCCCACTGCTCAGCTGTTTTTGTGGTTTTCTCAGAGAACAGAAAGCAGGGGTTTAAAGGGACCCAGAGTCCCTTTAAACCCCTGCTTTCTGCTCTGTCCATGAGCTGCCACAAACTTCTTAAAAAGTTTATGGAAGTTCGTGATGGTAGACCCATCACAAACTTCAGTTCATGAACCACAAACTGAAAAATTCATCACTCATTTTGCTTCACGGTTCGGTTCATGCCCATCTCTAGTTACAGAATGTGTGTTCTGAATGAGGGAAGGCAAGAAACCCTTTGATAAAAAGTGACATCATATTCTTCTCCCAGAATATATTTTGAACTTTCATCTGTTAAAAAAAAGTGATAAAGAGAGAAAGCTCCACCCATCCTTCCTGCTGCTGTTCCTGTTTCCCAGTTTTATCCCGATGATATGGTACCCAGGGAGGGTAGTATGTAATGAAGGCCTCAAGGTTAAGGCTTGGATACTCCAGTGAGTATGCTTAAAGGGTGGGAATGGAACCTAATGGGCCAAGGTTCCTTGCAACACAGATTAGAGGAATACTTGCTATGGTTATTGATCCATAGAGACTGGCAGAACAACCATGATTTGTTTTAAATTAAAATGTTTTGCTGTTGCTTCAGGAGTGAAGTTTGGGAAACCTGAACTTCTGCTTGTCTACATTCTAGATGGCTAACCCACATTTTATGAACCACAGTAATAATGCAGGTCACATCAGGCCCTAGTGAGGTAGCACCATAGCTTCTGATTCAGAGCATTCCATTGCTTTCATGTGGTAAATCATGTATGATAATTTGAGTGTTGAATGTCTAAAAGTGCAATGTATGCATCTCTGCCATCATGACATCCTATTATCACATTATACAGTACACATAAATTATCTCTTTTCTTGCCAGTGTCATAAGGATCTGAAATAACATCGTATACTGTAAAGCAACTGGAAATGCAGGCATTTTGGTTGACCCCCAAGTGCTCACTGTTTTTCAAGAATATTTTCAGCTGCTTCAAACAGTTCCCCCCTTTCACTAATTTTTCAATAATTTGTTTGCTAGTTTAGGAAATGCATGTCTCTGTCTGACTGGCTACATAGCAAAGTTGAGTTCATCACATTCACCATGTGATCCTTCTTTGGATAAGATCAATAATGTGAGCAATCAAAGAAGCACTGCCTTCAATCTAAATTGATTCTCTTTACCCTCAGTGCTGTCAGTATGTAGTCAAACCTGTCTGACTACATAGACCTGCGACATCAAATTGATTCTCTTTACCCTCAGTGCTGTTAAACCTGTCTGACTACATAGACCTGCAACACCATGACAATTACTCTGTGATTCCTGAATGGCTAGGATCGTCTTTGCAAGTGAATTCAGGATGGAGAAAGAAGCCTTAATCAGAAAAAATGGTGCCAAAGAAGCAGCAACTGAGAAAGAATGGACCAAACATGATGAAACGGGGACTGGGGGGGGGGGGGTACCTGATTTGCAGAGAACATAGTCATTTGTCTAAGCTTCAACCAGAATGGGCAAAGGAATTTGATTTTACAGACCCTTGAAGTCAGAGCTCCTCAGCTCACTTTTCTGCACTGTTTCCACTGGGGTGGTGGTGGGGGGGGGGGAATGGTGGCAGACCAGCAAGAAAGTGCCAACCACTGTGTGGGTTTTTTTAAAAAAAATTCCTGACTTCATGTGGTTTCTTTATGTACTCTTTCAGTGACTGACAATATTATTTTTTACATTTCAGCTGAGAACTCCGCATTTGGTACAAATGGTACCTTGGTACAAAAGAACATAAGAACATAAGAGATGTCATGTTGGATCAGGCCAATGGCCCATCCAGCCCAACAGTATGTTACACAGTGGCCAAAATCCAGGTGCCAGGTGTGGTCAATTGCCTTCTTTCACAAGTAAGGAAGCCTTTCTTTTCAGAAAATTGCCCCCGCCCTGTCATTACAATCTTTGAAAATAGTTGGAATTTTCCCATAAATATCGAGCATGTTTGTGTGAATGGATGTGATAAATGAATCATCCAATTGCTAAGTGACATATATCTTCATGCTGAATTTCTGTGGTAGGGGTATCTTAATTATTTACAAATTACTACTACTATTTAAGGAGTTCCTGGTGGGTGTAGTCTCATGTTCCTCTGAAAATGTCATCTGGATCAGAGCAGCAGCTGTGAGCCTTAGAACATATGTCTCTGGAACTTGTCTCCTATGATGATTGGCTACGAGCTCATAAAGTTGCCTGGGAAATCAAGGGAATCAAAGAAAAACAAGACACCTGCTGCTGCTGACAGTAAGTATCTGAGCATGAAAAACTGTACAGATATTTTCCAGGAAGTGTTCTTTGTAAAGTCTAAGAATCCCAGGAGATGTGGAATGGTATGGTACAGCCCAGTCTTGACAGAGAACAGAAAGTAAGCATTGTTGGTACTTGGATGGAAGACCTCCAAGGAAAATTCTGCAAAGGTAAGCAATGACAAAACATCTCTGCTTTTCACTTGCCTTGAAAGCCCCTTGCTGGGGTCACACTGAGACAGTTGTGACTTGACAGCACATATATACAAGCAGGTCTAAGGCTGTGAACACCAAAAACATACTCTGATTCAGTTCAATTGAATGTAATGGGTTACTTGATCCTTCCCTTTACAAATCGATGTAGCTCGTGTGGACACTAGCAAAGAAGAAGCCCCACTGCACACAGGACTCTGAAGAACAAATTGATACTTACTTGGGGGAGTGACTAATGTGCCCTTTGAATGTTCTTGATGTAGGGTGAGAAGTGCTTATCCATAAACAGCTCCCATGAGGGTGGTAAAACATATAAATAACTCAAGTAGGTCTTTGGGAGGCACATGCATGAAGTGCCCTCAGTCAGACCACTGATCTATCAAAGTCAGCATTTTCTACTGTAACTGGAAGCAAGTCTCTAAGGTCTTTCATATCACCTGACATCTGGTCCTTTCACTGGAAATGCTAAGTATTAAAACTAGGACCTACTGCAGGGGTACCCAACCTTTTTTGGGCCTGCAGGCACCTTTGGAATTTTGGCTCAGCACAGTGGGCGCAGAAACAAAATCGCCACCACAAAATGGCTGTGGCAGGAGGCAGGACAAGCCAAAAAAATGGATGCTGCACTTACCTTCAGTCACACAGTGAAGATCCTTGTGCAATGGTGGCAACTGCTGCTAAAGCAACATTTTTAAGAAATCTGTACAACCAAGGTTAATCAGAAGCCTTGCTAGGCAAAAGCCCTACCTGGCCCTGCTCACTTTCTAAAAACACTTGATTGGAACCAGGAAAGGTGCTGTTTGGTGCTATGGTACCCACAAGAACAACATTTGGGACCCCTGATCTACTGCATGTAAAGCAGCTGCTCTATCAATGAGGAGTAGCCCCTCTCCCAAAAAACTGTGCCCTGTATAGAATCATAGAATCACAGAGTTGGAAGGGGCCATACAGATCATCTAGTCCAACCCCCTGCTCAATGCAGGATCAGCCTAGAGCATCCCTGGCAAGTGCTTGTCCAGCCGCTGCTTAAAGACTGCCAGTGAGAGGGAGCTCACCACCTCCCTAGGCAGCCGATTCCACTGTTGCACAACTCTGACTGTAAAAACGTTTTTCCTAATATCCAGCCATTACCTTCCCACCCTTAATTTAAATCCATTCTCCTCTGCTGCCAACAAGACCAGCTCCCTGCCCTCCTCTAAGTGACAGCCCTTCAAATACTTGAAGAGATCAATCATGTCCCCCCTCAACATTCTCTTCTCCAGACTAAACATTCCCATGTCCCTCAGCCTTTCCTCATACGGCTTGGTCTCCAGGCCCCTGATCATCCTCATCGCCAGGGCTTTTTTTCTGGGGGAACATGCCAGAACTCGTGGATTCCAAAAACACGGGGTAAGAAGGAGAAAACTTCGGGTTTGTGCCTGGTGAGGAAAAATCTACTGTGGAAAATGTCACATATTGCAGTTTTTAAAATGTCAATGTGGGGAATTTCACTACTGCAGACATGGTCAAGGTTACTGTTGGCTACTCTGATTGACTGCAGCTTTCTGTGGTCTTAGGTGGAAGTCTTACAGTCTTCCTAACCACTTCCCTGGGCGCTGCACTGATGGAAGTGATGGAGATTCTGTGGAAAAGACCCATGCAGTTGGGCCCAACTCACACTGGTAGGACTTCCAGTGTTCACCCAGCTGCATGAAAGCTGTTTACAGATAACCGGATTCCACACCTTTGAGAGAAATTCTCACAGGTACCTGAAATGACCCCTCAACAATGTGGAACCTTTTAACTAAGGTAGGTGTACAAGAGGAGGCAATTTGTTTCGCCTGCCCAGTAAGTTATTTATTAAGTCAGAGAGGGAGGAAAGCCAAGATAAGACTGCTGAGGTCCACAACAATAATTTCAGATGAAATTACTTTCTGGGAGGGAGAAAATTCAGTTTGCTGTACAGCATCAGCTTTTAATATTGATGTAATCGCCCTGACTTTGCAGTATGTACAGAGGTATTAAGCAGTAGGGATGAATGGCTTTTCCCTGAAAACAATCTTGGTATAATCATATATATCACAGAACATTAAAGCAGCTATGACTCAATACAGGAGCTACTTTGCGATCAGAGACGCCATTGCTAATATGTCTATACAGGTAATTAAATCAAATCAGTATTTTGGTATCAGTATTTAGTAGTCAGCAAACCACAGCATGTACTATTTGGCAACATCTGAGAGACTGCATTCAGTGGTATTTAACATTTGATAGTATTTCGATTTCTTAATAGGCAAGTCTTTGCTCTGCTCAAACAAGGATTTTTTTTACATAAAGCAATTATTCAAGCTCAACAACAAGACAAGACTGCAAGGACAGAATAAGTTATCTTTCTTTGGGATTTTCTTTGTTCTTTTTTGTTTAGATAGGATCACATGTATAGTGTGGCTTGGCAATTTCATTCTAGTCTGTGGTGGGGGTTTCTTTTCTTTTTGTTCCCTTTGTGAATAGGAGCTTTGTTTAGTGAAAACAAGAACCAAACAGAAGCTGAGTTTTTGCAGGCACTGGGATTTGCACAGGATACCTGAGGGACCAAGTTGCCCAGATCTTATTAGAAGTCAGGAGGCGGCTTTGATATATATTGAATCCACACCTTGCTGAGTTTTACTCTTTAAGGGAATTACATACCTACAACATGTTGAATTTCAAAGGAAAACTCCTCTCTCTAACTTTAAAAGGCTTGGAAGTGTGTTCTGCCTTGATGTGTCCTTCAAATGACCTTTGCCTGTCCTCCAAATTCAATCCAGTTCACATCTGTGTCCCTTTCTACTGTGTTTATTAAGCATTGGATCAAGGCTTGAGATGAGCTGAAAGTCAAGGAATATCAGAAATTGCCGCTCTATTGAGAAACTTGAAATCCTTTTGCTTTTCTCAGAATTCCTTGGATGTTTCACACTGAAATGTCATGGTGGGCAAAAATTTGGTGGCAAGTAGTGCTATTCAGCTCTCTAGAAACTTCTGCTTGATTAATCAAAATGTTTTTGCATCCTTTAAAATTCCTGAGATGGTACCCTCCAACAGGAGCTTCCAAGCTTGCCCCCCAAAAAACTTTGCAGTAGGCAATATTCAATGGCACCGCTAGGAAGATCTCGCTGCTATCTAATCCAAGACCTGGATAGACCAGGCTAGCTGCATCTCATCAAATGTTGGAAGTTAATCAGGGTTGGCCTGCCTGGAAACTATTTGGATGGGAAACCTCCAAGGAATACCAGGGGCATGACATGGAGGCAGGCAATGGCAAACCACCTCTGAACATCTCTTGCCTCGAAAATCTTATGGGGTCACCATAAGTCAGTTGTGTTGTTGTTGTTGTTGTTCAGTCGCACAGTCGAGTCCTACCATAATTTCCATCACCACCACCACCTAATCCAAAGAGTTGAGGAAAGCCTGAGCTTCAGATTTTCTGTGTTGCACTCAATTCTTATTAAAATAATCTCTGCTTTCATTATCCTGCTGCTGGTTGGCAGTTTCTGATGGTGGTGGCAGCATCTAAAGATAACTGCAGTGAAACTCCAGGTCAGAACTAGTAGATGATCCCAATCAGATCTGGAAAGGTACAGAATTTCTGTCCTGAGGTTTGCTCTTCTTTTCACCTTAATAGATAGGTACTTACAGACATATCCCTCTAACCCACAGTCTATGGCTAGCTTGCTTTCCAAACTTTTGCAATTATACCTTTCCTTGCCCTTCTGTGATTTTGAGGCTCATATCAAGAATATGTTCTTTCTCCCCCTACATCCATTCACAGCATTTAAACTTTTGTCTAGAGTTTCCAAGGAGTAAAACCAGAGATGGACCGAGAAGACAAATCATTTGGGAAAAGGATCCAATCCCTCCCCCAACATGCTGACTCATCTGATATGGCTCTCACATGGTGGCAGCTGTGAGCAACATCCGCAAGGCTGCTGGGGCCACTGTGCATGTGATGGGGCCAGTGTGCATGTGACTGGCCCAGGGCTTTGGTGACCTGGTATGTGAGGGGCTTATGAGAGGTGCCCCTTGCCCAGTGGATATAATAGTCAATATAGCCCTGAATAAAAACATCAGTTTTGAGGTTTAAAAGCCAATACATACAAAATCTAGGGAGCCTTCATCTCTGACACATCATATTCTTGCAGGTTCCCAACCTAATGCTCCCCCTTAAGTTCAATCCACAGAATGCTTTCCATTTCATTGAATAAAATGGGACTTGCTTCTGAGTGTACCTGCTTAGTGTTGATCTATGGTTGCGAGCTCCAAGTTGGGAAATACTTGGAGATTTTTGGGGGGTGGATCCTGAGGAGGGCGGGATTTGGGGCATAATGCCATGGAGTCCAACTTCGAGAGTGGCTGTTTTATTCAGGTGAACTAATCTCTGACACATGGAGATCAGTTCTAATAGCAGGAGGTCTCGAGCCAACACCTGGAGGTTGGCAACCCTATATTTAGCTCCCACACCTGACTTTTGATTCCATCGTGGTCTGCTCTTGGCCTACTTGGTTCCTGCATGCCCCAGCTCTGACCCCATGACAAAGCGCTCCAAGTTGGGAACACTTGGAGATTTTTGGGGGGTGGATCCTGAGGAGGGCGGGATTTGGGGCATAATGCCATGGAGTCCAACTTCGAGAGTGGCTGTTTTATTCAGGTGAACTAATCTCTGACACATGGAGATCAGTTGTAATAGCAGGAGGTCTCGAGCCAACACCTGGAGGTTGGCAACCCTATATTTAGCTCCCACACCTGACTTTTGATTCCATCGTGTTCTGCTCTTGGCCCACTTGGCTCCTGCATGCCCCAGCTCTGACCCCATGACAAAGCTGTGGTTACCGAGAGTAACAATGCAACTGGACTGGACTGAAGAGTCACACAATCAGTGTGACTAGTTGGTGACATATTTGTGTATTTATGTCTTGATATCTAAGCCTTTCCCCCTGATATAAGGAGACAAGGGATGTAACAACATATGAAAATACAATAAACACTGTATATATTTTTTAAAAACCCCTGAAATAAGGCCTGCATTTCATTCTATATCCCTGCAAATCAAACAGTGCTGTAATCCTTTTCTTACAGAATTGTTTTACAGCTTTCCCTGAATGCTTTTCACATGTACAACTGTAAATCCATGTACCCCTCATCTGGTGTCTCTGCATTTGATTCTCTTTTTTTAATGAAATGCAGAACTTTGCATCTGTTTCTGTTGAATTTCATTTCGTTCGCTGCAGCCCAGCTTTCCAACCTATGCACGTCATTCTGTCTTTTACTTCCATCTTCTAAGGTGCTTGCTCTCCCCGTCCAGTTTTGCATCAGCTGCAAATCTGGGAAGGATTCCTGCCCACCCCTTCATCTAAGTCATAGATTCTTAAAAAGTCGACGCCTTGAGAATTCAGTTTTGTACTTTCCCTTGCTCCTAATCCTCTCCTGCTCTAAAATTATTACACAGGATGCAGTTAATAATGAGATGGATTTCAAATTTATGCATCGCTTTTGTGCTTGCACCACTGGCATTCATTCGATCAGGCGGCCGAGGCCGATAAATGCTGTGGGAGGGAAATCAGAAGTTGATTACTTTAAACCCCCTTACTTGATCTCAGTGAAACACCCCTGTTTGCTGAAACTGGTATGAGCTTTTTTGCAAATGGGGATATAATTTACAAAACAGTACAATCGCCGGAGGCCCATTTGTCCCAAAATCATTGCGTCAGCATGACTACGTCCTCCTCCAGGAGGGGATCCATGCTGGTTCGTCTGGAGCACATCCAAGCAGCAAATCATGTAGGAAGAGGTATGATGAAACATGAAATGAACACAAGGAAAGAAGAGAAGAAGAGATTGGATTTCTACCCTGCCCTTCGCTACCCAAAGGAGTCTCAGAGCGGCTTACAAACTCCTTCCCCTTCCCCTCCCCACAACAGACACCCTGTGGGGTAGGTGGGGCTGAGAGAGCTCTGACTAAGAACTGCTCTTTTTCAAGAACAGCTGTGCCAGAACTATGGCTTGCCCAAGGTCATCCAGCAGGTGCAAGTGGAGGAGTGGGGAATCAAACCTGCTTCTCCCAGTTTAGAGTCCGCACACTTAACCACTACACCAGACTGGCTCAGGAAAAAAGTTTTCTTTGCCCACACCTGCAAGAATGGCACTGCAAGAATGGTACAGAATACACATAGATACGTACGTATACAGATACACACACACACACACACAAAGCAATTTTAGAAATTTCTTTAAAAGACTTTTTGTTTTTGCTAGCATTCACAAATGCTGCCCATAGTTGGTGATCCAGTTACAGTTAATGCCATGGGCAATTTGCCTATCACTTCCTTGCCATCCATATAGCACAGCTTCTAGCTAGATCAAGATGGGAAGACGTGTTAGTTTGTCTGTAGAAGTAGAAGACAGTAAGAATCCAGTAGCACCTTAAAGACTAACAAAATTTGTGGAAGGGAATGAGCTTTCATGAGTCTGTTCACTGAAGAAGTGAGTAGCTATATCAAGAACTGTGGATATATCAAGCCAAAAGCAGAACTGGGTAGGGGCATAGACTCTTTTGTGCATGCCTACAAACCTATACTTTTTGTTTAAATGAAGGACAGGGTATTTTTTTTTAATTGTATTATTGAAAAGAACTCTGGTAAATACACAGGCTGTTTAATGTTGCTTTTCTTTAGTGGGTATATTACAATCTACAATTCTATGTTTTTAATAGATTTGTGATAATGAGATTGAATAATTATGCAATGTTCAGTATTTAAAATGAAAGCCATTCATTCACATCCAGATTATAATTCTTTAACTTTCTGTCAGTCTATCTTTCTAGCTATTGAAGGGAAGGTGGCATGGTATAGCCCAGTCTCATCAGATCTCGAAAGCTAGAGGGGGCTGATGCTTGAATGGGAGACCACCAAGGAAGAGTCTACAGAGGAAAGCAATAGCAAACCACCTCTGCTTCTCACTTGCCTTGGAAATCCCTTGCTGGAGTCACCGTAAATTGGTTGTGATTTGATGGCACTTCAGTACATATCTGTCTGTCTGTCTATATGTCTATAGGTTAAAGTGCTGGGTGCTCTTTAGCTTGGAGAAATGACTACTGAGGGGAGACATGATTGAGGTTTATAAGATAATGCATGGGATAGAGCAAGTAGAGAAAGAAGTACTTTTATCCCTTTCTCACAATACAAGAACTTGTGGGCACTCAATGAAATTGCTGAGCAGTTGGGTTAGAATGGATAAAAGGAAGTACTTCTTCAACCAAAGAGTGATTAACACATGGAATTCACTGCCACAGGAGGTGGCGGTGGCTACAAGCATGGACGGCTTCAAGAGGGAATTGGATAAACATATGGAACAGAGGCCCATCAGTGGCTATTAGCCACAAGGTATAGATAGGCACTCTCAGGCTGAGGCAAGTGATGCTCTGTATTCTTGGTGCTTGGGGGGCAACAGTGGGAGATCTTCTAATGTCCTGGCCCCACTGGTGAACCTCCTGATGGCACCTGGTATTTTTGGCCACTGTGTGACAGAGTGTTGGACTGGATGGGCCATTGGCCTGATCCAACATTGGCTTCTCTTATGTTCTTATCTATCATCAATCATCTATCTAGAGATAATTTGTATGTGTGTTTGTAGCTATGTCATCTACATCTATGTATTTATCTGCAATGGTGATAAAAATGTCAAAAGAGTGTCAAAAAAGACCGTTTAATTTTTCAAAGCAGATCACATTTTTAGCAGATCACAAACAGTCCCCAGAAAAATCTATCATGTTTGGTAAGAGTTAAGGCACATTATTGAGGATCCCATTAATCATCCGGGCTAGTTGAAATTCACATCATTGGTGAGTTATCAATAATTAAGAAGAAGATGTCATTAAAGGCGGCTAGACAGGACACTGTGGTCACCCGGGATGTAAACTTTATCTTCAGAATTACAGAACATGATTAACAGGGAGGGAAAGTATTATCTCTTTTCGAGGCCCTTGACCTTCAGACATGCCTTGCATATTCCTCTGCCTGGAGAGAGCTATGAGGAGAATCTCCGAAACAAAATGAATATTCTACATTGCCCAGCAGGAAATAATATCTTTAAAACTTAGTTTTACGGTAACAAGCAGCTTCTCTTGTGAGACTGTTTCCTTAGGGCCTCCAAGCGATATTCACTGGTAAAGTCACTCAGGCTGGGTTTCCCCCCCTGAGAATATGCTCGTAACGCTTTGAACAATTTCACTAAAACTAGGAAATTTTGTAAAAGCCTTGCAAAGGAGGTTGTTTGGATTTGTTCAGAACGTCCACCAATGGATGTCGGTTTCCCATGGGTTCCCATGATCCCAGTACTGACATATTACTTTCCTATCTGGAAAGAGGGAATGAATTTCTAACTCTTAAGAAAAAATGGGCTGCAGTAGCATGCCTCTGGCTGGTGATCATCATCTCATCATAATTAGGCCTTGCCTCCAGCATCTGCGCTGGCTACTGAAAACATCTGGGATATAATCAAAGAACTGGAAATTGCTCTGTGAAAGGATGAACCATTTACTTCATTTATTTTACTCCATTGATACCCTGCCTTTCTCCCCAGTGGGGACCCAACACAGCTTATATCATTCTCCTCTACTCAACTGCCCTGTGAATAAAGGTTAAGCTGAGAATGTAGGACTGGCCCAAGATCCCCCGGCAAGCTTCCATGGCAGAGTGGGGATTAAAATCGGGATCTCCCAGATCCTCGTGTGACACTCTAATCATCACAGGACACAAAGACATGTAATGGGAGCAATCTAGTTAGCTGCTATATGGTATCAGAACTTTTTTTTATTCTGGAGGTCATCCTAGATAACATGCTAAAACTAATTTTCTTCTACATCTGTACTGGCTTTTACTGGATGGGTCTAAATTAGGAACGGTAAATTGACTGGTGGCCCTTACCTGGATGGCCCAGGCTAGCCCAGTCTCGTCTGATCTCAAAAGCTAAGCAGGGTTGGCCTTGGATGGGAGACCACTGAGGATGTCTGGGGTTGCTATACAGAGGCAGCCAATGGCAAACCACCTCCGTTTGTCTCTTGCCTTCATGGGGTCACCATAAATTGGCTGTAACTTGATGTCACTTCCCACGACCAAACTGACTGAAGAGCTTGTCAAATTTTAGTTTCATGTAGGCTGGTTTTATGATCGTGGATCTTGGAACTATTGTCGAAGGCACCCGCACCTAAGAAACTACCTACCTTGTTAGTCCTCTGTTATGGAATAGCATTCGAAAGTGCCTTCTCAGAAGGTGCTAACTATCTGGTAAGTGGATCTCTTAAGGAACTGTTTCCTAAGGGGAATTAAAAGAAACTATGGTGGTACCGCTCTTAAAGAAATCATCTCTGGATCCTGCAGATCCTTCCAACTACTGCCCAGTTTCAAATCTTTTGTTTCTGGGCAAGGTAATTGAGAAAGCGGTGGTGAAGCGGCTCCAGAATTTCCTGAAAGATACATCAACCCTAGATCCATTCCAGTCCAGCTTCCACCCTTCACAGACAGCTGGATTGAGGTGGGTTGGAGCTGCTGTTATTGCTCAGTTTGACTGCAGTGTTTGTCATGGTTGACCATAACTTGTTGGCCCACTGCCTCACCGAAATAAGACTCTGTGGGGTGACCCTGAAGTGGTCATTCCTCCAAGGTTGGGGACAGAGGGTGGTGCTAGGAGAGAGGATGTCACCTTGATACCCCTTGGTATGTGGGGTCACTCAAGGGGCAATCCTCTCCCCAATGTTGTTGAACATCTACATGCACTCCCTTGCTTAGCTGGTATGGAGTTTTGGGCTGGGATGCTATCAATATGCTGATGACACCCAGATGGATGGCCAGACACCACTGCAAATAATTTGGTTGAAGGTTTGGCTGTGGTTGGATGGTAGACGCAGAGCTGGCTGAGACTGAATCCATCCAAGGTGGTGGTTGTGTGGCTGGGGAGGGGGGATTCAAGATTGGGGTGCCAACTCCCAGCTCTGGACAGTGTGCCATTAACATCAGCATCTACCATTAAGGGCATGTTTCTGGATACCTCCCTATCAGTGGAGGCCCAGATCATGAATGTTGCCAGACTGGCATTTCTTCGGGTTCTCCAAGTCAGGCAACTGCCCCCCTTCTTGTCTGGCCCTGACCTAGCCACCATAATCCATGCAACGATCAACTATAGGTTAGACTACTGTAACTCACTCTACACAGTGCTACCCTTGAGAGTGACCCAGAAATTACAACTGGTCCAGAATGTGTCAGCTCAGGTTCTCACCAGAACCCCATGAACAGTACATATCCAACTGGTTCTTCACCAGCTGCACTGGCTCCAGGTTTAATACTGGATCAGGTTCAAGGTTCTGGTATTAGCCTTTAAGGCCCTAACTGGTCTAAGATCAACATACCTTCGGGACCGCCTCTCCTGGTACATCCCTCGAAGAGCACTGCGTTCAGCTGAGAAAAATCTTCTGGAGACCCCTGGCCCGAAAAATAGCCCATTCTCTTCAACCAGAGTCAGTGCTTTTTTGGTCCTGGCTCCAACCTGGTGGAACTCTCTGCCAAATGACATCCACGCCCTGTGGGGCCTAATTCAGTTCCGCAGAGCCTGTAAGGCAGAGATGTTCTGCCAGGTCTAAAGGTTGAGAACAGCAACATTTTTAAACTAGCCTGTCCTCCTTTTCCGTTCACTCCCCCTTGGGGGTAAGGATAATTTGGTTTTAGACACCATCTGGAACGGTTATTGTATTTGTTCTATCCTTTTGAACTTATTAAAATCTGATTATGATTGTATTTTTTATGGGGAATGGCAGTTTATAAATCAAATGTATAAATAAAAAATAAAATAAGACATCTCTTCCCAAAGAACTGTGTATCCCATTATTTTCTTTTCTTCTTCTTCTTCTTTTTTTTTGACCAACATACTGTAGAAAGCTTTCTGGTAAACTACTAAAATAAGTGGTGTCCTTAACACCCACAAATGCCTCAGTGATGTGAAAGTTCTCCCCATGTTGTTAAACCCGGGACCACACATGCAAGTTATCATGATGTATTTATATTGTAAATGTATATAGTGCCTCTTATGTTGTAAATGTATGTATTTCTTGAGGCAGCTTGCAAGTAAAGAAATAACCTAAGCTCATATAAACAATATAATAAATACTAAAACAATCCATTAAAAGCAGCATAAAGCAACCCTTGAGTAGCCTGAAAATATCCATTAAAACAGTCATCAGGCTAGAAGAGGGAAGAAGAGAAGAGATTGGATTTATACCCCGCCCTTCACTACCCAAAGGTGTCTCAGAGCGGCTTACAAACTCCTTTCCCTTCCCCTCCCCACAACAAACACCCTGTGAGGTAGGTGGGGCTGAGAGAGATCTGACAGAAACTGCTCTTTTTCAAGAACAGCTCTTATCAGAACTACGGCTTGCCCAAGGTCATCCAGCCAGGTGCAAATGGAGGAGTGGGGAATCAAACCCGGTTCTCCCAGATTAGAGTCCGCGAACTTAACCACTACACCAAACTGGCTATAAAAGCTGTTAAAAGCCAGGGTAAAAAGAAATGTTTGGCTTGGGACCTAGAAGATAGTAGGGTAGGTGCCAGGTGAGCCTCAAGGGGCAGGGCATTCCAAAGGCAAGGTGCCACCACTGAAAAAGCCCTGGCTGTAGCTCCTACCTGCCTCACCACATCTGATGTGGGGCATACAGAGTAGGCTTGGAATGAAGGTCTCAACCGGTGGGATGGTTTGTTGATACTGAAGGCATCAAGTGACAAATTTTGGTGCGTGAACTGGTCCTTCATGCAGCTTAGACACCATTGTCCTTGATCTATAAAACCACTTTCTTTTAATGGATTAAAAAAAAAAGTTTACACAGATGCTCCAGAACTACTCTGCAATCCGATATCATGCAGCTAAGTAAAGCATGCTCCCCATTCTCTGTGCTCTTGTGCATGCTTACCTTTCAATCTATTTATGAGAATGTTGTAGCAATATTCCGGTTTCCCATTCATCAAGCCAAATAGCTGCATTGATTCATAGAAGGAACAAAGCGAGAATTCGGCCAAGTGATTTATATCTGAACGAGAATGTGCACAGGCGGATGGAAATCTTGACTGTACTACATCTTCAATTATGGTTTGCACAATACAAGGCCTGCCAGTTTTAGGGTGTTTAATGGCCCTCATCACCAAGTACAATTCTTCCTATATCTTTCCTCA
>NW_015175976.1:238743-267537 GCF_001447785.1 Gekko japonicus
TCAGTCAATACTGAAGCATCTATGCAAATGTTATTAGTTTGGAGTCATCGGCAGGTTCCTGTTTTCCATTAAGATGCACAGCCCAGAAACTACATGTTTGGGTGGCGAACTAAACCTAACTGTCAAAACTTCAGTAAATGCCGTCATTACGAAATAAGAAACGGTTGCGATGACACCATATTTAAAATGGAAACGGTAAGAAATATCAAATTTTGGTGTCTAAATATGCACAGCTTTCATATGGAATGTAAGCTGAATGGCAGCATCTTAAATTCAGCATTTGTTCCAAAATTTAGTGTACATAGGCATGGATCCTACGTGTCTGCTAATAAAGGGATTTCCATTAGCAGGCTAGAATGTCCTTGCCTCTTCCCTTGCTCAAGCCCCAAATGGTCCCCAAATGCTGGTCATGGGGAACACAGAGTCCCCAGGAATAGCATGGTAGAAGCTGGAGGTCTGCAGTGGGAGGAGGAAAGAAGCATGAGAGTGACAATTACCCCCTCTTCTGCTTGTGGAAATCCTCTGCAAGATCCACCCTATGCATTCCAGATCTATTCCCATATTTTTAATAGGGATTCCAGCCTCCAGGTGAGACCTGGGGATCCCCTGAAATTGCAGCTCAGTTCCAGACTACAGAGATCAGTTCCCCTGGAGAAAATGGATGCTGTGGAGGGAAGACTCTATGGCATTGTACCCCACTGAGGTCCCTGTCCTCCACAATATCCACACCACAGAGTTTCCCACCCTAGATGTGGCCACCGTACCCCCATCTCCTGCCAATGGCCAGGGGGGACCTGGCAACCCTAATTTTTTTTGGGGGGGGGAACGGACAATTGTTTGCACCTGATGTGGCCAACTGCTGACCTATGAACCTCATCTGGTTGCCAAAGCAGTGATGTGGGGCATAGTGGCAGTGCAACATTGTCATCACAGTGTGATTTAAAAAACCCCCATCAGTATTTCATTTCTAAGAAAAAGGAGGTAGGAAACTCCATGGGTATCAGGCTAACCTGTTTCGGGAGTGTTTCTTCTGGGATGCATGCACATTCCTGAACCCCATTCCCCAGTCAATGATCACATACTGCCTAAATGCATCTGCTCTATATCTACAAAACTCTTACAGCTACGGGGGTGACAACATAGATTGTTCTGGCTAGGGATGGGCATGAACCAAGAAAATGAAGGTTCATCCTGGTTCGTGGTTCACCTGGAAGTGGTGCATCCATTTCAGCCTGTTCCAAGCTGGGGGGGGGGTGAAAAGGGATTGCTGAAATGGCTTACATCTGTTTCAGCCTAACGGGCTGAAATGGATGCAAGCCATTTAAATGATCCCTCTCACTCCCCCTCCCACTTTCCACCACGAACTCCACAAACCTCCCAATAACCATGTGGAGGGTCATGAACAGGGATGGGCATGAACCTCCGTTTCACAAACCATTAGGTTCATGATGAGGTTTGTGCCCATCCTTGTTTCTGGCCCGTGGACTAAAATTGCTATGAGGTTTGTGCCCATCCTTGTTTCTGGCTCGTGGACTATGTAGGTATAAATTGCTGTCAAATTGCAACTGACTTATGGTGACCCTATAACGTTTTCAATACAAGTGAGAAGCAGAGGTGGTTTGCCATTGTTGTCTTTTGCTGAAGTAAGAAACAGAGGTGGTTTGCCATTGTCACCCTCTGCTTAATCTTTCTTGGTGGTCTCCCATCCAAGTACTGACCCTGCTTAGCTCCTGAGATCTGATGAGATCAAGCTATACTATGCCATTCCAAAGCCTGGCCACTGGACTAGTGTCTTTTAATAGTTTAACCTCTGGTTTTGAGGTCTCTTGGAGAGGACTGGTGTAACAGGGCCCCACCACTACTCTGCCACCCACTGTACTTTTCAATTCTAGCACACAGATGCTGGGTATCTGTAATTCAGGAAAAAAATCCACCTTGCTTTTTGAAATGCAGAATGAATAGTTTACCCAAGAAGTACTGGCTTTAACACATACATTTTGTTTGATTGTAAGTTCTCATATTTTAATTTGGCACAGAGTCATCATTGAACCAATGGAAGGGATCCGGTAGCTGTGAAAGTTATATGCAGAAAAAAAGGAAAACTGCTATGTATATTGTCAACACATTGTGAAATACATTGTTAGTAAATGTTGGCAGTTCCTCCAGGACTGAAAGCCATTTTTTTCTGTTTCCCATCTCCCAACCCCCAAGATAACCTATAATGTTCTTCTTATATGATAGTCCTCTTCTTTGAGCTTATAGTAATTACTCAACAAGAGGACCCTGAATGTAAGAAGACCCCCCTTAAAAATGACACACACACACACAAATTTTCAGACATAACTGTAACTTAGATGGGAATGCAAGATGACCCCCTTTTTTCTTTGATGGAATACGTATGAAAAAACCCTAGCCCTGTGCTTAAGTAAATACTGTATTTCTCAGTTATACCATTTTGTGCACAAGACACTGTTCTTAGACAGTGTCTCAAAAAGAGGGATGATTTCACAGTTCTCATCCTGCACTGTTTCCAACCCCTAAATTCCCACTGCAGCTTTCAATTGCACAAATTGAAGCTGTAAATCTTTATGGTTGCATTGTTCTGTTACTTTTCTGTTCCCATAAAATGTACATTTTTCCCCAACATCCCTTCTCCATCAGTCAATCAGCATACACGTAAATGATCTTCATGGCACACACCAAAACTGCACATCATGCCGTTTAAAAAGTGTATAAAGTACTCGGTTCTATACATCACGACTCGGACCACGGCATAAGAAACACGCGTTTACTCAGTACTTCACACATAAGACAGACAGCAAACAGCCAAGTGGCCAACTATAAAAAGGTAAAGGTTCCCTTGCTCGAAAGCCAGTCAAATCCGACTCTAGGGTTGCGGTGCTCATCTCCGTTTCAAAGCCGAAGAGCAAGCGCTGTCCGAAGACGTTTCCGTGGTCATGTGGCCACGGGACCTCCTCCCCGGACTCGGAGCTCGATGCAGCGCTGGTAGGGGACTCGGGGTTGCTCATACCAAGAAGTCTGGATGGGAAGCGGTGGCCATGACCCCTGTGGCGGCGGTGAGCAGTGTGCCGCTCGATGCCAGCTGGTCACTCATCAGTATCCCACCTTCATCACCACTGTAAAGTACTCGGTTCGATACATCACAACTCGGACCACGATATAAGAAACGCGCATTTACTCAGTACTTCACACATAAGACAAACAGCAACGGCCAAGTGGCCAACTATATACATTGCCAAAAGGGACACCCCTAGTTTCCATTCAAGTGTTTGAATCTCCCGCCAAGGTCTCTATTGGTTCCCCTAGTGGCCTTTAGGAGCCCAGTCCCTATTGTTCTATAGGGATCAAGCTTGGCTCGCCAGGCTACTGCCTGGTGGCGTTTCCAGGACACAACAAACTGTATACCGCAATACAAACAGATCTACCAAATGAACAGTAAAAAGGAGTGAACTGAAGTTTGCATCCTGTGCTAGATCTCTGCTGAGATAAAGGATTTGCACTAGCAGAATGGGGCGTCCTCACCAACACACACAAACTGCGGCTCAATTTGATCCTCAGAATTCTCACTCCCCCAACCCCCCCCCCACAAAAAACAGCATATGGGGAAAAAATGAAATGTCTGCCATGGTGGGGGGGACTGGTAAAATCCCCTTCTTTTGTTGGTGGGAATTTCCATCCCTGATAGATCTGTTGACAAAAGCATAAATAAAGGAAATAAGGGACATTTGTTCACAACTAGTTGAAAGGCACTGGGAACAAAGAACGCGGCCTTCTTCTACAGAGCTGTTTGCTTTTTTCTTTAGGTAATCTTCACTAGAAACTTTCACATCCATAATGACCAGGGTTGCCAGCTCTAAGCTGGGAAATGCCTGGAGATTTTGCGGGTGGAACCTGGGGAGTGCAGGGTATGGGGACGGGAGGGATCTTAACAAGATAATTCAATAGAGTCCCCCCTCCAAAACAGCCATTTTCTCCAGGGGAACTGATCTTGGTTATCTGGAGATCAGTAGTAATAGCAGGAGATCTCCAGGTGCTGCCTGGAGGTTGACAACTGTAATAATAACATGAGACCATCTCTCTCATTCAACAGTTTGCCTGCGGGAAGCAGAACAGCTTTGTTCTTGCAGTAGAGCTTTCCTGAACCGAAGAGACATAATTCTTCAATATTAGTGACTTCCTGGCGGTTATTGACAAGGTGATATGTTTGCAATATTCTTTACTCTGCAATGGGGGGATTTATGTTTATTTCCTTACAGGCCTCTGCCAAAGGAGGGGGGGGGAGCAAATGACTTCACTGGCAAAATTCAGTCTATGGTATGTTCTTGTGTTATATTTCTGTATTTCCCGCATGATGGAAATTAACAAAACCCAACAGCTTTCCTAGCATTTGCAAAAACAGATTGGTGCACAACTGAAGTGACTTGGCCAATTAGCCCCAATCCAGCTAGGTGGTCCCTTTTCTGTCCTTAAACCCAGCAAGACACAGGGAGGGGGAAAATAAACTGCTATTTGTCGAGGACCCTCCAGCTCGGACTAAGATAGTCACACAGGTATTTTCTGGACCAGAATTGGAAGATGTTCTAATTCAGCAGCTGTGCATTTGGCACCAGACACATGACTCTCACCTTAAGAGGCCTCATAAACATCCTTGCGTCTATTAATCTTGCTGCTTAACTTTCCTTTTCTGGTCCAGTATTAACTTGTAACATGTGTCTATCTGTACCTGGAATTGGTTGACCTCTGAAGAAGGCCCCTAAGGGGCGGAAACGCATCGGGTCACTGGTATTGGCCCTTGTGTTCAGGGCACTTGCACTATGTAATGAGGCTTTCATTGGGCCCTTATATGTTTTTAACTGTCTTTCTAATAAATACATACATTTATGTATATAATAAGTTTACACTAGGTTTTTAATATTTGCCCTTTATCAGGCTTTTTCCTGTCCTTAAACCCTCAACAACTCTGTGAGGTACACTAGACAGTGATATAATGGTTTGCGAAGTGAGCTTCAGGACAGAGTATGGATTGGAACGTGTTCACCCCCACATCATCATTTGAACAAATGAAGCTGCCATATACTGACAAGTCAATATTTTCTACTCCGACCAGCAGCACCCCTCCAGGGTCTCAGGCAAAGGTCTTCCCCATCACCTACTACCTGATCTCATTAATTGGAGATGCCGGGGATGGAACCTGGGACCTTCTGCACGCAAAGCAGATGCTTGAGCATTGAACCATGGCCCCTCTAATCACTACTCTGGCTCTCCAGGTGGAAACCTGCTTATCTTTAACCATGTCACAGCCTCATCCTCTGACAGACTGAAATTCCCTCAATATAAGGCCATCCTCCAATCAACAACCATTTCCCCACCCCCACCAGTGAGATACCTCATTAAAGATAACCGGGAAACATACATGAATTCATATTTGGCTGGTATGTTTCTGCACATTTTGCAGTCTCACATGCTGCAAATTTTACTTTGCTCTCTAGTGATCATTACCAATGTATATAAAAACATGAAACTGTAAATGCGTGGGAATGGTGTATGTCTCAGCACACAGTTTGGGAAACACTAGAAAATTCTTCACCACCTGCAATAGATTTGCCATACAAAGCTTCCCTCTTCAGAGGAAAACCGCAACTCACAAAACTGACATATGTTTGAGAAAATATATCAAAAGCAATGTTTTACTGATCACTCTGGATTTGTACACTTCACTGAAGGTATGTTTCTGCACATTTTGCAGTCTCACATGCTGCAAATTTTACTTTGCTCTCTAGTGATCATTACCAATGTATATAAAAAAATGAAACTGTAAATGCGTGGGAATGGTGTGTGTCTCAGCATGCAGTTTGGGAAACACTAGAAAATCCTTTACCACCTGCAATAGATTCGCCATGCAAAGCTTCCCTCTTCAGAGGAAAACCGCAACTCACAAAACTGACATATGTTTGAGAAAATATATCAAAAGCAATGTTTTACTGATCACTCTGGATTTGTACACTGCACTGAACTTGGGAACCGCCGTGACGTATTTTTCAAATAAATAAACAACTACAGTGATCCAACAATCAAAAATAGCCTAAATGCAAGTTTGACACCAGTTGTCCACTGATGGAATGTGAACACTGATGATGGCAACCAGGGCTTTTTTTGTAGAAAAAGCCCAGCAAGAACTCATTAGCATAATGGGCCACACCCAACAGCACAAGCTCACCAGCATATTAGGCCACACACATGATAGCACATCATATTAACATATTAGGCCACACCCCCATGTTGCCAGAAGTGTGGTCATCCAGCCACACCCACCTTTTGCTTCTTATTTTGTTTACCTTGTTGTCAAAACCCAGGGCTTTTTTTGTAGCAGGAACCCTTTGCATGTTAGACCAGACACCCCAGTGTAGCCAATCCTAATGAGTTTCTGCTGTTGGGTGTGGCCTGTTATGCTAATGAGTTCCTGCTGGGTGTGGCCAACTTGGGAGCCAACTGGAACTCCGTTCCTGTGCGTTCCTGCCCAAAAATAGCCCTGATGGCAGCCATTATCATCAAAAGGGACTTAGGCCAGACTTTTTTTGTGTGTGGCACTGCCTTTAGCAGGTGACATCAGACATGGCTTGAAATAATTCCACATCCACTCTGCTCATGTCCCATGAGGACAAATGGGAATTAGTCCCAAAACAAACCCTACCTTGTCCCGAATCCCTTGCCTCACGTTTTCCCTTTCAGCCTCCATCTTGGCGTATTTTGCTTTCCTCTCTTCCTCTTGCTGCCTAAGGGCCTCCTGCCGTTCCTCTTCCTTCTTGGCGGCATCCGGGTCCTTTTCTTCTTCACCACCCAGCATCTTCCCCATGTCTTTGGTCGCCCCTAAGGAAACAGTGTGACAGACATCCCTCGTTAGTAAAAGCAATGGTCAAGAGAGACCTTCTGCAGGGGAACAATCGGACACAATACTGCTCTTGCACATGTATTTATTTATAAATTAAATTTGTAAACCACCCCCACCCCCCCGAGGACACAAGGCTCAGGGCCGCGGACAACAATAAAAACACTCGTAAAATAATAAAACAATGCAAACAATTTGAATGGTACAGAATTGAAACATTTTCACGCGGCACTAAACGTCAGGATGAGTTCCTGCTACAAAAAGAGTCCTGCGTCTCATGGGCAAAGTAGAGAAGAACCAGAGGGGAAGGAGCGCCAGATGAGATGGTACCCATGGTTGTCGTCACCCAAAAGCCTGGCAGGACTGCCTTACAGTCCTTGTGGAATTGCATTAAGTCCAGCAGGGTGCAGATGTTATACGGCAGAGAGTTCCACCAGGCAAGACAACCGAATGTCTTTTGGGCTCAGGATCACCAGTAGGTTGTTTTCTGCGGAGCGTCGTTTCAGTGAGTGGAGTGAAGGATGTGCATGAACACTGTGCACACTCCAGGACACCATGGAAAACATCCACAAAGGAGGAACATCCACAAACCCATGAACACCTGAAGATGCTTTATACTCATACGAACACACAGGAAGCTGCCTTATAGTGAATCAGACCATTGGTCCATCAAGGTCAGCATTGTCTACTCAAACTGGCAGGAGCTTTACAAGGGTCTCAGGCAGAAGTCTTTCACCTATTACTTGACCCTTCTAGCTGGAGAAACCAGGGACTGATTTTTTCCTGGGCAGGCAAGACAGTCCAGTTGCAAATGGCTGCTACTGTATAATAGCAGTAGCCAACCATGTGTGAGGCTGCAGTCTTTTCTCTCCATTTGTGGTGGACACATTCATTTGAGACTCCCTTCATTTCAGCTCTGTCATTAATTGACTGTACCCAGCTATTAAAAATGGATTGATGTACAGGAACAGATAGCCTAATGAGCTGATTATTGTACTCTCCAGAATTTAATATGGCAGAGGCACAATACGTTCAGGGAGAAGGGAGGAATCGCGAAGTAGAAAATCATTAGCCATTCTATTCATTTCCCATCCAAAGCATTTCCCTAAGAAATTACCATAGAGATTGAGTATCCTCAGAGCTTTCATACAGTAGCGATTGTATAACTCTTGAAAGCAGAGTAGATTGATCCTTCAACTTACCGGGAGAGTTCTCATTGGGCCATTAACCTGGAGGGCCACTAAAGAGAGCCAGTTTGATGTAGTGGTTAGGAGCGTGGACTCTAATCTGGGAGAACCACGTTTGATTCCCCACGCCTCCATATGCAGCTGCTGGTGTGACCTTGGGTCAGTTACAAGTTTTTTCAGAGCTGTTCTCTCATGAGCAGTCCTTGAAAGAGCTCTCTCAGCCCCACCTACCTCACAGGGACAATCCTGCACCTACTGAACAGCAGTTAGCTTACTCCCGCATTATCTTCCGCAGTAGACCCCTTCGACTCTGTACGGTTCGCGCTTTCGTTTCGGCGGAGATTAAGCTATTCTTGTCCGCCTTTGCTTTGATCCACATTTGCAAACTAGTAGCTCTCCCTTATTCTCTTGCACAGAAGAAGTGGATAGGGAGAATGCCGCTTGGCTGCCCTTCTTCTTCTTCTTCTTCTTCCCAGGAGCAAGCCAAGCGACACAGGCACACTTGACTCAAACCTGACCAGGGGCAGCACCAATGGCCATTTTAATATCCCAATTCCCCTCCCTGCTTGGAAGCTAGTGTGGTATAATGGATATAGCCTTGGACTCAAGAGCCTTGGGTTCAAGTGGTATCTCACTCGTGAAACCTGCTTGCTGACCAGGGCTGGTTCCAGGTTTTTTTGGGGGGGCCCTGAGCAGACAGTGCCCAGGTGCCTCCACATGCACTCCTTTCCACACCCACCTGCCCATGCATCCTTCTCCTGCTTGCAAGCCCTCCCTCTGCCCATGCTCAGTTGGCTGCACCACTTGCCACTGCCATGAGGAGTGCCACCACTGTGCCTCATCCATGTGCCTTTCCTCAATGACTCTGGACAGTTGGGAGTACAGGTACAGACGGGGCTGGGGGGGTGTATGTGTGGGGGTGGGGTCAGTGGCAGTGAGCCCCACCAGACGTCCAAGGCCTTGGCAGCTGCCCCACCTCAGGGCATGCTGACACTGACCCTCAGGGCATGCTGACCCTTAGGAAACCCCCACCGACATCCTTGCCTTGCTGGGAAGATCCAATCCAGGGATTCTCCAGTTCGCACACGTCATCCTAGTGCTATAACAAGCTCTACAGCAGGTCGACCCAAATAAAAACTGCTGTCGCAAGCCTGTCCTAAGTTTAGCATTTTTATTTTCCCTAGACATTTCCGAGTCAGTGGAAGTACATCAGCTTTATCTCCAGTTAGTTTATCTCCTGTTAGAGCTGCCCCGACTGTAATGAGGTATGCTACTCGGGAAACAGAATTCAGCTATTCGGTGACAGAAGAAAAAAGATAGGCTTATTGCTTCTAAGCGCTGCTTTATAGGCAGTCATTATGCCAGAATGCAGCCTTACCCTGGCTGGTTCTGCGGGTTTAGGCAAGGCGGGAATATTGCGTTCCTTGAAGACAACAGTGGTGCTATTAAAATCAATGAAAGAAGTTGGCTATAGACATTTGTGCGGGTTACTTGGGTTGTGTAGAAAAGTGAAAGAGTCCAGTGGCACCTTAGACTCCCAAAATTTGTGGTTGGGTATGAACTTTTGTGAGTCACCCCTCACTTCTTCACAGGGCTTTTTTTGTAGAAAAAGCCCAGCAGGAACTCATTAGCATAATAGGACACACCCAACAGCAGACACTCATTAGCATATTAGGCCCCACCCCATGCCTTCCCTTGGCTTGCCTGGACACCCCGCAGCTGTGGGGAGCCTGGGCAAGCCCCCTCTTGAAGGGAAGGAAAGTAGTTTAAACGGGACGCCTGGGCAAGCCAACCCTTGGACAGGCCAGGGAAGGCACAGGGAGGCATTTAAATGCTTCCCCAATCCCTCCAGGGGGGCCCCTGGCCCGCCCACCTGGGAGCTGCTCTCCAGGCCTTCCCTCTGTAGCCACGCACGCAGAGGTTTTGGCTGTAGTGGGCGTGGCCAACTCTGAAGCCAGACGGAACTCCGTTCCTGTGTGTTCCTGCCCCAAAATAGCCCTGCTTCTTCAAATACTTTAGAGGCTGCTCACTTTCTTCAGATACCTGGTATCTGAAAAAATGAACAGTGACTCGCAAAAACTGATACCCGACCACTAATTGTGTGAGTCTTTAAAGTGCTAATGAACTCTTACTCTTTTCTACTGCTACAGACAGACTAACATGGCTACCCAATCTTGATCTTTGGGTTATGCATCTGCCAAACCAAAGTTTATATTTACATCAGGGGTTTCCAACCTTTTTGAGCCTGTGGACACTTTTGACACAGCCTGATGGGCAGAGCCACAAAATGGTTGCTGCAGGAGGTGGAGCCAGCTACAAAATGGCTGCCCCAGCTTACCCTCAGTCATGCAGCAGAGTTCCTTGTGCTGTGCTGTCGAAGCAACTCTAAAAAAAAAAATCTGCACAGCCAATCAAATCTCCAGTGGCCAGTCAGAAGCCTTGCTGGGCAAAAGCCCCACTTGCCCCAACCTGCTTTCTAAAAACATATGGCGGGCTCTGGGGAAGGCATTGGCAGGCGCCACAGCACTCACTGGCACCATGTTGGGGACTCCTGATCTACATGTTAGCTCTGTGCCAGATCAGGTGATTGGGGTTAGGCGCATCCTTGAAGTAGAGGGTCCCCAAAGATGCTTCTGGGGTTCCAGTACTCATTAAAGGACCATGACGGTACCAACTGAATTGACATACTCCAGATAAATCCAGCTACTCAGGATGTACTGGGGCAATTCTATCTTTCTCCCCCTGCTGGCATCCTGACCCCACAAATGCAGGAGGACTGTTTCTGGGGATGCTTTGCTGGGCAGTGCAGAGGGTTTCTTATAGCCCCATCAAGACCAGTAATGCAGTGACCCACCAGGCCTGATTTTTGAGACCCCCACTCTACCTTGCCCAGATTTTGGAGTTTTGGCCTACAGTGCATTCCTAAGTAGAGTTACACCCTTCTAAGCCAATTGACTTCAGTAGAGTAAGAAGGGTATTCACATGGAGCTGCCCTGTGCTGAATACATTAGTCCATCAAGGTCAGTATTGTCTACTCTGACTGGCAGTGGCTCTCCAGGGTCTGGGGCTGAGGTCTTCCACATTGCCTGCTACCTGATCCTTCTTGTAGATGCTGGGGATTGAACCCACAACCTTCTGCGTGCCAAGAAAATGCTCTCCCACTGAGCTATGGGCCATCTCTAAACTCTGCTTAGGACTGCACTGCTAGTCTTCTTTCCAAACTGAAACCAAAATGTTATAAATCTTCTAAGACATGTGTGTTCCCATATGTTGTCACTTTGGAGGGTTTGCTCAGTCCGTTTTCACTGCTCCTTTTGGTGATTCCTTTTGTTTCTTTCCCACAGTTTATCTGGACGCACAATTTACATCCATCATACGTGCACATGGGTGGATTGGCCATTATGGGCACTGGGATGCCTCCTGGTAGCCTGGTAGCCTTCCATCCCTTCTGGTCCGGGACAGCCCTGTGGCAGAAAGGTTGCATCTGTCCTGCTCAAGCCTTATGCAGTGTGATGGAGGCGGTGCCTGGCCCACCCAGGCTCTGTCTGGCCCAATGGAGGAGGCAGCTGACCAGTTGGGTAAGCACACTGCTTCTTCCTTCTCCCCCCTTTGGTTGATTGCCATGTCTGGGTTGGGAAATTCCTGGAAATATGGGGGTGGAGCCTGGGGAGGGTGAAGTCTAAGGAGGGGAAGGACTAGGGTTCCCAGACCCCTGCCAGGGCTGGAGGAAGCCCCACTTTTGAGGGTGCTTCCCTGCTGCTGGCCAGCTGGCTGGCAGTGGGGATTCCACCCCAAATGACATGTTCCCGGCTACTTCCAGTAAAACTGGAAGTACCCACCCTGATGTTCTGCCGTCACCCAGAAGTGACATAGGCACATCAGGGACATCTGGGGGTGACGCTCTGGTATTTGGGCAAACTCTATGGTAAATTCAGCCGAATTCACCATAGAGTTTGCCCAAATACCAGAGCGTCACCCCCAGACGTCCCCGACGTGCCCATGGCACTTCCAGATGATGTCAGCACGTTGGGGTGGGCACTTCCGGTATCCCAGAAGTAGGCCGGGAGCTCCCTGCCAGCCAGGTGAGTGCACCTGGCAACCCTAGGAAGGACCTCAGCAGGGTATAATGCCATACAGTCTATCTTCCAAAGCAGTCATTTTCTCCAGAGGAACTGACCTCCATAGCCTGGAGATCTGTTGTAACTCTGGGAGACCTCCTGGCCCCACCTGAAGGCTGGCAACCCTAACCTGGGTAGCAGGGTTGGAGTGTGGAGGCAAGCCGGCTTTCTCTTTCTTTCTCCCTCTCTCCTTTGGGAAGGTCGGCCTGGGCAGGCTTGGAATGAGGCTCTCTTCTCTTGTCATTTTTCTCTCCCATTCTGCTCCAGTATATGTATATGCAGCTTATTCAAAATTTATATGCACAATGCCTGTCCTCTATATATCTAATAGCGAAGGTGCCCCCTGTGTGTGGGTATCTAAATCCGCACATTGGGGGCACCTGGGGGGGCAGGGAGATTTTCCTGCACACTTGGGGCAGTCCCCAGGTGTGCACAAAAATCTAAAAAGTTGAAAAAAATATAGGGGGGATATTTAAATCCCCCCAAAAGTAAAAGAGCATTTCCTGTGCATGCGCAGGGAGTGCTCTGGGAACTCTGCGGTGGGCCGGGGGTTGGAAGCCTCTCAGGCCTCACCGCCAGAGCTGAGGTGGGGGGAGAGAGAGGAGGAGGAGATCGTCCTCTGGAGGAGACCGGCAGAGGGGGAAGAAGTGGGGGAGAGATTGGCGAGCCTGGCAGCTGGAAGCCTCTCAGGCTGCCGCCGATGCCAGGGAGGGAGGGGGGGAGGGAGTGGGAGAAGGCTTGGCAGGTCGGCGGCTGTAAGCAGCCCTCGCCACCACGGTGGGGGGGCTGGGGGGGAGGGGAGAGAAAGTTCGGCAGGCTGAGTTCAGGCCTCTCATGGCTAGTGCTGGGGGGGTGGAGGGAGAAGGCTTGGAGAGGTGCAGGCCTCGCTGTGGGTGCTGGGGAGAGGGGGCAGGGGAGAAGGCTCACCTGCGGCTGCTTCCTTCTCATTCAGTGGAGCTTCTCCTCCCCCCACCCCTGCGAGTATCGCGGGTCCCCCTTCTTGTTTATATCTAATACATAATGCTGATTTATCAGTGCATAAAGAATGTTAAAAACAGTGTATGTCATGCAGGAGAAATCTGACATGGTAACAGAAAACTGTCTGAAAAGGAAGATTCATTGATTTAATTTGAGCTAGGGGGGAGCTAACTGAAACTGGTACTTTCAAATCAAACCAGACTGGGTGAGAAATTTGACAGCATTCCTAAACTCCTCCCTTGTTCCTTCTTTTATTTCCAAATGTTGTGTGGAACACTTTATATGCACAGAGAGTCCCCCTTTTGTACCTCTGCTTCTCCCATCCTTCATGTTCCTGCTATACATGTGCATGTTGATAAAACATTGCACTCTTGAGGACTCTCTGGATCAAGATTCTTTTTATGTCATTTTTTTTAACCAACGCACAGAACCGCATTTACGCACAATCAATAGAACGCTGTAAAAAAGTCAATACGCTCATACATACAGGTGTATCAACTTTGCTTTTTTGCAGCCTTGGATCAATGCATTGGTAACAGAGAAGAAATAAAGATTCAAAAGAACCGGAGGGCATAAAAACTGCAGCAAACGGCAGTTGCTCGAATTCCGGAATGAATTTCAGAAACTTTCCTAGTTAAATCGGAGTATAAAGGAGCAGTGAAATGTAGCCCAAAGGGAAATTCTGGGATAACAAGTGGATCAGGGACAATCTGCTCATCCCTAGGAACAACTGGCACTATGGAACTAAAGAACTTTATACCTGGAAGTGTGCCCAGGTGGCTGTTCTATACCTTACTTCTCCCGGGAGAGTGACTGTGGCTTATCAATAGGGTTAACCAGCCTCCACCGAGAGATCTCACACTATTACGATTGATCTCCTGATGACCAAGATCAGTTCCCCTGGACAAATGGCTGCTTTGGATGGTGGACACTATACTCTATATGGTGGCATTATACTCTGATGAGCTCCCTCCTCTCCCCAAACCCCGCCCTCCCCAGGATCCACCCCCAAAATCTCCAGGTATTTCCCCACCCAGAGCTGGCAACCTTACTTTATCAAGGCCAATCTCTGGCCCTTAGCTTTGCGTTACTGTGGTGCTTGGTAGATCCAGGAATTACCAGCCCCCTACCATTATGCACAGTTAAGCAGCAGTCCTCAAGCCGTTCAGTGGTAGAAAGGGGTCAGGAAGGTGCTAGTGGGGATGCTGTTTTGCATTTTCTGTCTCAGAGCCAAGCTATTTTGGGCCATCTCTACTTCTGGGCAGGCTCTGTTGGCTCCTAAAAACAAGGATTCGTGGAGAAGCACAGAGGATCGAGGAGCTGGTGAGTGGAGTCCCTGGTGTTTTAAGCTGCCTGCTCAGGTGTGTCTCCCATACTGAGTTCCAGGGTCTGGCTTAGGGTTCTGAGATCCCCCTGGCCACTGGCAGGGGATGGGTGGTGGTGGCCAGATCCAGGTTGGGGAACTCCTGGAGATTTGGGAGGGAGCCTGGGGAGGACAGGGAACTCCGTGGGGTACGATTCCACAGAGTCCACCCTCCAAAACATGCATGTTCTCCTGGGGAACTGATCTCTGTAGTCTGGACAGGAGATGAGATGTAATTCCGGGGGATCTCCAGGTCCCACTTGGAAACTGGCATCCCTAGTCTGGCAGCAAGATGTCTTCCCCGTGGAAATTTGGCATCTGCCATGCACAGTGTTCTTGGAACATTTGAGATCTCTGATGCTGCCTATCTGTCTGAGGTCTGGCTAATCAGGGCTGAGGACAGGACTGTAGTACTGACCCAGGGGTTTTATGCCCAAGTGGTCCCAGAACGGCCACCAGAAAATGCTTGTGCTTACAAGGGCTTCTCTGCTTTGCCTTTAAGTGTGATGAAGCCTACACTTACTTTCAAAATCGATTTTCTTAGATGGCACTTGGAACCAGTGTTCCCTCTAAGCTGAGTTAGTGTGAGCTAGCTCACAGTTTTTTAGCCTCCGGCTCACACATTATTGTCTTAGCTCAGGAAGGATGGCTCCAGTGCAAACTAACTTATGCAGCAGTCAATTCACCTGCTCACAACTTTAATGCCAGTAGCTCACAAAGTAGAATTTTTGCTTACAGGGCTCCATAGCTTAGAGGGAACATTGCTTGGAACACGAGGAAATTTCCCAGAGTTCTTGTTGGTTTGTACCCGGTGTCGCAAAGGCACTCATTAATCACAATGAGCGCTGTGCCATGATGGTTAATTGGCAGGGATGCCCATGTACTACATGGAGCCACAATGTGGCATTCGGCTCTGTTTAGAATGTGACTCGGGGTGCAAGAGAAAAATTAAATCTTTTATATATCTTCTACCTCCTCTTTGATTTTTTTTAAAAAATAAGCTATTAAAAAGATAGGGTTTCTTGGCAGCTCAGCAACAAAAGCCCCAATGATTAATTTGTGGTCTGCTGGAATGTTTGCAATTAGAACAGCTGTCTGGAGAACTATCAGGGAATTCTGTGTTTTCACTGGAGCTTTGAGGGGAAGTTTTAAAAAGGTCTTTTCAAAACAGCATCCCTCCCGAAACAATATTTAGATTGAAGTCATGTTATTAACTCTTTACCAGCGTCTATCTATGGCCTATGGAGCTGCAGTGGCTCAAGTGGTTAAGACACTGAACTGCAGGCTGTGGAAGGTCAGTAGTTCAGCAGTTCGAGACCCGAGTGTGCCGCATGACGGAGTGAGCTCCCGTCTCTAGTTCCAGCTCCTGCCAACCTAGCAGTTTGAAAGCAAGAAATTGCAAGTAGGTAAATAGGTACCACTTCGGTGGGAAGGTAACAGCGTTCCGTGCTTGGTGTTTAGTCATGCCGGCCACATGACCACGGAAATGTCTTTGGACAGCGCTGGCTCTTTGGCTTTGAAACGGAGATGAGCACCGCAACCCTAGAGTCAGATTCGACTGGCTTTCGAGCAAGGGAAACCTTTACCTATGGCCTAAAGTTCAGTTGGAGCCTGGAGATCTTCAGGAATTAAATCTGATCTCCAGACTACAGAGATCGGTTCCCCTGGAGAAAATGACAGTTTGGAGAGTGGACTCTGCAGCATCATATTCCATTGAGGCCCCTGCCCTCACCCCACCCTTCCCAGGCGCCACCCCTAAATCTCCAGGAATTTCCTAACCCAGAGTAGGCAACACTAATTCCTATTCTTCAAAACAGCACAGCAAGCTCGCCAGTGGAAAACACTTCTGTGTTTATAGACTAGGCTTCCCGGGGGTGTGTGTGTGTGTGTGACTTACCAGGAGCAGGAGGAAGGCCCAGCCAACCTAGAAGTGACATCATAATGTCTGCGACATCAAGGTGATGCTCTGGTATTAGGGTTGCCAGGTTCTCCCGGGGGGTGGGGAAACCCCCACTCGATCTCCCCATTACCCACCGGCCCGGGATTGGGCTGCCAGGGGGAACCCCACCCCCAAAATGCCAGCATCGCAGCAACGTGCCGGCGTGATGATGTCATCCGAAGGTGACATCATCATGCCAGGCATGTTGCGGTGGGGACGCTGTATGATTCAAGGGAAAATTCTATGGTTTTCCCTCGAATCATAGGTGCCCTGCCCCCAACGTGCCCGATGTGATGGTATCACTTCTGGGTGGCATCAGTGCGGTGCGCGCGCAAAGCGTGCACACCAAAATACTCCCATTGAAGGTGGGAACTCCTCTGCTGCAGCCCAGGTAGGGACTGTGTGGGGAAAAAATTTTTTGGCCCATTCGGATTTGGCTGAATTGGGAAGAATCAATTTAGGCTGGCAGTAAGACTCCTTCATCGTCAGTACAAGCGATTCAGGAGTCTTTTGGGGATCCGAATGTCAATTTCAGCCCCATTATATCCTAAGGGCCATTGAAGTAAATGGTGAAAACATAGGGTTTATTCTGGGGGCTGGAGGGGAGAGGTCTTGAAGGAGAGACTCCAAACTTGCAGGGTAGCTGCTGGAGCCTCTCCCCAAGATACCAACCAAGTTTCAGGAGCATTGGACCAAGGGGTCCAATTCTACGGGCCCTCAAAAAAGTTGCCCCTATCCCCTCCTTTGTTCTCTATGGTGGGAAAAAGAGTTACTTTTCCCCCACCATAGAGAACAATGGAGGGGATAGGGGCAACCTGTTTGGGGGCCTGTAGAATTGGACCCCCTGGTCCAATGTTCTTCCAACTTGGTTGGTATCTTGGGGAGAGGCTCCAGCAGCTACCCTGCAAGTGTGGAGCCTCTCCCTCAAACCCCCTCCCCTTCAGCCCCCAGAATATACATTATGTTTTCACCATTGACTTCAATGGCCCATAGGATATAATGGGGCCGAATTGCCACAATTCGGCGGCAAGCCGATTCAGATCAGAGAATCTGAATTGGCCTGCAGCAGCCCAAAAGGGGTCCGAATGGGTCATTTTCGGGGGTGCATTCGGTTCAGACGAACCGAATGCACATCCCTAGTAGGGACTAGGCATCCCTATCTGGTATTTGGGAAAAGCTCTATAGTAAATTTGGCTTCTACCATAGAGTTTTTGCCAAAATACCAGGGCGTTACCCCAACATCACCACTGTGATGACACAGCCTCCGAGACATGCTGGAAATGACATAGACATGTTGCTGCAGTGTTGACTGGGCCTCACTGTTTTTATGGATACGTCCCTCTGCCAGCCAGCTTATCAGCGGCCGGGCAGTGGGGCCTGGCAGCAGGAGACCCCCCACCTCCACTGGGGGTTCTGGCAACCCAATTATATGTTGGCAGAGTTCAGGAAATAATCCAATTCATGCTTTGGAGTTTGCTTTCAATGAATTTACTGTGACATGATTTTGCAAAAAGGCAATAACTGGATGCAGGCCATTAGTGCAACAGAGAGGCCTTCAGAGAGGAGCACAGACACAAACTAACACACAGCAGAGAGAGAAAACAACAAGAGGTAGGCTGAACGGCAAGAGAAAACATTCAACAAACCTGAAACACTAGAGAATGCTCCACAGCTCCCCCTAGGGTACAAGTGGGCTAAACCACTCTTTCAGCAGTATTTACAGTAACTAGACTCTTAGCAGGGTGTTGCTTCTCCAATGTTCTAGACCCTAAGTTGCCTCGGCAGTGTGTTCATCACATCGGGGCCTTGGGCTGAGCGATGGCACGGGGAGGGACCCAGGGCTTCCTGCGGGGTTGCTGGGGTTTGTGGTGGTGTCGAGGGCATCAGAGTGAACATTGGCCACACCTGTGGCTGGACAGTGTTGATCCCGGGGGGTTACCCTGCTGCCACTCCTTCCCATGCCAGTAGCTAGATGGGAGTGGCTTAAGAACATGATTTCTGTATATCCAGCCTTTCCCTCCAACCACTGCATATGAATGTCTGCCCAAGCGGGCACTGAACAATAAAGCTATAAACTATCCAGATTCAATAAACAATATCCTTACTCAGTAAGCCACCCTATGCCTCCGGTGCATAATTCCCCTTAGTTATCTGTCTGAAGAATAATAATATAATAATTCAGTGCCATCCAGTCACCTCATAGTGGTTTGCAAGGCAAGAGATGAGCCGAGACACTTTGCCATTTCTTTCCTCTGCACAGGAGGACCCCTTGTTCTTTTTGGTGGTCTCCCATCCAAACACTAACTATGGCCGGCCCTGCTTAGCTTCTGAGCAAAGCTCAGGTGAGTGAAAACTGTTCTGGCAAACCTACCCCCACATCCCCTGCCGGTGGCCTGGGCGGACCTGGCAGCCCTAGGAGCTGTGACCCAAGAAGCAACTGGAAAGGACTGAGGCAGATGGAAAAGCAGCACTGACTAGTTCACATTGGATCCAACCCAACGTTTAGCCCTGGTACCTAAGTGGAGCCTCCATCTTCAGGAGGCCTCTGAATACCAGAGTATTAAGGAGAAATAAAGGAGGGAAGCTCTTGTAGGCTCCCCAGAAGCTGCTGGGAAGACCGAGATGGACCTTTAGTTTGGTCCAGCAGGGTTCTTCTCGGATTAGGAGTAAGTGGGTGGCTAGAGCGCATGAAATATTTTTTAAAATGGGCAGAGATGTGAGTCAGAGTCACAAGCAACCACAGGAATCCGGAACAGCAGGAGAACGTCCTCCCACATTAACTCCGCAATTACATAAGGGTGTATGTCCTTTTGCCTCCCTCTCTCCCCCCCCTCCCCATTGCATTATCTCTCCAAAGCAGACAGTGTGCTTTTTTATTAAAGCAAATACCCTTGACATTTGAATAATCAAGTGATTACCTGGCAGCTTCTAATTTTTTTTAAAAGTCTCCTAAAGTTGGACAACTTCCCCAATGTCTGAACATTTAATTAGAGGGGAGGGGGTGGCAGTGGTGGCAAAGAGCTCGCCTTCTTTTTAAGAGGGCTGGAAGGAACTGTGTTTGTGTTTTAACCATGTAGGTGCTGTCAAGTCACAGCTGAGTTATGGCGACCCCATGGCATAGGGTTTTCAAGGCAAGAGACTAACAGAGGTGGTTAGCCATTGCCTGCTCCCGCATAGTGACCCTGGACTTCCTTGGTGGTCTCCCGTCCAAGTCTGTCAACCCTGTTTAGCTTCCAAGATCTGATAGCAATAAACTTCATGTTGCTATCAGAGTCTAACTAGTGTTTATAATTATTTGTATTGTATGCACTATTGCAGCAATCTTTGTGTATTGTGACATCTTACTGCTGCCCCTTCAATTGTTATATCATAGCTTCCAAGATCTGACAAGATCTGGCTAGCCTAGACCATTCAGGTCTGTTTAATAGTGATTTTTAATTGCCTTTATGCATGTTTTAATGTTTTTGATTGGTTGTCACCTTGGGGACCCTAAGCTGGGCGGAAAGTCATCCAAAATGTTATAAATAATTAAATCAAATCAAACCAATAATTATTTCCAGTTCTGAAGATAAGATCTTATTCAGTAGCGAGCTGTAGGCCCCACTAGATGTCACTCTTTTGGTTGATAGCAATTGTGAATGTGGCCCTTTGTGGGTACTACTGGTTCAGCCTGAATGGGCATAAGGCAGGAGGGAGAAGACAACCTACACACCATGCCAAGACACATGACATGACATGTGTTGAAATCCATGTGCGTAGAAAGGGAACAGACACACGCATGCTGACCTCTCTGCCTATCCACTGCTACATACAAAGTCTCAAAAAATGGACACACCATGGCTGTGGTCACACACACAAAATAATCCACATTCAGTCCACTTTCCAAATGGATTCTGCTGTGTGCACCAGTGTTCCCTCTAAGCTGAGTTAGTGTGAGCTAGCTCACAATTTTTTTAGCCTCCAGCTCACAGATTTTTATCTAAGTTCAGGAAGGATGGCTCCAGAGCAAACTAATGTATGCAGTCATAAATTGCTCACTCACAACTTTAATGTCAGTAGCTCACAAAGCACAATTTTTGCTCACAAGACTCCACAGCTTAGAGGGAACATTGGTGTGGACTGGCAAAAACCGGTTGGAAAGTGCACTGAAAGTGAATTGAAAATGGATTATTTAGTGAGCGTGACCACAGCCCGTGTCATTGGGAATGCTGTCTCCCTTCAATATTGTGCAAACTCTTAGGCTAACTCTTTGGGCTGGTCTACACAGGCAGAGGAATCAGGTGGTGGAATCCTGGCGGCAGAGATTGTGTTCCTTCAGACGCCATTCGCGAATGCCTCTCCCTTAGAAATCCCCTGCAATTTAAAAAGTGGCATATCAGAGAGAAGTCCAGGCTACTACTTTCATGCAATGCTAACTTTCTACTTGCAGAAACGTATTTCCTACACAGGGATCAAAAGTGTGAGCTTCCAATGGTAGCCTGAAGAGGCCAGATTCCAGTGGAGAGATGGGAGGTTTGGCCTGCAGAGGGTCATGAGGCAGTTGAACATGAGATGCTTGCCTGTCAGGCCTGCTTGTGGGAAACTCAGTGGCATCCTTTGGGAGAATCACTCTTTGGGGACCTTTTCCTACTATAAATGATCAAATAAATGGATGCTGTACATCTTCCCCATGCTTTTTTATGGCTTACTTTAAAAAATAAACAACTTTCCTTTTGTATGCTTTGCCTCAACCTGACGATTTCTGCTCCATGCTGGAAGGAGAGCAACTCCGCCGTGCTGAAGCTTCCATAACTCAATTTGATAGGTGGGGTTGATTAAATCTGAAGATAACAGATGTGCCATTCAGACCATGAATAAGGAAGGATAAGATCCTGCATTTCAATATCCAACTCGGCAGCAACCCAAAGGAAATAGCGGAATGGCTTCCGGAAAGAAAGTCAACAAAACTGCAACAAGCTCTTTTTTTTTTAAAGCCACCGTCTGTGTGGTAGTCCATAATTGGGGTGGGGTAGAGGAGGCGAAAGGAAGGTCTCTGGAAAATGCTAGGTTGGTACAGATATGCCAAGCTGGCCTTCATGCTCAGTTCCAGTACAGGAGTCCTAACAGGTCAGTATTTTCCCCGATATCTGCTCTGCTTTCCTTCTGGCACCAACACCTGTTCCTTCTGAGAGCTAAGACCTGTCCCATCATTGGTTTCATCAGGTTAAGGGAGCTGGGGAGGGAGGGGACACCCTTGGTGCTGAACAGATATCAGCCCAGCTTTTAGTTCCTTGAGTGGAGACGAGGCTTAGCAGCTCTCGGCACTGTTTTATGTCTAAGTCAGGATAAACCAAGTGGTGTTTTACACCACTAGTTTGGTGTCGTGGTTAAGTGCGCGGACTCTAATCTGGGAGAACCGGGTTTGATTCCCCACTCCTCCACTTGCACCTGGCTGGATGACCTTGGGCAAGCCGTAGCTCTGATAAGAGCTGTTCTTGAAAAAGAGCAGTTTCTGTCAGAGCTCTCTCAGCCCCACCTAGCTGTTGTGGAGAGGGGAAGGGAAAGGAGTTTGTAAGCCGCTCTGAGACACCTTTGGGTAGTGAAGGGTGAGGTATAAATCCAATCTCTTCTTCTCTTCTTTATGTCTAAATCAGGACAAACCGAGGACTTTTTTTTTTTAAAAAAAGAAGCTTTTATTAGTTTTAACATAGAAAAGACAATAACTACAGATAAAGAAACTGACAAACAACAAGCATGGAGCTTGTACTCATTAGGACTACTTAGATTTTACATAGATAGAACCATTATTTTATACACCTAAATCAGTTTAGCCATTTGGAATATAGAGCATATAATCTTAATAATTATGTTGTACATCTTCTGAGATATTCCTCAATCCATTTATAAAAGCTTGGCCAGTTCTTCTCAAAGATTTCTTCTTTTTTATCTTGTAATTGTAAAGTTAATTGGTCCATTTCCGCTGTTTCCAGTAGTTTGTAAATTATTCCTTTTTTTTGATGAAACTTCTTTTTTCCAATACATATAGAATCCTAGCCGTGGTTACAACATGTATAATCATATAAACAGAATTGTTTTTATTAAATATCACTCCAGAGAATTTTAAGATGCTGAAGGACTTATTGTAGAGGATGTGTGTAAACTGCATCAAGTCGCAGCCAACTTATGGTGACCCCAGCAAGGGGTTTTCAAAGCAAGTGAGAAGTGGAGGGGGCTTGCCATTGCCTTCCTCTGCAGTGTCTTCCTTGGGGGTTTCCTATCCAAGTGCTGATTCTATTAAGTCTCCAAGATCTGATGAGATTGAGCTATACTATGTCACCTTCCCTATTGTAGAAGATAAGGTCCATCAATGGCTTCTAGCCAGGGTACCTCCATTTCCCAGAAGCATTAAGCCTCTGAATACCAGTGTTAGGAGGCAACATCAGGGAAAGGCCTTTGTCTCCATGCCCTGTTTGGTAGCTTTCCTGGGCAAGGGGTGTGTGTGGCACTATGTGTAACAGGATGCTGGACTAGATGGACCACTGGTTTGATCCAACTGGGTTCTTCTTATGTTCTTATGCTGGCCGAGAGGGCAGAGGAGGAACTAAGGCAGAGAAGCTGAATGTTAAACATACAAGATTCTGCATAGGCATGACTGAACCTCCCTGAGCTTGAATCTGAAAAGACTTTGATGTTTATTAATAACAGTGGAAGTCTCTAAAGAAAAAAAAACATGCTGTTACAAATTCTTCAGTTGTTCATCCATTGGTCGCGTTTTCCCTGTGAGTGTCTTCTCCCAGCTTTAGTAAAGAAGCTATGATGAGCCTTTATTGACTCCTTCAATGAATATTTGGTTTATCCAGGAAAGACTCTTCTTGTGGCCTCATCTGGGGCCACTGCTGCTGCTGGTGATGCCATTGGGAACCACCGAGCTGAACACCTCTAGATATCCTGCTCCCAGGATCCTAAACCTGAGGTATGTTTGGTGGATGTTGCATCCCCCCTCTTAAATAGTCACATTAACAAATAAATGAATTTGCAGAACCACCAGGTGGAAGGTGCTCTAACTGCACAAAGATATTCCTAATTCCATTTTTGAACCCATTTTTATTTACACAAAAGTAATTTAAAGTGAGAATAAATTACGCATCTGGCGCCAGCTGAACGTTACACACTGTAGAGCTTTTTTGCTTCCACCAAAGAGCCATGCAAGAGGACCCCGGTGTAAATATGGCTCAGAGCTATCATCTTCTCAGTGCAGCTGTTTCAGCGTCTGTCATGGGGTGTGATGCTCTCTTATCACCTCAGCCATATTCCCATAATGGGTTGTGACTGCAATTAGGGCTCTGTTGAATGTGCTACATTTCCTTTATTCAGTTGTCTAGGGTTTAAAGACCCCATAATGAATAGTCAAATGCGTGACGCTCCAAATGTATGTGCATTTCGAGGAAACAGAACCCTGCAGCCAAAGGGGTGGTTGGTTATTTCAAAACAGTGTAATACACACCAGCTTCCTTACACATACAGCTATAAGAACATAAAGAGAGCCCAGTTGGATCAGATCCTGTTTCACACAGTTGCCATGGAGGGCCAATGAATAGGACGTAAAGACCTTCCCCTGATGTCGCCTCCTAGCACTGGTCTCCATAGGTTTGCTGCCTCTGGAAGTGGAGGTTCCATTTAATCAGCTCTTAGCCATGTGCATCGATACACTTTTGCTCTTCCAGTTTGTCTTTCTACATCAAGCTCCCTGATTTGGTCTTCTGCTCTTGCCCATGGTATTTTGAACCACATCCCATTCTATCCTGGTCTTCACTACACTTCCCTGGGCCCAACAAATGGCTGTATAGATCTCTACTTCCATCTCTCTTTCTCAAGGAGCATTCTCTTTTCAGGAATTTGATCAGGAAAGATATAGTCAAATGTAATGGTTAGGAGTGCGGACTCTAATCTTGTAGAACCGGGTTTGATTCCCCACTCGTCCACATGCAGCTGCTGGGTGACCTTGGGCAAGCCACAGTTCTCTCAGAGCTGTTCCTTCAAGAGCAGTTTCTGTCAGAGCTCTCTCAGCTACCTCACAGAGTGTCTGTTGCGGGGAGAGGAAAGGAAGGAAATTGTAAGCCGCTCTGAGATTCTGAGTGAAGGGCGGGATATAAATCCAATATCATCCTCCTCCTCCTCCTCCCCCTCCCCCTGAAATTACAACTATTTGGGCACAGTCCTCCAAACAAGGAACCCTCACTATGATCCTACAAAGCCATACTGTTCTGAAAAGGGAAAAACCTTTGCAACAAATTAGAAATGAGAGGAATGTGATCAAAGCAAGCAAGTCCCACTGCTTTTATCTCTAGCTAAAAGATCAGAGAAGCTGAACACCTCCTGTTTCTTCAGGAAGATTTTTTTTAATACTTACAGGTGCAACTGAGCTCCATTCAGCTCTGAGGGAGTTCCATCACTGACCTTAACGGAAGGATTATAACCCACCTGAACAACCATCTCTTTTTGTTCTTGTTATTGAAAGAGAGGCTTTAATGGGACAGTTTTTCTGTTTCCCACACTCCTACACCTGACAGTCATCTTTCAAAGTGCATTAGCATATGTAAATGACAGGCCTCCAATCTGGTTTATTCAGCTGAAGAGATGGGAACCGTGGAGAGGAGCAATACTTCATTGTGGTTGCAGCAGCCGGGTCACAGGTCCCCCGCAAATGCTTCCATTTCTCAACGGCCTTTGAAAACAACTCAGTGCGGGATTCCTCCCCCCCGCCGCCCATCATTCTGAACATATTTCTGAGCATCTTTCGAAACCTAGCAAGATTTTATGAGCCATTTCGGAGGATGAGACAGCAACCTGAGAGCCGGCATGGTACACTGCAGCTCTTTAGCGCTTTCCGGACTGATTGCGTAGGCTGTCCTTAAGTTATTAATCAAGTCATGGAAACTCAGGCTTTGTTGAAGAAGAAGAGTAGGTCTTTATTTCCTTCTTTTCTCTGCCTTAGGGAGTCTCAAAGCAGCTTACAATCGCCTCCCCTTCCTCTCCCTACAACAGGCACCCTGTGAAGTAGGTGGGGCTGAGAGAGGTGGGACTGACCCAAGACAACTACCAGTTTTCATCTGGAGGAGTGGGGAATCAAGCCCAGTTTTCCAGATTAGAGTCCATTGCTCTTAACCGCTACACCATGCTGGCTTTCCACACTGGCTTGTTGCCTCTTCTGAACGTGAGTCCATAAAGAGATTTTGCAGGTTACCTTAGATGTTACCCCAGATTGTTTTCTTTTGGGACCGAAAATAGATGAGAATCAACCTCATTGGAAAGCAGAAATTGTTGCAATATTATTGTCAGCAGCCAAGCTATAGCCATGGAAATTCCCAGTCGCCCCAACAAAATCGCTATGGCATGCAAGACTTTGGAATCAGTATGTGTTAGCCAAACAAACTCTTAATTTAAACCAACGGACCTCCTCCAAAGCTAAATGGTCTGGGTACCAATTACAAATTATCGCTCGGAAAAGAAGGAGATTCCAGAAGACCTCTACTAATGTTATGTGTAACCTTTTAAGATATATATTGTATATGTTATTGTATTTGACTATTTAGAAATTTGTTTGTTAATATTAATATCTTTCTTATGCTGATAGTAATCAAATTTGATCTATATAGTTTACCCTATTTGTTTTGATGTTTAAATAAAAATATTTTTTAAAAAGAGAGATTTTGCAGGGTTTCAGATTTTTTTTTGATTTTTTTTTTACAAAAAGCCTTCTTATGCTGGGCATTCCAATGGGGATCAAGGTTTCTCACCACAAAATGTAACACCAAATAACATGTCTCCTTCCTGCCACTAAGCGCAGGTGCTTTACCTACAGGGCTCTTTTTGTAGAAAAATCCCAGCAGGAACTCATCAGCATAATAGGCCACACCCAACAGCTGTTCAAGGTGGAAGTCTTATTCAGCTGAGGAGATGGCAACCGTAAGGAGGAACAATACTTCCTTGTGGTTGAAGCAACTGGTCCATAGGTCCTTGCAAGTCTTACTGTCCCCTCCCCTTCCACGGATCTGCTGCCACTCCCTGTTTGGCAACTGCCCAACGCCAACCACAACAAGGTGGGAAGATCTGAGGCATAGTCCACATTTGGTTGTGGAAGTAATGTGCTTTCTTGCAAAACCTCCCTACTGGGAGGTTCTCAGCATCCTTGACATAGGTTTGAGCTATATATTCACTCTGGGACTGAATGAGCATTCGTACACTGTATGTAAAGGTCATTTAAAAGCAGAGATCTATTTTGGAAGTGAGAGTTTGATTCAAGCTCTTGTAAAGGCAGGGCTATTTTTGGGCAGGAACGCACAGGGAGTGGCCTGACTAACAGGGTTGGGTCCCTTACAGGCAGCAGCACAACCTATTGAAGGGTCACCTCCTTGCTCATGACCCTTGGGCAAGGCATGAGGTGAGCTGGTAGGTGTCTGGGCACCCATGTGTGTGTGTGTGTGTGTAAAAGTGCCATCAATTCACTTCTGACCCTATGAATGAATGATCTCCAAAACATCCTATCATTAATAGCCTTGCTCAGGTCTTGCAAACCAAGGGCCATGGCTTCCTTGATAGAGTCAATCCATCTCATGTCAGGTCTTCCTCTTTTCCTGCTGCCTTCAGCTTTTCCTAGCATTATTGTTTTTTCCAGGGAATCTTGTCTTTCTCATAATGTGGACAAAGTACGATAGCCTCAGTTTAGTTATCCATAACTGATGGGCATCCATAACCAATGGAAATCAATGGGCTTAGACTGGAGTAACTCCACACAGGATTGCACTGTAAGAGTACTGGACAGAACTTTCAGAGTGACTTTCCGGTACTCTTAGGGAGGGGGAGGTATTGCAGAGGGCCGAGGCGGGGTCTGAAGGGAAGGACGCAGAGAAACAGGATGGCTCGACATCCTTCCAGCGTACAGCCCATCCCAAGGGTGGCCGGCAGTGGGGCCAATATGGAGTACCCCCCTCCGTCATTGGTGTCGTGCAAGGCCAGGTCTATTAACAACAAAACCACAACCCTTCGGGATTTTGTGATGGATCATCAAGTTGACCTGGCGTGCGTGACCGAGACCTGGCTGCGGGAAGGGGAGACGGTGGCTCTCACCCAGCTTGCCCCACCTGGGTTCTCGATCCTTCACCAATCACGGACTAGGGGGCGGGGGAGGAGTGGCTATTTTCATTTGGGAGGTTTACTCCTTCAGGGCGCTCCCGGCAGTGGAGATCGCGAGTGTAGAGTGTGTCGGCTTGATGCTGAAGGCTGAGTAGAGTTTGGCGATTTGCCTAACGCAGCGGCCAATAGCCTGCCATCCCTGCTGGAGGCCATTTCAGGCTGGGCGTTGGAGCACCCTAGGCTGATTGTCTTGGGTGACTTCAACGTCCATGCCGAGGACGTGACCTCCAGCTGGGCTATGGACCTAGTGTCGTCCATGGTGGCAGTGGGACTCTCTCAATTCGTCTCGGCTTCCACGGATCAGGCTGGTCACATGCTCGATTTGATCTTCGCGGCTGGGGTGACAGTGGACCAGATTACTGCAGAGGCAGTACCATGGTCGGACCACCAGGCCCTGAAGGCTCATCTGAATGTTCCACCCCTACCTTGTTTAGGTGGCGAGCGGATTTTTGCTCGCCCGCGGGGCCAAATGGACCCTATGTGGCTCCAGATGGACCTCTGGGATCTGAGGTCCCCTGGCAGCTCATTGGATGAGCTGGTGGAGGACTGGCATGCCCGGCTCTCCTCTGCCATCGACGAGATTGCTCCCAGGCGCCCTCTTTGCACTCTTTCTAGGCGAGCGCTCTGGTATACCCAGGAGCTGTGTCAGCTGAAGCAAGAACTGAGAGAGACGGTAGCGTCGTGCTCGCGACGAGGCATCAAGAACATCCTATAGGACGCTTATGAGATCTTATGAGATGGTAGTCAAGGCCACAAAGAGAGATTTCTATGCGACCATGATTGCATCTGCTAGCTCACGCCTGGCCCAATTGTTTAGTATGATTCGGTCTTTGACAGCTCTGCCACAAAACAGTAAGCAAACTTGAGGCCCCTTGCATGTTTTTGGTGCCGGGTTTAGAGTGTTTCAACCTACTCAGCCTGGAGGAAGCTGACAGACTGCTCGTATCTGTGCGTCCAACCTTGATCCGTTTCCCTCCTGGCTCATTAAAGTGGGCCACGAGGGGTTCCGAGGAGCCCTGCGGGAGATTGTCAACAAGTCCCTCTTGGAGGGACGGTTCCCTGGGGCACTCAAGGAAGCAATGGTCCACCCCCTCTTGAAAAAAACATCTTTGGACCTGGCCGAATTGGCC
>NW_015175976.1:269330-349985 GCF_001447785.1 Gekko japonicus
AAACCTGATTGTATTTTCGCTTCTTAGAACTGTTCTATTGATTTGTTCGTCAGCCCGAGTTTGTCCAGATAGTGGAAGATTTATTAATTTGGACTAGTGCTACAAGCTGCTGTGTTCTGTAACACTGGGCTCCTTGTGCCAAGATTTTCTCAGAGTAAAATTATGTGGTTCTCCTCAATAAAAGTCTAGGAAGCAGGGTCGAGGCTCTGTTAAATAAATCGAATTAATCATGTGAATTGAACTAATCGACGAATGGCTGTGACCCAATTAAGGAAACCTGATCAATCATATAAATGTATATTGATCAAGCAATGGATTGTTCAGGTACATTTGCATATGACTAGCACGTAGCTAGTCGAGAAAAATATTTTGGTTTTAAAATAACAGTACTATCGCTAAAACAAGGACAAAGCACTTATCTGTCATTTTGTGAACCAGATTTCAGACTAGTTTGTTCTCAGTGGCAGATGGAAATGTTCTTTGTTGTTGAGTAAAAGTGGGTTGGGTTGCCAACTGCCTGGAGACAAAAATATTTCTGCATGTTTAACGGGATGCTATTTACCAGGTGGTGTTGTGTTCCTCCATGCCATGTGTAGCTTCAGTTGCCCATCCCTCCAGATTAAACTTCTATGGAAGGGTCAGGACATTTTTCTCCAGGTCTGCTGGCAACTCTTGGGTACCAGCTTGCCTTCTGGTAGTGCCTGACTAGCTCTGACTAGCCTAATTTTGACAGAGCTTGGATGCTGAGCAGGGTTAGCCCCGGTTAGTACTTGGATGGGAAACCGCCAAGGAAGTCCAGGGTTGCTATACAGAGGCAGGCCGTGGCAAACCACCTCTGCTCCTGCCTTGCTTTGAAAACCCCAGAAGGGGTCACCGTCAGTCAGTTGTTCCTTGATGCCAATCGTGATAATTATATATATTTTAATCCACTTCTCCAGCAAGTGGTGCAAGCATAGGAGATGCTGCCCTGACACACCTCTAGCCTACTTGCTGCTGCTTCCCCAGCAGGAAGAGCTTTTCATGGTTCCCCCCTATGGAAACAGCAATGGCAATCTCAGAGAAATGTGCGGAGCAAACTGCTTTAGACCATTAGGCTGTCTGTCCTTCCCAGTTCAATGGCCTGATACAGCACAAGAAGAGGAGCCCTGCATAGCAATACAAGGTTCCTCCTCCAGGACCCCAGGAGCCCTGAACAGAGTTCCTGTTAGGAGGGGCCAAATCACATAGAACAAATTCCACCGGGCTTTTGGTTGAGGCGGTGGACATCCCTTTTCCCTCCTGGCTATCTCCCCTTCAGTGGCCTGGATCTTAACATCGGTACTGCTAAATCGACATTGGTGGCCTGGATTTTAACATAATTATTGCTGAATTGACATCAGATCTAGATTGTTTACATGGTATTTTATGGTTTTACTGTTTTAACTGTTGTTTAATTGTTGTTTTAATGATTTTGCACTGAGATTGTTGTGAACGGCCTGAGCCCGTCTGCAGGGAAGGCGGTATACAAATAAAATAAATAAAGAAAACAAACAAATTACATACTGCATCTGGGTAGCCCAGGCTAGCCCCATTCTCAGAAGCCAATCAGGGCTGGCCTTAGTTAGTATTTGGATAGGAGACCACCAAGAAATGCCAGGGTCGCTATGCACAGGCAAGCAATGGCAGACTCCACTGAAGATGCACATAGTATGCACTCGAGGCCCAGCTGATAGAAGCTTAGCCTGCATGTTCTGTAAATTCTGATGCTTTATTAAAAATCTCCTGGTAAGCAAACCTGGATCTCACATATTGTTTCCTTGAGATTTCTTCAAACCTGGAACAGTTGTTCATAACCAAGACCACAATCCTAAATCTACTCAGAATCCTACTTAAGTCTGTTCAGAGGAACATACTCCCAGGAAAGCACTCTTAGGATGGTACTGCAAGTTTTGTATTTGATGATGATGAAAAGAGAGCAAATAATCTGTTCCCTAATATCAATAAAAACTGGATTCCAGAAAAATTGCAAAATGAGCTATTAAGAGAGGAAACTTATTGGGAAAGACTCTGGTTGGGATCTGGGAAAGGGACACTGTCAAATGTTTCATTGAATGATGTGCACAGTAAATAAAGAATAGGAATGTGTATGGCAAAAGGTGGGATAAAGATTTAAGAGTGAGAATTCAAGCTGGTACCTGGACATATGTATGGTGTCAAGAAATGAACACGTCACCAAGTGTGTCACTGTTGTAAACGTTTTTGAAAAGCATAGCCAGATGGTACCTGACTCCCTGGAGACCTAAGCAAATATATCTTACTGTTAATTCTGAATGCCAGAGATGCAACTATTTTAAAGCAGGTATCATCTATATTTGGTGTCAATGTTCTTCCCTCCATTCACAAATATTGGAAGCATATAAATGAGAAATATTAAAACATGACCAGGAATTCATATTTTGCAGTATTTTAAACATTTTGGAACCATATTATCCATTGCAGAAATTTATCTTCCAGCATGGTGTAGTGGTTAAGAGCAGCAGACTCTAGGGATGGGCATGAACCACATTTTTGCACTTCACTTCAGTTTATGGTTTGTGGTCAAACCATGAACTGAACCACAAACCGATATGCCAGTTCAAGAACTGAACTAATTTGTACTGGTTTGTGAGCCATTTAAAGCTGAAACCCCTGCTTTCCGCTCCCGGAGGCTTTTCACAGGGACCAGAAAGCCGTGCTTTAAATGTCTCTGAGCCATTTAAACCAAACAACTGAATGGCGGGGAGCTCCCTGCTGCTCAGCTGTTTTCTGTGAAGAGCAGAAAGCAGGGGTAAACCTCAGCTTTCTGCTCTTCACAATCCACCAGGAACTGCATCAAAATTCATGGAAGTTCTTCATTTTGCAAACATTGCTTAGCGAACCACGAACTGGCCGAAATTCATGATGAACTTTAGTTCATCAACCGGTTTGTGCCCATCCCTAGTAGACTCTAATCTGGAGAACCAAGTTTGATTCTCCACGCCTCCACATGAAACCTGCTGGGTGACCATGGGCCAATCACAGCTCTCAATAGTTTCTCAGCCCCTCCTACCTCACAAGGTGCCTGTTGTGGGGAGAGGAAAGGAAGGAGATCGTAAGCTGCTTTGAGGCTTAGAGAAAAGCAGGGTATAAAAACCAACTCCTCTTCTTCTTGATGAAGGGTAGAATAAGTAATGCCACCACAATGGAAGAAGAAAGATCTTCCATACACTATAATGAACATTAAAAAGATGGATGTACTCAACCTTGTTAGAGCTGAAATTTATTTTAAGGTTTAGGGAAAAGGAAGGTTAGGTATAGGATTTGAATATGTTAAACAATGCACCCTCTGGAAAAACTCCAGGATAAAAAGCAAGGTATTCTTTGAAAGGGGAAAAAAACTAGACCTCATCATTTCTAGCATTTGCTTTTGCAGGCCTGCCCAAATATCTCCAGCTTTAGAGGAATGCTGTTTTTACTTTCTTCCCAGCCCTGGCTTTTGGTGAATAGGGATGAGGTATACAGATATGGTTCCTTTATGGTGAACAGGCTGATTCTGTACTGTCTACTGAATGGCTGTAAGCAGAGCTTTTTTTGTAGAAAAAGCCCAGCAGGAACTCATTAGCATAATAGGCCACACCCAAACAGCAGAAACTCATTAGCATATTAGGCCACAACCCATGCCTTCCCTTGGCTTGCCCAGGCGCCTCACAGCTGTGGGGAGCTCGGGCAAGCCCCCCTTGAAGGGAAGGGAAGGCAGTTTAAACTGTCTTCCCTTGGTTTGCCCAGGTGCCCTGCGGCTGCAGGGAGCTCAGGCAAGCCGGCCCTTGGACAGGCCACGGATCCTTCCAGGGCCCCGATCCTTCCAGGGCCCCCCTGGCCTGCCCGCCTTGGAGTCGCTGGGGGGGGGGATCACTCTCCAGGACTTCCCTCTGTAGCCACACATGCAGAGGTTTTGGCTGTAGTGGGCGTGGCCAGCTCTGAAGCCAGCCGGAACTCCATTCCTGTGTGTTCCTGCCCAAAAATAGCCCTGGCTGTAAGTATGTCTACTGTTTCCCTCAGAATATTCTGGAGGGAGGTTCTGGGGTTTTACCGTGTCCCGCTGCCTCAGCCATAAAACATTGTTTGGTTTGGATCCTACCAGATTTTCCATTGGCAAAAGAGGAAGGAGAGGCCTTTTTTGACCACCAAAGAAGCTGTGCTCCTGGATCATGAAAGCTATGGACAAAAGCTACATGTCATGGGGGTTGCAGTGAAGAATGGAACCAGGACAGGTTGAGCTAAAAAGCTGGTTAAGAGCCAACTCACTGTTTTGATTATTGCCATATGGAGGACATTTCCTTGTCCCATCAATCAGTGGTTTGCAGAAACAACCTGATGATGTCATATAACAAAGAGAGTATTCTGAGACATTTTGGGGGGGGAGTGCTCTGCATGAGGGTATCATTTTCCGATGGCACATGTACCCTGCGGTTCTGGTGAAGAAGATGAAATAAATGCCTTGAAGCCAGTTCAATCAATATCCCAGTCTTGATGTTGGCAGGCTGAAGTGAAAGGAATTCAATAGGTCTCCCCAAAGGTTCCTTTATAAATAGATTAATGTGCCTTATACTGAATCAGACCATTGGTCCATTAACTGCTTTCTGCTCAGACTCACAGCAGCTGTCTAGGGTCTCAGGTAAAGGTCTTTCACATGACCTACTGCCTGATCTTTTTGACTGGAGATACCAGGGACTAAACCTGTGATAGGGTTGCTAGGTCAGGTTTGGAAAATACCTGAAGACTTTGGGGGTAGATCCAGGAGAGGGTGGGGTTTGGGTGGGGGACTGGCTTCAGCATGGTCCAATGCCATAGAGTTCACCCTTTGGAGCAGCCATTTTCTCCAGGGGAGCTGATCTCTGTCAGCTGGGGATCAGTTGTAAAAGCAGGAGATCTCCAGGTTCCACCTGGAGGCTGGCAACCCTAACCTGTGACCTTCTGCATCGTCGTCGTCATCATCATCAATCATCATCATCAACATCATCATCATTTACTTATTTATTTATTTAATTTATACCCGCCCTGTCCCATGAGTGTGCTCAGGGCAGATTACAACATAAGATTCATAAAATAATAAAACAACAGATGGCACAATAAACAATAACAGAAAGATGTCATGTAGATGCTCTGCCCTCCCATGCACACTCCCAATAATAGAGTTCAGGAGCACTTGTGCTCTTTGTGTCTACTGCTAATGTGGTGGACCTAACCATGCTTCACGGAGCCTTCCTTGGCCCAAGGAGACTTTCTTAAGAACATAAGAGAAGCCGTGTTGGATCAGGCCAGTGGTCCATCCGGTCCAACACTCTGTGTCACACAGTGGCCAAAAATCCTGGTTTCTTCAACTTCAGAGGCTCTTCCTCCAATGGATGAGCCACTTAAATTGGATTAAGGCTCCTTAGGTAGGAGGAAGGCTTCAGCCTTTTCTCAGTGAAGTAGTAGGATAGAGGAAGGATCCACCAATTGATTTTTATTGCTGGCATCTTCAAGTGGGTGGTTTCAGGCAATGGAAGTTCCTAGTTCTCAACACACATATAGCAGAAAGGCCTGGCTGCATTTCTTTTCATCCATTATTATTCTCGCCTCTAATCCCTGACAGTGCAATCCTATACAGCATTACACCTGTGTAAACCCATTGACTTCAACAGATTTAGAAGGGTGTCTAGCCTGATCTCATCAGATCTCAGAAGCTAAGTAGGATCAGGCCCTGGTCGGTATTTGGATGGGAGGCCACCAAGGATGTCCAGGGTTGCTATGCAGAGGAAGGCCATCGCAAACCACCTCTGAGCATCTCTCGCCTGTGAAGTGCTACAGGGTTGCCATTAGTTGGCTGTGACTTGATGGGGGGGGGAACTCTGCTTAGGAGTGCACGTCATGGGTCCTGTGTTTAAAGGCAAACAGGAGCAAAGCCATTCAGGAACCACTCCTAGAGAGAAGATGAATTGCTCAGGTTAAGATCCTAGCCATAATCTGTACACAAAAGACAGCTTTCTTTTTTTGAAGGCAATAAATCTCTAAGTCCTGAACACCTGGGGGGATATTGTGGCGGATAGTCATCCCCTTTGCACTTTGCTTTTTGTGAGCTTCCAGAAGCACCTGACATTTGGGACAATGGGCTACATGAATCTTTGGTCTGATATAGCCAAGCAGTCCCTGTGGTCTTGTGTTCTTAATAAGTCCTGCAGGATCGGTGGCAAACTAAACCCAAATTCAGACACCAGGTAACAAGGACATGTTTTTAAAGGAATGCTTTAAGGCCCATTGATCTTTTCTGGTGCCCCGTCGCTTCTTCCCCCCGAACAAAGAAACAATCCTCGTTTTCCGCCACTTGACTAGAGTGGGGGATTTTCAGAAGAGCCCCAAAGGTCTCATCTTTGTGCAGGTGGGAAGCATCTATTTGAAAGCAACCTCCATTATATACTTCTCGACAAAATATGTGGGATACACTGCAATGAGATGCTAAAATTTCAATTTTAGTTACAGCCAGGGGTCATTTTGTAGAAAAAGAGGTGCAGGATCTCATTAGCACAACTCATTAGCATAACTTATTTGCATATGCCACACCCCCTGGCATCACCCGAAGTGTGTCAGAAGGCAACGCCCACTGCTCAGGCTCCACTGGGCTGTTTTGGATAGCTAGCTGTTGGGGGGGGGGGACATGCAGATCTGCCCTCGCAGAGGAGGGGGAGCTTGTACCTGAATAAAACTTGGTCTTAAAGGTGCCACTGGACTGTTTTGGATTGCTAGCTATGGGGGTGGGGGATGCACAGATCTGCCATCACAGATATCTGTGCAGAGAGAGAGAGAGGGAGAAAGAAAGAAAGAAAGAAAGAAAGAAAGAAAGAAAGAAAGAAAGAAAGAAAGAGAAAAAGAGGAAAAGAGGAAAAGAGGAAAAGAAAGAGGGAGAACCAGAAATAAGAAAGGAAAGAGGGAAAGGAGAGCAGGAAAGGAGGGAAAGAAAGAAGGAAAAAGGTGGAAAAGAAAGAAAGAAAGAAAGAAAAAGAAGGAAAGGAATAGAAGGAAAAAAGGAGGGAAAGAGGGAAAGAAAGAGGAAGAGGAAGAGAAGGAGCAGGGGGCGGGGCTTGTTGCATGTGCCTGCCTCCTGGGCTCTTAACTGCCGGAGCTCTGCTCCTGTGCGCTCCTGCAGGAAATGACCCCCGGTTACAAAAATATATATATTTACAGTATCTTTACAACAGGTGAGTATATCTTGTGTATTATGAAACAATACAAACAACACTTTACAACAGGTAATAGTATTATGAAATAATACAAACAACAAACTTCCTATGTTTGTTGTCCACTATATACTTGGCTTGGAAAAAGCCAACACTTTGTGGAACCTCCGTAAGTCTTGTGCCGCATTTCCAATGGTGGCCATTGGCATGTGGTGCCCCCTTTCCTGTTGACAAAATTCCAAAAGTGCCTGCAGGTTTATTTTTAATTTATTAAAATAACCATATCCCTCCTTTCCTCGTGATTCAAGGTAGCTTACAAATCATGATTTTAAAAAGACATAATTTAAAAGTGACAAAATAACCCCCCAAATGACCTCCCCGCAAAGATACCTGCAGCTTACATCCCATTATAAGCCCTGGCAAATCAAAGAGCCCCGCAGCACCTCCTAAAATCCTCTAGAGATCATTTCCCCCTCACTTCCTTGGGGACCCCATTCCACAAAGTCCATCTGCAGTGGCGAAGGCAGACTGAACAAGGCTGGGGAATCTTGAGTTACCATATTCATATACCTCCATCCCTGGTAACTGAGTCAACCTTATGATGAGAGTCATGGAACTTATTACATGCAGAGCGGTTAGTTTCACATCTACAATTAATGGGTATATCCTATTACCTGTAGTCCGTATGTGTTTCGGCCCCTTAGGGCCTTCCTCAGTGGTCAATATTACTATTGTAAAACAACACACATCCAGAAATAAATATATGAAGGTTTTCTTTAGAGCCAGGTGTTGCTTTCTATAGAATTGTCAAAAGGGAGAGACTAATAGCTCTGTATGTAATAAGTTTCATGAGTCTGATATCTGGATTATTCCTTTTCATCCATTTTGTTTTTTTACTGATGTGTACACCATAATCAATATTTGTATTTTTATAATCATTCATTTTGTTAGCTTGACCCTCATAGATCACGGCCAGATTTTGGGTTGAGTCCCCCCCCCTCTTTTCTCTTTCTTTTTGTCGGTCTTATGATGAGGACACATCTTAAGAACTGGATAGGATATGGAGGAATGCTCCCCCCTTCTGCTACAAACATTCCCAACCATTAGCTCTTCAGGATGTCGTCAACACAGGGAGGAAAAACAGAAGGCTGTCCTTGCTCCTTCCATCCCCTGCTGACCGGGGCTGATGCCAAAGTGTTGCAGCGGGGAAGGCAAACAGATGGCAGTGCCAGGCAATGCTCCCTCTAAGCTGTGGAGCCTTGTGAGCAAAAATTCCACTTTGTGAGCGACTGGCACTAAAGTTGTGAGCGGGCGATTTGGCTACGGCATAAATTAGTCTGCTCTGGAGGCATCCTTCCGGAGCGAAGGCAAAAATGTGTGAGCCGGAGGCTAAAAAACTGTGAGCTAGCTTGCACGAACTCAGCTTAGAGGGAACACTGGTGCCAGGTTAGGGATGCCAAGTCCCCCCGGGGGGCAGGGAAACCCCCACCCGGGAGGCCCATTCCCCGCCGCCGCCGAATCGGGCCCCCGGGGGGAACCCCACCTCCAAAGCATGTCACACGGAAGTGACGCAAGCACGTCAGGGACATTGGGGGCGGGGCCATGATCATCCGAGGGAAAACTCTATGGTTTTCCCTCGGATGATTTGTGCACGCGCAAAGACTCCCGGAGCAAGGCTGGACTCCCCCACTCCGGAACAGGTAAGCACTTGGCAACCCTATGCCAGGTCCTTCTGCGTGCTGTAGACAGGTGATGGTCCTTGGGAAAGCAGCCAGACTACCAAGCCTATCCAGTCGGGGAATGGTGGTGTAAGCTGATTTATTTGTCATTCACCTCTGTCCTCATGAGGCTGTTAACAGCAGGAAGACAGTGGGGTGGGGTGGGGAGAGGGAATGAAATGTGCCGCGCTGTATGGAAACCCCTGCTGGCTTAATATATCAGAGGCTGTAAAATAAAGCATATCCCTGTTTATGAGCCTCCGATTAATCCGGTTCTATTCACCCAGGAAAAATAATACTTCAGCGGAAGCAACCGTTTCGCATCATTGATCTCAGCTATGCAAAACATTTATGTCAGTTCTGCCAGATAGAGTATACAGGATGTTGGATCATTTGTGAACTCCGTGAGGCGCCGGTGGATAAAGGTACATCCCATTTTTCAGAGAGGCCTCAGATGTTCTTTGCCGATTGTCTGTTATTAACTTTCCGCGTTTGCTTTCAATTTCTGCACAGAAATGCTCGGATTGGGTCCTATTTAAAAGCAAATGGCCTGAAAAACAGCAGATGGAAACTCCATCATCTTGCTTGCAGGAAGGTATATATATTATATATGGCAATGTGCTTATGAGACGTGGGGAACTAGGGAAACAGGGACTGCAAAAAGTCATTTTGTTACAGAAATGTTAATTGTGGGAATCCATAAAAAAAACCCACTGCTCATCGACAGGATTGATCTGACAGTGCATATCTAATTCTTCTTCTTGTGTGAAATGCTTTCCCATCCTTGTATCTAGTAACTCAGACATGGCCGATCAAAACATCTGCAAAATGGGTCCACCCCTGGAGACAAATGATAGTTCTGCAAACCTGAGGTTTACACAAGAATGCGATTTGGTTAAAAAGCATTCATATCTCACAACAGATGCTAGCTTTCTGCCCTCAAGCATTTCCCCTCCACTCTAACCAAGCTCATTGTGCCTCTGCATCCTGAGTTCCTTCTTTACAGAACCCTTCCCACCTTCTGACTGGGATATAAGGACTCAGAGATCTCCATTCCAACTCATATCTGACGAAGGGAGCTTTGACTCTTGAAAGCTCATGCCCTCAAAATCCTTGTGGCCTCTGAGGTGCTACTAGATTTGAATCTAGCCATTCCAACTCATTTCTGACAAAGGGAGAGTTGACTCTCAAAAGCTTATACCCCAAATTTCATCTTAGTCTCTTAAGGTGCTGCTGGACTGCAGTCTAGCTGCCCTAATGCAGGCCAACATGGCTACCCTCTGAAACTATCTTTTTGACCTTGATTCCCAGGCAATCCATCCAATAAAGCACAGATAGATGCCATGCCATCCAATGATGTCAAGTGGGACCAATCATTTGAATGACTAGGCCAATCTGAACATGAATCTGAGCATGATGTTCTAGGTAGGCATGGAATGGCTGGATGGACATAGGGGAGGTGCACATTGAAGGAAAGGGTCCCAAACATCACTACACATCACATATTCTTGGCAGTGAGAAATTCAAAATGGGATCTAAAGGTAAAGGTTCCCTTGCTCGAAAGCCAGTCGAATCCGACTCTAGGGTTGCGGTGCTCATCTCCGTTTCAAAGCCGAAGAGCCAGCGCTGTCCGAAGACGTTTCCGTGGTCATGTGGCCGGCATGACTAAACACCAAGGCGCACGGAACGCTGTTACCTTCCCACCGAAGTGGTACCTATTTATCTACTTGCAATTTCTTGCTTTCGAGCTGCTAGGTTGGCAGGAGCTGGAACTAGAGGTGGGAGCTCACTCCGTCATGCGGCACCCGGGTCTCGAACTGCCGAACTACTGACCTTTCACAGCCTGCAGTTCAGCGTCTTAACCACTTGAGCCACCGCAGCTCCTAAATGGGATCTACTTGGACCTTAAAGTGGCATGCTCTGTCCACTTGTGTTTGGGGAGAGGATGAACTATGTTCCTACTTCATTTCTTGCACTTTTGGCCCACAGGTAGCTGGCATGAGAGATTGTTTGTTCTGGGATGGGAAGAAATTAGTATTTAATGTAGAAAATTTTAGGTGACAGTTTTGTTTGGCTGGAGGACCTCCTTGACAAGAGACTTCGTAGTAGACGTTTAGCTCCCGCAGCCAATTCCCAGTGAACTTCCTGGCACTGAGTCTGCTAATCCAGCTTCTGGTTGAACAGGTTGATACCACTTAGCTGGGCCAAACTGGGTCCAGGTATCCCCAGTTGCTGATGACGAGTATAGCCGGGGAAATTAAATTTAATTTAAAAATTACACTATAAAACGTGATTTTTACAACATCTTTAACAGTTACGTCCTGCTGAAAAAAAACAAACACAGCTCTCATTGTTAGTAGCGTTGTGTGTGGCGTGTGTGTGTGAAAACATTCTTACTTTGTGTTAATTGTTTTCTCAGCACATGTTAAATGTGCTAATCAATACAATACCCTAGCTTCATATTATACCAGGAATTTGTTTTTTGCCGGCACAGGTAATAGAAAGGGTTTTTTAAAAAATAAATAAATAATTGCACTTATGGGCTTATTGGAAAAATGCACATTTATTTGGGGAACATGGATCTCTTTAAACATAATTTCCTGGATACAAAGAAATAATTAAGCAGTGAGAGGAGAAATGGCTTTTGGAGGGATGTGATTTTGTAAAAAGATATCTACCTCTAATGACTTGCATATCTGCAAAGAGGGAGGCAGAGTTGTGATCTTACTGGTGTTAGGGGCAGGACCAGAGTTCATTTCGGGGGGGAACGCGAGGGAACGCAGTTCCCCCGGGTGAGGTGCAGGGGGGCGAGGCACATGACGAAGCCCCGCCCCCTGCTTCCGGCTGCCCCGCTTCCAGCCCTCATTCAGCCAGGAGGAGGCAGGAGAAGAGGAAGGGTAAGTTGCTTCCTCCCCGCCTCTCCCCACCCCTGCCTGCCTGGGGCCAGGGAGGGCCTTGGCGGGGCTTCCTCGCACTCCCGCCGGCCTTGCAGGTCCACCGCTGGGCCCCTGATATCAGGGGGTGTGGCATATGCTAATGAGTTATGCTAATGAGTTCCCCTAGCTCTTTTTCTACGAAATGACCCCTGGGCAGGACTGTCGCCAGATGACTAAAAAAGGGAGGGGAAAGGATATACTAGTGAAGCTCCAGGAGGTGTGTTATAGAGAGGAAGAAGCCCAGGGCCAGAGCCATGGAGGAATTATGCTAATAGCCTAGTGGCTCAGTAGCATACCTTATGCTAATGAGCTCCTGCAGCTCTTTTTCTACGAAATGACCGCTGTTTACCTGCATACCATAAAAAGCTTCCGCTGCCTATTTCCGCACATTAAACCTCTATTGAAGAGTCAAGACATTTTTCTCCAAGCCTCTTGGCAACCTTATTTGCAAAAGACTTGATAAAATTCAGGGGAGGCTTCAAAGTTAGTGCAAGACAGTTTCAGAAGGGGTCAGGTAAAATGTGGAGACGTTGCTAGGACACACCTCTCAGAAATGTCCCTACAAAAGCCTCTTTCGCTTTCTTGCCACACTGACCTGGATGGCCCAGGCTGGCCCGAACTCATTAGATCTCAGAAGCTAAGCAGAGTTGGCCCTGGTTTGTACTGAGATGGGAGACCTATAAGGAATACCAGGGTTGTGACGTGGCAATGGCAAACCACCCCTCAGTGTCTCTTGCCTTAGAAACCCCTACAAGGTCACCATGGGTTGGCAGGGTCTTGATGGCCCTTTTTACCACCAATGCACCAATGGAGCTGCGGTGGCTCAAGTGGTTAAGACGCTGAACTGCAGGCTGTGGAAGGTCGGTAGTTAAGCAGTTCGAGACCTGAGTGTGCCGCATGACGGAGCGAGCTCCCGTCTCTAGTTCCAGCTCCTGCCAAGCTAGCAGTTCGAAAGCAAGAAATTGCAAGTAGATAAATAGGTACCACTTCGGTGGGAAGGTAACAGCGTTCCGTGCGCCTTGGCGTTTAGTCATGCCGGCGACATGAGCACGGAAACGTCTTCGGACAGCGCTGGCTCTTCGGCTTTGAAACGGAGATGAGCACTGCAACCCTAGAGTCAGAGTCGACTGGCTTTCGAGCATGGGAACCTTTACCTTACCACCAATCCACTTGGTATCCTAGGAGTCACACTGAGTTGCCAGGCTGCAACCTGGAGATTGCCTTTGTACCATAAAACTGTCCATTGAACTGGGAGACAAGACAAGGGCTGATTCTCCATCTACCCTTCTCTGTAGCATACCCACAGTCCAGGGAGCCCGACAAAACAATTAGAAGGCGGGTGGGGACAGATGAGGAGGCACCTTGCCACATTTCATCACATTCTGAAGATGAACCAAAAATTTCCGGAGGACACTTCTGCTTGCCTCCCTGTTAACACCAGGTTTGTTCTTATGTTTATGAAGGCCTCTAAACTGGCCTGCTCCCTTCAAAACCTCTAGCAGCTATCAAATGTCACAACACAACATCTCAGGCCTTCTCTTTGAAAAGCAGGGGACTTTCAATGAATAACATATGAAGAGCTCCACTGTCTCGTCCAGCATCCTGTTACCCACAAAAGCCAAACAAACGCTGAGAAGGCCCACAACCAGGGCACTGAGGACAATGCTTCTTTTGCTGATGCCCTCCAGGAATTGGTATTCAGTGGTACCCTGCCTCTGAACCTGGAGGTTCTCCTCAGCTATCATGGCTAATAGCCACTGATGAACCTACCCTCCATGAATGTGTTGAATCCTCTGGTAAATACATCTAAATGTAAGCATTAATATAAGAATTAAGATTGGGCTAAAATAGTCAGTTTCTCAAGAGCATGCTTGGCAGTGTCAAAAAATAACCTGCCCCCTTTGGCAATTTTAGGTGGTTACCTACTCAAGAACTATTGCTTTCACTCAGAATTCTTGCATTCAATGACATCAGCAAGTAGCCATGTCCGATTGGCTATGTAGCATGGTGACATCATCCCGTTTGGTATATGATCCCTGACTGGCTGGGATGATGTGCTAAATCCAGAAACAGAAGATGCCATAGTTGAGAAGGGGGAAGAGAAGAAGGAGGAGGAGGAGAAGAAAGTTGGATTGATATCCCGCCCTTCCCTCAGTCTCAGACTGGCTTACAATTACCTTCCCTTCCTCTCCCCACAACAGACACCCTATGAGGTAGGTGGGGCTGAGAGAGCTCTGAGAGAACTGCTCTTGAAAGAACAGCTCTGAGAGAACTGTGACTGACCCGAGGTCACCCACCTGGCTGCACATAGAGGGGTGGGGAATCAAACCCAGTTCTCCAGATTAGAGTCCACCGCTCTTAAGCACTACACCAAACTGGCTCTCTGAAATGGTGCAGAAGCACAGTGGACAAGAGAAACAAAGGCAAGATCAAGACAAAGTGAGTATTCTCAAACACAGTTTTTCCAGGATATATTTCTGCCCCCAGAAATCATTTCTTTTGACCCAAATTTATAACAGGAGAACATCCTGTACAGCCCAACAGTGGCTATTACAGCAAGATGTTCTTTCAGGAAAGTGCACCTACATTCAGAAAGCAATCCATAAATAACTTCAACATCACAGAAAATACATGTACGCTGGTTCAAGATTATATGACTTTGGCTCTTAGCCTTAGGCTTTTAAAAAGTACACTTAGTTTGTTTACTTAATGTTTTCTAAGGTCCCAGGCACCACCACTTCACACAGGTTTATAGTGGGAAAAATGGATGGCAACAAATCAGCACAAAGATTCCCCACATTCTTCTTCCAGATTCTTTCTCCCACCCAAGTTATGTATGCTGAGTGCTCAAGTCCTAAGGTGACCCTCTGTTTCTAGCTATCCTCATACCTGGTCAATAGTGCTGTCTAGCACTTTCTTGGAGGCACCTTCTTTGAGGGACCATAACTTGGACCGTGTAAACCCAATCCTCACCAAACTTGGAGGCCAGGTAGAGGAGAGTCAGCCAGAGGTCCCATCTAAATGTGGTGTTTCTAGCTTGCAAAGGATCTGTTCCATACACTCCTGAACCACCCGAACCAGTGCTTGTCAAAATGATGGTAATTTTGACAGGTGCAGGTTCAGGATGTTCAGGAGTATATAGAGTGAATACTGTGCAAGCTAGAGACACCAAACGTGAATGTCATGTAAAGGAGCATATGGAGGAGGTTCCCTTGTGAGTTCAGTGATGTTAGCTAGCTTGCACAGGAACGGTTGTATACACTCCTGAACCTGCATCTGTCATTTTGACAGTTGCAGGTTCAGGAGTGTATAAAAGATCCTGTGCAAGCTAGAGACATCAAAGTCGCAGGGAACCTCCCCTGGATGCTCCTCTACATGCCCTACAAGTTCTTGCATTGAAGTTTTATAAACATTTTGATGGAGTGGAGACAATCTGTTTGGGAACATATCTATTCATGAACCAGCATGAACTCCAGGAACAGCTTGAAAGTTTGTTGAAAGTTCGTGCTGGGTGCCCAGCCACAAACTGGACTTTGCAAGGCACGAACCAGCAAAAAATTCATTGTGAGGTGATTTGTGCCCATCCCTGACTATAGACCTAGTCTTCATTGAAGTGATAAACATGAGCCTGTGATGTATCATTTCTAAGCAACGTGATATATAGGGTTGGCAGCTCTGGGTTGGGAAATTCTTGGAGATTTGGGGGGCAGAGCCTTGGGAAGGTGGGGTTTGGGGGGGCGGGACCTCAGCAGGGTATAATGCCATAGAGACTGACTTCCAGAGCAGCCATTTTCTCCATGGGAACTGATCTCTGTCAGCTGGAGACCAGTTATAATTTTGGGAGCTCTCCAGCCACCACCTGAAGGCTGACAACACTAGAATGCTGATTTACACACATCAGGGGGCAGATCTGCCATAAAGCCACTGGGGAAAATTCCAATGGGCCAATCTCTGCTTCACCTGGACCACGTTCCTCCCTGACTGGGGCTATATCCAGAAAAGGAGCATCCCCTGGTTTGGGTGAGGCAGATGTGCACTGCAACCACTGCTATGAGCTGGCAGTGCCCAAGTTCCACCTGGGGTAGGCCTAGGGTTGCCATGTAGGCTATTGGCAGGAGATGGGGAAGTAGGGTTGCCAGATTTAGGTTAGGAAACTCCTAGCGATTTTGGGGTGGAACCTAGGGAGGACAAGGACCTCAGTGGGATACGATGCCACAGAGCCTACCCTCCAAAGCATCCATTTTCTCCGGGGGAACTGATCTCTGCCATCTGGAGATGACCTGCAATTCCAGGTCCCATCTGGAGGCTGCCATCCCTAGGTACGCCCAAGCCTGGGGTGAGCAGGCAGTTGCCTGAGCTCTGTGTGGGTGAGCTGTCACTGTGAGCTGGCTGCCCAAGCATGAGGTGGGTGAGCCACTGCCATGGTGAGTGAACCCAGGGCAGGCAAGCCACCTCTGCTGTGAGTCTACAGTTGCCCGAACGTGAGGAAGGTAAGCGGCCTCCAGTCCAAGCTCTGTGAGGGTGAGTCTGAGGCCTGAATCTACTCTTCCACCCCTCCATCAGGGGGTAGGCACAGGGCTGTGGCTCTTTCCACAGCCATTTTGACCTCCCGGGCCACCCTAACACATAGGGTTTCCAACCTCCAGACATCACCTGGAGATCTGCTGCTATTAGAATTGAACTCCAGGTGACCCAGATCAGTCCCCCTGGTGAAAATGGCTGCTTTGGAAGGTGGCGTCTATGGCATTATAACTCTGCTGAGGCCCCTCCCCTCCCCTCCCCAAACCCTGCCCTCTTTGGGCTCCACCCCCCCCCCCCCAAACTCCCGGGCTTTTTCCAATCGCCAGGTATTTTCCAACCCAGAGCTGGCAATTCTACACACACACGCACACAAACATAGAAAACTAGCAAGCCAGGGAGAAGGGATCTAGCCCAGTTTTCTAGCCAGCATGTTAATCTGCCGGGTGAAGGGGCAAGGGGGTGGGTCCTTTTTTGAATGCAGGATCATTCAGTCATTTGAGCCTCCACTTAACAGCAGTACAGCCAAAAGAGAGGTTTAACATCTGAGCAAGAACTAAGGCTGATTTCAAATATGGTAATCTCTTCACCAACCCCCCCCCAAACCCCAAAATTGTGTCCCAAGGTAATCCAAATTCTAAACGAAGAAACCCTTTGGTCCATGGTGTTGCTTAAATTAAGCATGTTTGCAGTATTTCCATTATCTTTTTGCATGACTTAATCTGTCCTTGTTACTCTTTTGCCTGTTGTATTTTGGTTTTGCTTTTCGCAGGGAAGCCCGAGGAGCTCCACAGGGCATTGGCACTGATACCCAGCCTGCCAGGAGAGTGACTATCCCATGGTCATGCAGTGACCTTTGTGGTCTAGCCAAGATAAGAAGCTGGCTCTCCCAGCCAAGCCCTGGTCTATCTCTGCACCACACTGGCCCTGCTTATGACATGGATATAATGGGAGAATGCCGTAAGGAACCAGAAACAGTTCTTGGGGGCTATGTTACATGAAATGTGGGTTTACGAGAACAAAAAATGAGGAGGAGTTATGCATAGCATTTCTTCAAGCTATTTCTATCAAGGTTTGATCCTCTGAGGATAACACGCACTCTCATCCCTGATTCGGTGAAAACCTGTGCTTACCCCAAAGTGAACATTCTTCAATTAACTTCAATCATGTACTTAAAGCTCAGTAACTCCTGAAGCACCTTGGCTGGATGGGATCTGTGCTGGCTGCCTTTCTTTTAGGCATAAATCATAAAGATGAGTTAGAATCCCAGGTGGTTGGCAACAAGCCCATTATAAAATGGTATTGAAAGGTCCCAGCGATGGGCCTATGTGTCGGAAAGCCCTAGAAGGCACAGATCAACTGCTACAAGGCTCTCCTAACTTGACTGGCCCTGCTGGACCAATGAGCCAGCCTCAACCCAGAGTAAGACCTGGACAGATGCTGGCTATCTTTCTTGGGCCCCGGTCACATGGCAAAGTTACCGCGGGAGAGGCACGGGAGTCCCGCGGATTTTCCGGGTGCGATCTCACCCCAACATCTGGGAAGCGCAGTGCTCCCGTGGCGAACCCGTGGCGAACCCGCCGAAGGTGTGAAGTTAAAAACTAGTACATACGAGGTACTAGTTTCTGGAAAACCACGGGCCAAGGGTGGGCGTCTGATTGCGTTCCCGGTGGACTTACGTGGCATCCAGCGCCCGCTGCTGTTTCTCTTCGCAGGTTGCGCAACAGCGCCCAACAACGCATGCGCACAAAGAGCGATTGCTAGTGCGATCGCGCGGCATGGCTTCTGTGCCTTGTTGCAGTATACCTGTCTGATCGGCATTTCCCCCGAACCATGGGACCTCAATCAGGACGTGTGCTCGGGCTGCCGCGCGTTAGTTCCCTCCGGGGCAATTAGCCACGCCTCCCCCCCGCAATATCCAGCCCGTGTAACCAGGGCCGTGGCTGATCAAAATGGCCTTTTTAGCATCCTGTAGATGCAGGTTGAAGAAACACTAAGAACACCGAATGAGTAGATGGTATTCACCCATAGCTGATAGCTCCAACGCAGGACGCATTATGTTCTATGCCATGCTGGAGATCTTTGAGCCTTTGGACCAAACCTGGCTCTAAGCCCGTGGAAGAGTTTCCATGTGCTGAGCAATCCCTAGATGGCTGCACACATGAAGTTGCCCTATATTGAGTTGTCAATCTTAGTCAATCAAGATCTGCTCTGACTGCCAGCCGTTCTCCAGGGTCTCAGTTCAAAATCTTTTGCTTATCCTGCTGCTTGATTGTTTCCATGCTGGAGTTTGACCCTGGGACCTTCTGCATGCAAAGCCGACACTCTACCAGTGAGCCGCTGCCGCATCCTTGTAGCAGCTAGCTGTCTCAAGAATGGCTAGAACAGGCTTCCTCTAGCTACTCTGAGCCCAAGAGGAATCCACGGGGCTGCTAGAGAATGGGGGTGGGGGAGAGGCAGAACTGAGAGATGGATGGAAGGAGGCTTTCAGAGATGGCTGTGGCAACTCCTGACACTGTTAGCTGATGCAGGTATCCCATTACCTGGACCTCGCTTAGGGGCTCCTGTCTCCAGAGTTCAGAAGGTCTGCCTGGCGTCCCAGCAAGGAGCAAAGATGGTTTCTACGAGAAGCCACCCCTTAAGTCCTACTCAGTGGCCTTCCAGAAGAAGCCATCACTAAGGAGGGTCTTTTGTTTGACTGTGAGCTCCTATTTTTGCAAGCTTTTCATGCTCTTTCTCATCAGGCCCCTGGGTTGCCAACTCCATCTTGGGAAATTGCTGGGGATTTAGGGGAAGTTCCTGGAGAGGGCAAAGTTTAGGTAGGAGAAAGAACTAAGCAGGGATGTGATGCTATAGAGTTAGGGTTGCCAACCTCCAGGTGGGGCCTGGAGACCTCTTGGAATTACAACTGATCGCTATAGTACAGATATCAGGCCCCCTGGAGAAAAAGACTGCTTTGGGGGGCGGGTTCTGTGGCATTATACTCTGCTGAGGTTCCTCCCAGCCCCAAACCCCACCCTTCCCTGGCTCCACCCCCCCAAATAGGCTGATCTACAATACAGGGTTGTTGTACAGATTACTGGACTAAGACATGTTAAGACTGAAATGCACCAGATGTGTGCGAAATGTTATTACTCGATCTGACTACAGTTTGGAGATTTCCCCAATGGCAGGACTGGGTCATTATTCACTGGCACAGCTGGAGTCTTTATTTATGGGTTTTGCATCGATCCATTCTTCAGTGGCGCTTGTCAATTCATCTGTGCCAGGCTTCTGCAGAAGCTCCCCACACACACACACCATCTGCAGCCTTCAAAGAAGAAGCTACAGTCTCTGTAATGCAGATGAACGGAAGCCCCATTTCCTGTCCACGGCAATTGTTATTCTACACATCCATCCATGCAGCAGGCTGAATGGGGGAGAGGAAAGGTCTGTCGCCGGAGGAGGACTGCAGTGCAGTCAGACAGCCAGGCAGCCAGGCACATTCAGCACTGCTGCCTGCCCCCCTTCTGCAGCTCTCGATTCCAGCCTGCCTGATACAATCCAAGGGCTTGCTGCAGCACACCAGTTTAGCCTGTAGGTGGGGCAGTTCGACAACAGAGTCCTCTGGGCAAGTGAACACCGGTTGAGTTGGAGGCTGCTTAGGATCCTGGCAGAGTCCCCTTTGCTGGCATCTCTTGAAGACATCAGGATGATAATGACGTAAAGTTACACCCGTGTGAGGGTGATGCCAGTGCAGCCCCCAGAGAAGCAGTGGTGTGGAGTGCTTAATCTCCAGGGCCAGGAGACCTGGGGTCAGGTCCTTGCACTTTCCTGTCTTGCGCTTGGTGACCTTGGACCAGTCTCCCTCTCCCTTTACCTCTCTCTCTCCCTCTCCCCCCTCTCTCCTTCTCTCTCTCTCTCCCTTCCCCCCTCTCTCTCCTTCTCCCTCCCTCCCTCCCCCTCTCTCTTTCTCAGCCTTAACTAGCTTGCAGGGCTGTTGTGAGGATGAAATGGGAAGCAGACCCAAGAAGCTGGTTTGAGCGCTTTGAAGGAAGGGCAGGCTGGGATTCCAGAAACAAAAGGAAAACCCGATTGGCACTGACAATGGCAGGACTGACTGGGTTCCAGTTGCTCCACGATCTTGTCCCCCCCACATAATAGAGAAACAGCACGAGCAGTGACTAGAGTGTCAGTCTAGGATCAGGGAAACCGGAGTCTAAATCCCCCATTCTGCAATGGAAGTTTGCTGCTTGGGTGACCTTGGGCCAGTCTCTCTCTCTCTCTCTCTCTCTCTCTCTCTCTCTCTCAGCCTAGCCTACCTCACAGGGTTGTGGTTGTGGCAAGGATAAAACAGAGGAAGGGAGAACGAGCTTGTAGTCCAGTTCCAGACCCCACTGGAGAGAAAAGCAGGGAGGAAATACCTAAAGAGACAAAGGACCTATGACCTTGCCAGTGTGAGTCAGGAGGGCGGGGGACTGCCTCCCTTCCTCCCTTCCTGATGCTGCAGCAGCATGAGGTGAGGATGGAAGGAGAGGGGGGAGGTTCAGGGGAGCCCAGGTTCTGTGTTCAGAGGAACTATTTTTCCGACCGACTGGAAAATCGCTTGGTTACCCAGGAGTCGGTTTCATCCCTCTGATGGACTTTGCCCTCTTTGACCTTTTAATCATGAGCTCTAAAACAAACAAAACCCATTTTGTGATGCCATAAATGCTAAAAAGCATATTGCCTATTATTTTCAAATACAACCTTTGTTTTCAGGTGAGACACTCCACACATGCTTAGGTTCAGAAGCTCTGAACCACATCTTTACACAGAGGCAACTCCCCCCTCCCAGCTCTATATGCAGCAGGTGATAATCCCCCCCCCACATTTTCTTAGAGAAAAACTTCTCTTTTTTCTCAGAGAAAAACTTTCCTCATCAGACCCCCGCCCCCTCACCTGGCGCCTAAGAGAGGCTTCTACACCTCGGTGGAACTGAACTGAACTTTACAAAAGTGGATACATGATTTTTTGAAAACCAATATGCTCATGTGTATCATCCGCACAATGTACAATACTAGCAATACTGAGCTGAATCACTGTTGCACACTAATTGTTGCACACTAATCATCCTTTCACACTGGCTTAATTATGCGGCAGCTCACAAAAAGACCCTTTCTCTTCACCACCTCCCAAACTGATTTAAACATTATAAGTGAAAACAGAAAACAAAATCAAGACAAATTTCATTACAGATAATTTCTCCGTTTTCCAGATTTAAGAGATGTATTTTCAAGTGGATACCATCAGCTTCATTCTTATTGTTAGAAAGAAAATTATTGCTGGTTCAATTTCAAGGGAGAGCTAGTCTTAGATAAAATTTAGGAGGACAGGCCTTTTTAAAGCTTCTTTTTCATACTGTATGACATCTGAAAGAGGGCAGTGCCATGTATGTGTGGTATACACAGCTATGTACCCACACACTCAAACTGAATAATTTAAAGGTATATTTTCAGCAATAAATATTCATCTGATCAATTTATCAATTACAAGGCTTGCAGCCTTTTTAAAAAAGTTAAAATTATATGAGGTTCAGAAAGAGATAATTTACAGGTTTAATAATTCTGCTGAGAGATTTAAAATTTGAAATCAGGAAAGAAAAATAGAAAACCACACGAAGGCTTTGGTCTTCTCCAGTGATGTTTACTGTTCACTAACCAAAAGCAATTGTTCAAAAACCTGTACTATTTACATGTCTAACAAACATCAGACTGAATCCCTGTGTAACACTAATATTCTGACATTTCAGAAAAAATCAGACACATTTAAGTACCCCTACAAAGAGTTGGACTTGACTGTGCGACTGAACAACAACAAAACAACAACATGAATGGACAGAATTAAATGTCTCAGAAGCAAGCATGGCTAGTATAGGGGTCCTCGCTGCACCCTTTCTATCTGCATGCCCAAAGGAAAATGCATAGTAATGTTGTCTCCTCCCCTGAAGTAAATGGGTATACTTTCTCCCAGTCAACCTGCACCCTTGGGGCTGCATGCCCGCCATCCTTGCTTGGAAGTCAGCCCAACCAAATGTCTGTGGAAACTGCACCGCCACGCCTTGAATCGGGGCGCAGGCTCGTTCTGTGTTGCAGGGAAAGGCAGGGGCTTAGGGACGAATGGATGGTGGGGTGGCCCACCCCCCGGCTACCTGGAAGCTGTCAGCAGCCAGCACCAGTGGCACATACAGTCTTTTTTCTGGGCTATTGTCATTCAGGTGCAAAGGCAGCCAGCCAAACGCCGTCCTGTCCCAGCAAAGATAGCTGGAAGCTCTTGCAAAACGTCAGGGGCATGTTGAAGAAAAGAAACCGAGGTGCAGATGCTGCCTCCCTCTCTGGCCCATCCTCCCCCCCTCCGTGCCACTGACACCATTAGCACTGTGCTGGGAGGGGGTGCCTTTGAGCGCTCCTCTGGGCGCAGAGAGTGTGTGTGTGAGAGAAGGAGGGAGGGAGGGGGAGGAGTGTGGTGCGCACGAGGCAAGGAAGAAGAAGGCGCTGCATGTGTTGAGGTCCTCCCCCTCCCCAAATCTTCAGGTCTTTCCCAACCCGGAGCTGGCAACCCAAGTGTAGCAGGGAGAGCCGTTGCAATAGCCAGAGATCTCCAGGACCCACCTGGAGGTTGGCAGCTTACTACAGAGGAGGCAGACACAGCCGCAGCTTGGCAGGAGCAATTGCCCTGTCTCGGTACCCTCGTGGCTCCTCAGGAAGCAGAAGGGCTGGCCCAGAGAGGTCTCTCACGACGGCTCCTGGGGCTCCGCAAACTGAGCGCCCCTCTCTGGAGGCGCAAGGCCCAGGACCTCTGGGGGAGGGTAGGGAGAACTCAGGCCGTGACCACCGAGCGCAGGCGAGCAGGCTCAGGCCGCCTTTGGCGTTCCAGGAGTCCAGCCACCTGCTGCTCCCACCTTTCCTCTGGCCTCGCCTTGGCTCCACCCGCTCCGGCGGCTCCTCTCTGCCTCGTTTGAAGGACTTCCCAGGCTGGAGCCACACAGCGGGCAGAGGTGGCGGTGGAGGCTGCTGCTGGTGCCGGGTTGTCCAGGTGGCGGTGGGGTTTTGTGGCTGCAGCAGCCAGAGCCGGGATTTGGAGCCAAGGGGGCTGTGCTTGGGGAGGGGGCGCCGGCGACTGCACTGCACTGCACTGCACTGGACCTCTCCAAAGGCACACGTTGAGGGGGCGCCAGGCAAAAGTTGAAGTGTGGGATTTTTTTAACATTGGGGGCGTCTTTCCTTCCTTCCTTCTTAGCTCCCTTGGAGGAGCTGCTGGCTTTGAGGCCGGGTTTTTTCATCTCCTCAGGGGGCTTGCAACATGTGCCTGCCCCTTGGGCTTCTAACTGCCAGCGCATCACTCCTGTGTGCTCCGGCAGGAAATGAGCCCTGGTCACTTCCATCTCATTTTCCAGACACCCTCCCCCCCCCCCCAATCTCTATGGTTTTTAACATAGGGATTGGGGGAAATTCTAGTGCATCATCACTGAGTCCTCTTTCCCCATTTTTCTTCTGCTGCTCAAAATATCAAAGGATGATAAAGGTGATACCTTAGAGGACTGAGAACATAAGAAGAGCCCTGCTGGATCAGACCCATGGTCCATCTACTCCAGCATCCTGTCTCACACAATGGCCAAGAAATTCCTCTGGGGGGCCAACAACAGGGCATAGAGGTCGAGGCCTTCCCCTGATGTTGCCTCCTGGCTCTGGGATTCATAGGTTTCATTCCTCTGAATGTGGAGGTTCCCCTCAGTCACCATGACTAGTAGCCATTGATAGACTTATCATCCGTGAATCAAATCTATCTAATGTGTTTATTCCTGTGACCAACACTACATCCTCGGGCAGCAAATCCCACATTTTAATCACTTTCTGTGTAAAGTAGTATTTCCTTTTGTCCATTCTGAATCTACTACCCATCAGCTTTCTTGGATGCCCTCAAGTTCTAGTATTTGGAGAGAGGGAGAAGAATTTCTCTTTGTCAACTCTCTCCACCCCATGCATACTTTTATAAGCCTCTTTCATGTCCATGCCCCTAGTCAGGGCTATTTTGGGGCAGGGATGCACAGGAACGGAGTTCCGGCTGGCTCTCAAGTTGGCCACACCCAGCAGGAACTCATTAGCATAATAGGCCACACCCAACAGCAGAAACTCATTAGGATTGGCTACATTAGGGGTGTGTGGCCTAACATGCAAAGGAGTTCCTGCTACAAAAAAATGCCCTGGGTTTTGACAACAAATAAAGTAAACAGAATAACAAGCAAAAGGTGAGTGTGGCTGGATAACCACACTTCTGGTAACATGTGGGTGCGGCCTAATGTGCTAATGAGCTGTGCTGTCAGGGGTGTGGCCCAATATGCTAATGAGTTCCTGCTGTTGGGTGTGGCCTATTATGCTAATGAGTTCCTGCTGGGCGTTTTCTACAAAAAGAGCCCTGCCCCTAGTCATCTCTTTCCTAAACTGAAAAGTCCCAGACTCTTCAGCTTTTCCTCATAGGGAAGGTGCTCCAACCCCTAATCATCTTGGTTGCCCGCTTCTGTACTTTTTCCAGCTCTGCAATGTCCTTTTTGAGATATGGTGACTAGAATTGTACACAGTATTCCAGATGAGGCCGCACCATAGATATATACAGGGGTATTATAAAATTGGCTGTTTCATTCTTTCCTAATAATCCTTAACATAGAGTTTGCCTTTTTCACTGCTGCAGCACACTGGGTGACACTTTCATTGAGCTATCCACTACATCCCTAAGATCTTTTCCCCTTTCAATCTCAACACGTTCAGCCTATACTTGAAATTGGGATATTTTTTCCTTATACCTTACACTCACCAACACTGAATCTTCTCAGTGTTTGCTCAATGATTGCTCACTGCCACCAGGCAAATGTTAAGTCTACTGGGCAGCCATTTTGTTTGGCTGTGTCCCTCATGTCAGTCATTTTGATGTAGAGCTCAATTAGTATTCCCCAAACTCCAAAAGTACCCACAGGCTCAAGAAGGTTGGGAACCTCAGTTACCAGGCCTAACCTGAAGCTCCTTCCATCCTTGTGTATATAGGAGGAGAGGAGGAAGTAGGAGATTGGATTTATACCCTGCCCGTCACTACCCGAAGGAGTCTCAGAGCGGCTTACAATCTGCTTTCCCTTTCCCTCCCCACAACAGACTCTATGAGGTAGGTGGGGCTGAGAGAGCTCTGAGAGAACTGCTCTTGAGAGAACAGCTCTGAGAGAACTGTGACTGACCCAAGGTCAGCCAACTGACTGCATGAGGAGGAGTGGGGAATCAAACCCAGTTCTCCAGATTAGAGTTTGCCAATCTTAATCACTACACCAAAAACCTCTGCCTGAGACCCTGGAGAGCTGCTGCCAGTCTGAGTAGACAATACTGATTTTCATGGACCAAGGATCTGACTCATTAGAAGCCAGCTCCATGTGTTCATGTGACTGCCTCTCCTGGTGTTAACTCAGGTTCATGGTTAGAGCTATCCATTGATTTTTCTTATCCATCCCTTCATCCTGGATAACCTTAATGGCTTGGATTAGAAACCCAGCTTTTTTTGTTTGGTGGTCCATCATTTCAGGGTAGCCTCCCTAATGGTGTATATTAGATCCCTTCCTTGCTTGCTTTACAGAAAAAGTGTGGTTCTTTCAGACTGCTAGCTGCCAAAATACTTGCTGGATTGCTGAATTTCTGAATCTGAAATGCTGTTTGACTGTTGGATTGATGAATTATGCTGACTGTTAGACAGATGAATTATAAAGTGTTGCGCCAGCAGATTACTGAAGTCTGGTTGGGGTGCCTTTATGAAGCTGTTTTGCCATTGATCTGATGTTTAGCTTTTTATCGTCGGTATTGTCGGTGGGGAATCTTGCCTTGGCTTTCAGTTCTTTATTGCTAATCACTGTGAGCCTTTCCAAAGGTTCAGATTAAAATGTCTTGAATAAATGAAAGAAATGGTACCCTAGTCTTTACTGGAGTAGGGAACAAACCAGTCCAGCAATATTAAGGGCCGAAGACATTTTAATCTCACTTTTTACAGGGCAGATTGCATAAGATCTGCATTTGGTCTATTTCCAGCTCTCACTGAATAGCTCAGGTTCTCCCCCCCCCCCACTCTAAATATATAGGCCATGTCTTCTATTGATCCGTGCTGCTTTCAGCTGTGGAGATCAAGTCACCTCGGTCTGTGGAATTACGCTGAAAAGCTCAAGAGATCAGGGGATAATTGGAGAAGGAAAAATAATTGATGTCGTTTCTGTTCTTTCCCCCTTTTCTAGGAGAAATGTTGAATGATAAGTGAAGGACACCGAACTTTTGAAAACAGGCTGGGGTCTTTTGAACCTCTCTACTTTATGATCTACCTGATATACAGTTCAGCATCCTGGTTAGACCGGAGGACATCAAGGGAAAGGATTGGGAGCTTTCAGCCCAATCCACCGTGTGGATCAAAGGCAGAGCTAAAATAGTTGTCTAGAACAAAACTAGCATTATTAGCAACATACAAAATATTTGACTCAAGCAATGCAATCAGAAAAAGACTTTCCTAGCTGGAAGCCCCACTGAAGAAACCTGAGTAGGATTCTAATCAGACCTGTTTAGGATTGCTATCTTATCCCAAGGAGTGTTGTCAGGGCAGAACTGTGGCTTCAAATCAACACAGATTATCAACATCAGCAGCAGCAGGCACTGAGTGTAAAATAGCCACGAGATCCTAAGATTGTCTGGCAGCCAGAAGTTCTAGCTCTTTCAGAGTTATGCACCACTACGTGGCGAGCTAGATTTGTTATTAAGGCAAGAGACGTTTCAGAAGTGGTTTGCCATTGCCTGCCTCTGCCTCACAACACTGGTATTCCCTGGATTTCGCCCTTCCAAATAGTAGCCAAGGCCGACTCTGCTTAGCTTCCGAGATCTGATGAGGTTGGGCTAGCCTGGGCCATCCAGGGCAGGGCGTCAACACAGTACCCCACAATGAGACTGTGTCATGATACCTTCACAATGAACATTTTCCGTTTAACATCAGCAGATCATCTGCCATTGGACTGGGAACAAAGTGTGGGGAGGCAGAGAGGTCAGCACAGGGATGCCATTTTAAGTGGTATCCCTGTGTTAAATATATTGCAGGCAGGGATTTGTATTTGACACATGTAAACAGTTCAACAGTTGAGGCTGAGTCAGTTACTACATATGGTAACCCACCGGGGAGGACACCAGTACATGGACAGTATTGGTGAGTCATGAGAAAGAAGGTAAATTTAGGGGAGAATTACGACGATGACTCCAGGTATGTTTAGCCTGGAGAGGAGACGACTGAGAGGTGATATAACCTTCTTCAAGTACTTGAAGGGCTGTCATGTAGAGGGTGGTGTGGAGTTGTTTTCTGTTGCCCCAGAAAGTCAGACCAGAACCAACGGGTTGAAATTAAATCAGAAGAGTTTTCGGCTAAAAATTAGGAAGAACTTCCCATCAGTTAGAGCGGTTCCTCGGTGGAACAGGCTTCCTTGGGAGGTGGTGGGCTCTCCTTCTCTGGAGGTTTTCAAACAGAGGCTAGATGGCCATCTGACAGCACTGCTGACTCTGTGAATTTAGGCCAATCATGAGAGGGAGGGTAGGAAGGGTTGCCTCAGTGATTAGTTCTCATGGCCCTTTCTTACACGCCCAGGGAAAGGCTGATTGCCACTTTGGGGTCAGGTAAGCAATTTTTCTCGAGGCCAGTTTGGCTGGAGATTCTGGAGGGTATGTTTTTTTCCTGCCATCTTCTGGGCATGGACCAGGGCTTTGGACTAGATGACCTGGAGATCCCTTCCCGCCTTGGGGAAAGGCAGGCAGGGCTGAACTGTACTCAACAGCAGTCTTAGGAAAAAGACCTATAGGAAAGGGCAGGGCAAAGGAAAGAGAAGCAAAGCAGGCAGGAGTGGGACCAGAAGCCTGGAAGGCAACACGGTTTCTGAGCAAGGGCTGTGTTGGTCTAGCCTGCCAGCAACCTTTCTTTCCTGCTTCCTTGGCCTGGGATCGCTGAGTGGCTGGGACCAGCAAAAACAGGGAAACTCCAGCAGTGTCAGATGGAGCTGCATAGTGGGAGAGGTGAGGAGGAGCAATTTGGTGTATTGGATAAGTGCGTGGACTCTAATCTGGGAGAACCGGGTTTGATTCCCCACTCCTCCACTTGCACATGGCTGGATGACCTTGGGCAAGCCATAGTTCTGTCAGAGCTGTTCTCGAAAAAGAGCAGTTTCTTTCAGCGCTCTCAGCCCCACCTACCTCACAGGGTGTCTGTTGTGGGGAGGGGGAGGGAAAGGAGTTTGTAAGCCGCTCTGAGACGCCGAGTGAAGGGTGGGGTATAAATCCAATCTCTTCTTCTTCATCTTCTCTTCTTACCAAGTACAAGTCGTTAACTAATGTATTGACTTGAAAGGAGAGGATCCTGAGTGTAAGTGGACTCCACCCTCCAAAACGTGCCACAACCAAGAAGGCCCTCAGGGCAGGGGCACCTGAAACAGGGCCTCCAAAGATGACCCTAATGGTCAGGCAGGTCCATAAGGGACTAAATGGTCCTTCAGGGAATTACAGCTCATCTCCAGAGATCAGTTCCCCTGGAGAAAATGGATGCTTTGGAGGGGGGACTCTGCGGCACTGTACCCCACTAAGATCCATGTCTTCCCCTGGCTCCATCCATGTACCTCTAGGAGCTTCCCAACCTGAATCTGGCAACTTTACCCCCCCATCCCTTGCCGGACCTGGCAACCTAATATGTGGGTGCCAAACCATAAAGGGCTTTGATGGTCAAGACCAGCACCATGAATTGTGCCTAGAAACAAATTGGAAGCCAATGTAGTGGGCCAAAACTGGAGGGATAAGGCCCCTGCAACCCACTCCAGTCAACATACTGGCTGCAGTGTTCTGTACCAACTGACGTTTTCAAGCACTTTTCCAAAGGCAGCCTCATGTGTAATCTAATCTAAATGCAACCAGGGCATGCACCAATGTGGCCAGATGTTGTCTGCCCAGGAAAAGCCGCAGCTGGCTAACCAGTTGAAGCTGGGAAAAGGCACTTCTGGTCACAGCTGCCACCTGTTTATCCAGTGGTAGACCTGGGTCCAAAAGCATAAGAACATAAGAGATGGCAATGTTGGATCAGGCCAAAGGCCCATCCAGTCCAACACTCTGTGTCACACAGTGGCCAGAAATACCAGTGCCATCAGGAGGTCCACCAGTGGGGCCAGGACATTAGAAGCCCTCCCACTGTTGACCCCCCAAGCACCAAGATGACAGAGCATCACTTGCCCCAGAGTCCCTATCTATACCTTGTGGCTAATAGCCACTGATGGACCTCTGCTCCATATGCTTATCTAATTCCCTTTTGAAGCCGTCCATGCTTGTAGCCGCCACCACTTCCTGTGGCAGTGAATTCCATGTGTTAATCACTCTTTGGGTGAAGAAGTACTTCCTTTTATCCGTTCTAACCCGACCGCTCAGCAATTTCATGGAGTGCCAGGCTATGGATCTGTTCCTTCAAGGGGAATGCAACCCCATCCAGAGTGGGTGGTATCTTCAATCCTGGATCCCGCCACTGAAGCAGCCATTTTCTCCAGTGGAACCGACCTCTGTCAATTGGAGACCAACTGTACTTCCATGAGATCTCCAGGTACCACCTGGAGGGTGGTAACCCAACTGGCTTACAGTGTTCTAAAAGAAAACAATATTGTCTTCTTATTCTCTCTGTCCCCCCCCCCAGATTCTTAATTGCCACAATTCTGAACAGATTAATCCAGTGCTCCTTTATCTGAAGTGTGGTTCCCTTTACGCTGTCAGCCTATGGATTGCTATTTGGCTGGCCTGGTGTGCTTTCAAGCCTATTCCTTTTAGAAGTAGAGGTCTTTTGAACCCCGGGATCCAAGTAGGGAAGAGCCCACCGTTGTTCTGCCTGCACCGTTTAATAGAGTTTAATGGAGTGTTTTGTATTGTTTTTGTTCAAATAACTCCAAAAATGCGCATTTCACACAGCTCTGGCTACAGCCACATGTTTGAATGCCTTCCTGCGATTTGGGACAGCGTCCCACTGGTTCCTGATTAAGGTTCACAAAAGGTATCTGATTTGATGATAAAGAAAATCTTTGCATGGCATACTTATTTTATACTGCTGAGCAATATAAGCCACGTTCAGAAAAGACCGTCTCTTCATAAATAGATCTTTTAAAGGAAGGAACCCGTGGCCTGCTTTCCTAGCTAGGGGAGGGACTGTGGCTCCCTGGAAGAGCCTCTGTGTTTGCACAGAGAAGGCCCCAGGTTCAGTCCCTGGCATCACTAGTTAAAAAGGACCAGGCAGTTGGTGATGTGAAATGCCTCCCCCCAGGCCCATAGTTACAGTGGGGCATTTCGGGGGGCCTGCCCCTTTGATTAAAAGTAGGGTTGCCAAGTCCAAATTAACTTACCGCGGGGGAGTCCCGCACCGTCCCAGGAGTCCGTGCGTGCTGCCGCGATGACGCCACCCAGAAGTTGCGTCAGCACGTTGGGGGTGGGGCCACTAGGATTCAAGGGAAAACCGTAGAGTTTTCCTTCAAATCATAGAGCGTCCCGCCCCCAACGTGACCAGCGTGATGATGTCACCTCTGGGTGACATCATCACGCTGGGGACGTGTGCCCCGGGACCCGATTTGCTGGCGTCGGGTAACGGGCCTCTCGGGCGGGGGTTTACCTGCCCCCCGGGGGGACTTGGCAAGCCTAATTAAAAGTCCTGCCCCACAAATAGCTATACCAGAAACCTTATTTTTGACCATGTCCTCGGTGGTACTGGGGTAGCAGAAAGGGGGATTGTTGGAGATGTATTGAAGATGCCCTTCTAAGCTTTCTTGCCCTGGGGAAAGGAATTCAAAAGGCAATTAAATGCCCTCTGACCTGTTTTTTCCTAGGAACTGACGTGCTTGCTGCCCCCATCTCTTGAAAGGAAGGGCTAGAAACAGGCTTGGAGCCTCCCCCTTTAAAGACAGGCATTCAGATCACTTTAATTGACTGTTATTTTACTGTCCTCTTAAAAATATGAAGGCCCCTCAAACAAAAAAAAATCCTGACTATGGGCCTGCTTCCACCTGAGACCCTGGAGAGCCACTGTCAGTCTAAGTAGGCAATACTGACCTTGATGGACTGATGGTTTGATTCAGTATAAGGCAGCTTCATGTGTGATGTGTGAGCTAGTTTTTCCAGCTCTGGCTGTTGATGGCATCACATCGACTTATCACAGTATAGCTTGGTAGGTATTAAGTGCATAGCGCAAATTGAGAGTGTCTTCAATCTGCTGTGAAGGTCTGAGGTTGAAGCTCCTTGCCAAAATTGCAGAGATGAATTATAAAGGTGCAAGTTTCCCACCCCAACTTCTCTAGACAAATGCCCGAGGCCAAGAAGGATGTTCATCTTTTCCTACATGTCATCTGTCACCAAAGTTTGCCACTCAGAGGCCTACTATTGGCTGGGTGAAGAGGGCAGGGTGGATAGACGGAGAATTGTACAGATTTCAGGAGAGCAGAAAATATTTTTTATACTGTGCCCTGTGAAGAAATCCTCTGCTCCTTCCATGAAAATGCTCCCAATCAATCAAGCCCATGAATTCCCTTGTCAGTTTTCCTCCTCCAGACCCATAACATTTGGAATGTATCAACCATCGACCATCAAATTGGGTAAGGCTTACAAAAATTCTTTTGGCTTCCCTTGAAACACCTGAAATTTTTCACCTGGGGAGGAGAGCTCAGATTTGCTTTGAATTTCACTTTAAGTGAAATTTGAGAGGGAGTTTTACATGAAAGGGGGTTTAGGAACAAGATTCATGCTGGCTAAGAGAAGAGAAGGTCATGATTGTTTGCTAAAATTAGTCCTGGGAAAGTCAATGGCGCATGCTGGGGAGGGGGGACCATGAGAACAATGGTCTGAATCTAGATTAAATTTGCTGCTAATGGGAAGGGTGGGGTAATTTCCAACCATTCCCACTTCTGGCTGCAGAACCCTGGTTTGCATCTCATAGTCCTAAGGGTCCCTGCTTCGATTCGGGGAAATCAACAGGATTCAGTAGGAAGGGGGCCAGGAACATTCTGGTCCATTGGCAACAGTGCCTTCTATGAGCAGAAAGGTTAGTCTGGATCCAACATAATGTAGCATGTAGTCAAGAGCTGAAGCATCACACCATAAGACAACTTGGGAAACATAGGCCCCGGTCACATGGGCCGGAAAATGCGGGGGGGGGAGCGTGGCTGTTTGCCCCGGAGCAAACTAACGCGTGGCCGCCGGATCACACGTCCCACCGATGTCCCGTGGTTCAGGGGGAGGTGCGGCAAAGAAGTGGCATGGTGCGATCACAGCAGCAATGGCTAGGCGCTGCTGCCATGGCAAACGGGGTTGTGGGTTTTTAAAAAAACCAAAGTATGCGCATGCGCCGTTGGGTGCTTGTGCGCATCCCGTGGAGACTTGGGGAAAAAACCCTTTTTGCGATGGGACATGGGCGGGCGCCAGATGCCACTAACTACCACCGGAAACGCGATCAGATGCCCGCCCTTGCCCCATGGTTTTTATGCCACATCTTCGGCGGGAAGCCTTGGGTTAGCCACGGGAACTCTACGCTTCACAGATGTTGTGGTGTGATCGCGCCTGGAAAATCCGCCTATCTTCCATCTCTGTAGCATGGCTAATGCTCCGTGTGACCGCAGCCATAGTCTGCAGGTTACTTGACATCTCCATGGTACCTCCTGATGGGAGGAGGTGGGAGGATGTGGGAAGGAAGAGAGATTCCCTTCCTACTTGTCAGGTGGCAGGCCAGCCACCTGTATGTCTGTCTGATGCTGCCACAAGCCTGGCATCACAATCCTTGCCAGTATCTGTTTAGGGTGGCCAACTGCCAGGTGGGAACTTGAGATCTTCCAGAATTACAATGGAACTCCAAACTACAGAGATCAGTTCCCCTGGAGAAAATGGCTGCTTTGGAGGGTGGGCTCTATGGCGTTATGACATGCTGAGGTCCCCCCTTTGCCCAAAACTTTCCCTCCATAGGCTCCACCTCCAAATCTCCAGGAATTTCCTACTCCCGAGCTGGCAACCCTATCTCTAGCACAGGTTGCATGATAGAGAAGGACACATGAAGGAAAGTTTCTCTCACTCAGACTGAACTCCTTGAATCCAAGGCCAGGATCTGGGGGCAGATGGCATTTGTTCAATTGTTGCTTTTCCCATTTATTTTCATTACCCAAACAAATAAAAGTTCTCCCCTACCTGGTTCATTTTGGGTTTTTGTTTCAAAGCAAACACATCATTTCAGTGTCTTCTGTCTACTTTAAATGCTTCTCTGCAGAGCTAGGGGAAAGTGTCAAATTCCACCAGTTTGATGTAGTGGTTAAGAGCTGTGGACTCTGATCTGGGAGAACTGGGTTTGATTCCCCACTCCTCCATTTGCAGCTGCTGAATGACCTCGGGTCAGTCAAAGTTCTCTCAGAGCTTTTCCCTCAAGAACAGTTCTCAAGAGAGCTCTCTCAGCCCCACCTACCTCACAGGGTGTCTGTTGTGGGGAGGGGAATGGAAAGGACTCCTTCAGGCAGAGAAGGGAAGGGTATAAATTCAATCTCTCCTCCTCCTCCTCCTCCTCCTCCCCACAACCAGTGGCATGGGGGGGAATTAAAAGAATGCATTTGTATTGTGTATTCCACTGATTTCTTTTCTGCTTGTGCTACAGGGGCCATGTTCATACGAGCCATTTTGGGCCAGGAAAGGGACGGATCGGGGCCTCAGCAAACGGGCGTGATCCCACAGCAACATCTGGGAATTGTGCTGCGCCCATTCCCAGCCCATCCCCAATCCGCCCCTACCGGCCAAAACCCGCAGCAAAAAAGAACCACCTACCTAGGTGGTTCTTTACGAAAGGCCGCATCACCGCCGGACGTGGGATCGCCTGCACGTCTTTTCGCCGGCGCATCCCTGGCCCCCGGCCGTACTGTGCATGCTCGAGCATGCGCAGTTCGGCAGCCTCCCCCTCTCATTCGTCTCTTCCTCCCTGGCATCTGATCATGCCGGGGAGCAACGGCGCCGCGGCTCAGGGGATCGTGGGATCCTGCTGCGGCGTCTCTTTTTTGGTGCAGCTTTTAAAAGCTGCACTTTGCCCAGTGTTTTCCCTGCCGTGTGGCAGGGGCCTTAGATGTGACTCATTGCACATGTACTTTGCTTTGGGAATATAAACACAAGCATCCCAGAACTTTAGAAAGAGAAGCTGCTTGGCTCTGTAAACACATCCCTGCTGTTTCTTACGGAATACTATTCTCTCCCTCTCTTCCCCCCACCACTGAGATTCGGAACATCTGCCACATGTGTGTTTTCGGTATGGTGTAAAATGCATAGCGCTCTGACTGCTGCACACGAAAGGCGATCACTCTTCATCTTCCCATCTGCTCAGTGACAGTTTCGGGAAGCACATCGAGTCATGCTTGGTTAGCTGTCACCATCCTTCCCTTTCGAGATGCAAATTTCAGGGAGTTGCTGAGCTGTTCCACCTTGACACACACACACACCCACATCTTTGTCAGGAACTCAGCTGCCCAAATCATTCCCTTCTGCCATCCGTCAGCCCATGTGATTCCTCTTCCCAAACCTCTTTGTTGGCTCTCTAGCCCCTCTGGCCTTCCACCCAACACAAACTCTACATCCTTCAAGATTTCCACAGAATTGCTTCACTCTGTTTTTTGGCCCTTGGTTTTTGTTATGTACCGGTTTCAGTTAGAGATAGGGTTGCCAGGTCCCCCCGGCCACCAGTGGGGGATGGAGGTTTAGGGTTGCCAGATCAAGGTTGGGACATTCCTGGAGATTTGGGGGTGGAGCCTGGGGAGGACAGGGACCCCTCAGTGAGCTACAGTGCCATGGAGTCCACCTTCTAAAGCAGCCATTTTCTCCAGGGGAACTGATCTGTGTAGTTTGGAGATGAGCTGTACTTTTGACGGATCCCCAAGTCCCACCTGGAGGCTGGCATCCCTACTTAGAGATATGAAGGCCAGAAACATTTAGAAATTCATTCCCTCCCTGGCCTGAAATTGGAAGTGTGGGGGAGAAAAATGGGGAGGGGGGAAATGTTATGAAGTGTTTCATTTCTGAATAGTGAGTGAAATAATACTTCAAGTAGTGTTTTCAGACAACGGTATTATAGTCAGAATGTCACCTTGCTGTGACTCTCTTACATCAGATGTTTAAAAGAGGCAATGTTTGTGTTGTATACTTTATTAATGTGTTTCAGTGGGTTGCTAAACAAGTGCGTGTTTCTCCAATGTGGCAGAAGACAGAACATCTGAAGGTATTTGGTGCAATCTGGGAGTCTGCCAAGCATATTGTGCTTGCAACATGGTGCCTCGTTCTTTACAGATCAACAGCCTCCGTTCCCTTGGTCTTCTGCGTCAAGCGTAACAAACATATGAACAATTGAAAATACACATATGCATTCAAGGAACAAACCCTTCATGCAAATGCTCCGTTTTCTGAAGTTTACATCGCTCAGAGTGGAAGTTCAAAACCAGCAATTGTGGATCTTTCAGCCAATGGTTCTTGTTACAGAAATATGTAGGAAATGTATGTATTTACAAGGTCTGACAATCCAGTCATCATAGGGTTAACCTGTTTGCCTAGTATTGCTATTGTTTAGACTGACCTCGAAGGGATACCTGGCATTGAGCCTATGGGGAATTAGCCCGGGAAAAGTAACTTCTGTTGTGATAAGTGACTGGTTGTTTGTTCCAGGTGACTTCCTTTCTAGGGGTCGAGAAGAAGGACAGATTCTCCATTATCTTTGTGTTAGTGTTGACTATAGACTGCTTAGAAAATGTAGCTGTTAGTGTTATGTTTATTTGTAGTTATCCCGTGTACCTTTTACCCTTAGAAATAAAGGTTTTTAAAAGCAAAGATATCTCTTCTTTCTAATAGAGCAAGATCCATTGATAGTCTGAGTATTAAACACTTTTGACTATTTTACAACAAAATAAACCTGAATCTTGCTGGTATTGTCTAGCATATACTGGGATGGATCCTATGCACTACCACTTTTTAGGCTTGCCATTCTCACCCGGGGGGGGGGTTTGCCCACTTTTAGGGCCCCCAATCCACCGGCCCAGATCCAGCCAGTGGGGGAGCCCTGCCCCCAAAGTGCTGTGTTTGGGCCAACGTGCCTGGCACAGGGCACATTGTAGGAGGACGCTCTATCATTCTAGGAAAAACTCTATGGTTTTTCCTCAAATGATGGAGGCCCTGCCCACAACGTGCCCTGCACGATAATGTCACTTCCGAGTGATGTCATAGTGACATGTGCACTCTGCGCACATGGTGAAGATCTCCAGGACCAGGACTGGGATACCCTGCTGGCCACCAGGTAAGACCTTTCCCATCTTCTTCTCTCCCCAGCAGCTCTGTGAATGCTGAAATGGGGGAGGGGATGCACAAGAACAAGAAGTCATGCATTATAAGTGATTGCAGTGAGGGGGAGGAAGCGGAAGAAGTCATATTGGTGGAAGAGACAGGAGGGTTGATCGCTTCTGCTTTCTCCTTTTCTCTGCAGCCGCCCATGGTGCATGACTTTTTATCCACATGGGTTCCCTGAAATCCAGCATTGCATTTTTGGGTCCCATAGGAATCTTGGGGAAAGAAGAATGGAGGAAAGACACCTCCAACAAGCTTGTTCTACTGGCAGGACAGTGTCTACAGTTTTATTTACTGGGATGGAGCAGGATGTAAATAAACACACGACTGGGTTAAGTAATTTTGTGGTCTTCTTGAGTTAATGCTGATTTGGTTGATAATTTGCATTTATTAGCTTTATTGTGTGGTTTTACATTTTTAAAAAAATGTAAACCAACTGGAAGCTTTGGCAATTTGTGGGCAAAACGAGTTTAATAAATATGAATAAGTATTTTAATAAAGAAAGATAGCATAGCTCTTGTGTCACTTGCTGTAAGTGACGATGTACTATTAAAAAGTTCAATGTATTATCAAACTTAACCAAATAGCCATAATATTAATAAGGAGTAACAAAATTGTGGCTATGCAGTCAAATTTTATTACAAGTTGAACCTTTCAATAGAACAATAATTTACTATTATAGTGATGGTTATTTCTTGATTGTCTTGACTGTGCGATATTTCTGTGGGGAAATATCTCACCATAAAATGATTCCTCAGCAGTGCACTATGAAAAGAACAGCCACAGAGTACAAAAAGGAAATGTGTACATCACCTCAGGGACCTGATTCACATATTACCTGTAGCCATATGGGAGCTCTGCCACCAGAGACATGGCAGAAGAGACCTCTCAAGATGCCATTGGCAGATGCTCAGGCCTAAGAGAGGGTATCTGATTGACGGCTAGCCTGGTGGCATTCACGGCAGCAAATTTAATTCAGACGATATCCTAGGGACTTTTTAAAATTGGATTTGGACATTTCAGTTGATATTTTCTCTCTTGGAATAAGTGTATCAGAATCGCAAAGGTTACACACACACGCCCTTTAAAGATGCAAAAAACTTTGAAATGTACTTTTAAGAAAGAACCAGAAATATTGCTTCTGGGCCTGAAAATGGAAGAAGCAAATATAACAAAGAGGATATTGCTATGGTACCTGATAACAACAGCAAGAATGACATATGCGCAAAGTTGGAAACAAGAACGAGCGCCGGAGATTTGGGAATGGATTAAAAAGTTGCTTTTTATGGTAGAAATGGACAAATTGACTAGGAAACTCAACAATAAAGACGAAGAAGAATTCTTTGCTGATTGGATGGACTTTAAAGAATACTTAGAGAAACACTGGGATGTTAAGAATAAGTTACTTTGTTTTGATAATTATTAAGAATTAAGATTAGAGGATTTTTGGAAACAGTTGAATATATGATTATAGTTAAAAGAAATGTTACCTATATAGATGAATATGTACTGATAGTAGTTAAAGAATATGTCACTATAAAATTTTATCTTAGGGAAATAATAGACAGAAGAAGTAGGGTAAGAAGAGGGTGGGAGCACTGCGGGAAGCCATGGGAGGGGGAGGGAGAATGGAGAGGGGGAAAAAGGATATATGGTAAATGAAGGATGATTTTAATGTTGGACATGTTTTATATCCTGATAATAAAAAATTTTTTTAAAAAAAATGCTTTCAAATAAGACATGTTTTGTTCTGATTTATTTCCTTTAATAATGTTAATAAATAATGATCTAATGGGAATAAAAATAATGAAAGTAAAATTTTAAAGGAACTATGGGTTGCATCCTGCCAGATTTTCTCCTGGTGAAAGAGAGCGGAGGAGACCTTTTTTAATGATCAAACAAACAAATAAACACAAACAAAAACCTATGGTGGAGACTGTGGGACCGGAGCTGTTTTAAGGAAGGGAATCAGGCAAGATTGACTAGAAAAGCTGGTAGGACACAACCCATTATCTCCAATTTATGATATTGTTGGAGCTGCTTAATGAATATCACAATGGAGCTCTACATACACATACATTGTTGGGAAATGTTAGAAGTGGATCTGGATTGATAGAATTGAAGTGACAATGAGCTGTCATTCAGGAAGTAAAAGAAGAGGAACTAGGCCTTCCAGATATGAGATTGATTTTCCTTAAACCTAAAATATAAACGTGGCAGAATTAAGAATGATTTACTCCACATATATAAAGCTGAGCTTCTGTTGCTGGCAATGCAATCATCTAGATGTGGGGTTTAGCATATGGGGTGGGTGAAGGTGGCAGATAGTTGGCATATGGTAACTGACAGTCTCTATGCCCTTTGAAATGGTATGAAAATGAACTTCATGTTGTTCTGTATGTTACAAAGTTCAGGAGTTAAGGATGGAATTTTTGTTATTCATCAGCTAATGGCTTTAAAATAGCACGTTCAAGATAATGGGAGATTTAATATTACTCCGGAGCAGAAAGAATCCATGGATAATTTCCTTTATGTAGCCGAACTGGGGCGGGGAAATAATTTCTATTAATGAAGACGACTACGGTTTGTTCGCTTTTAGCTCAAACTTTGATGAAGGTGGTACAGCATTGAAAAACATTATAGATAACCATATTCCAGATCATGTGTTAAGTATTGTGTCCATGTTTGTTTGGAATGTATGTTTATGACCTAGGGTTGCCAGGTCGTCCCTGGCCACCAGTGGGGGATTTGGGGTAGGACTGCTAGATCTAGGCTGGGGAACTCCTGGAAATTTGAGGATGGAGCCTGGGGAGGACAGGGACCTCAGTGGGGTACAATGCCATGCAGTCCACCCTTCGAAGCATCCCTTTTCTCCAGGGGAGCTGATCTCCATAGTCTGGAGATAAGATGTAATTCCAGGGGATCACCAGGTCCCACCTGGAGGCTGGCATCCCAAGGAGGCTGACATCTGTTAAACTGTGTGGATCACATCCATGTTACAAGACTGTGTAATGTGCAGTGTGTTTAATAAAAATGCTGCATGGGGGGGGATAGGATGAGCCTTTACTGCACCCATTTGCCTCCAGCAATTTTAAAAAAATGGTTCTGTGCCTGCCAGCGACATGACCTTTTTAGTTGTGGCACCAAGTCTCTGGAACATCCTGTCCCGAGTCATCTGCATATCACCTTTTTACTGACGTTTATGTGCCAGGTGAAAGTTCTGTTGTGTGTGTGTTTGTGTGTGTTGTAGGGCTTCTGATTAGTTTATCTGGTGCTGGACCTTCATTATTCAGGATACACCGCATTTGCTCTTATTTTTATATTGCTACTTTGTGATTTATTTGTGGTTGTCATTATTGTACACTTTTATCTTTCCCCTGTTGCTGGATTAGTTTAATTAATATCATTGATTTTTGGAGAGAAAAATTCTTCAGTTGGATGTGAGCTACTTTGGAGAACTGGTTTTGGAAAAGCAGGACAGGAATAATTTAATGCGTTACTTTTTTTTTAAAAAAAGGATAAAGGACAATGTTGAAAGGAGCTAGTTTGTGCCAAATGGCTCAGCAACCAGAGTAGGGTTGTGCCAGATTGGGTTGCCAACTCCAGCCTGGGACATTCCTGGAAATTTGGGGCAGTTCCTGGGGTCAGTGGAGGGAGGGAAGGGAGCTCAGCAGAGATGCAGTGCAATACAGTCAACCCTCCAAAGCTGTCATTTTCTCCAGGAGAACTGACCTATGTAGAATGGAGGTCAGTTGTAATTCTCTAGGACCTGCCTGGAGGTTGGCAACTCTAGGACCAGACCTAAAGCTAATTCACAGTCAGCACACCTTACTGGAAATGAATGGATGGATGGATGAATAATAACCCTTTGCAACTTCTGCTGATTTTCCACCCACAATACCTACATGTAAATAAAACAAATGCAGGAAACTGTCCAGATTAAAGCAGGTTCTCTCAATTTACAGAACTGAGGTTATTTTATAACATTCTGAAAGCCCCAGAAACTTTTTGTGTTATATCTTTGGGTGCTTGAGTTTTTGCATGACTTGAACCATGGTGTATTGGGGAGGGGGGGGGCTATAGAGGAAGCACAGCCTCGGATTGCCAGTCTCCAAGTGGTGGCTGGAGATCTCCTGGGATTACAACTGTTCTCCAGATAGATTCAGGTGGGTAGCTGTGTTGGTCTGAAGCAGCAGCACACGTCTTCAGATACAATGCAGTGGAAATTACCAGTCCATACTGTTAAGTCGCTCGCTTAACAAAGAAGTCGGAGAGTGATTCAGCAAGAACACAGCTTTATTCTTCAACTCGAACACAACTCCAACACGGATCAACATCTGATAGCCAGAACAGCTTTTGCATTGCAGCTGTCCTGTTTTTAAACTCTCCCGGCTAATGTAGCCACGCCTACTGTACATTTACCAACCAATAAGGTTGCATACATGAGGACCAATCACGGACGTTCCCGCTCAGGGAGCTTGCTGAGAAGTGATTGGTTAGGTTCTTCCTGGGCTAGCAATGTGATTGGATGTATTAGGATCCTAGCCCAGGACAAAGCTTAACATAGCATTTTTTTTTTATTGAACTCTCCTAAAAAGGAGATAAACTTATTGCTTTAAATTTATAGAAAGGGGGAAGGGTATATAGAGGGATTAAGAAAAGGTAGAGTGATGAGTATATTAGTATGTTAATCTTTTAACTGTATTAATACAGTCCATTTCTCCACTGTGAGTTATCGATCTTCTTGCTTCTTTCCCTGTCAGAGATAAAAGTTAATTAGATTAGTAAAGTCCTTTTAGGTTAGTACTAATATGTCCTTGCAGCACAGTCAAAAGTTCATCAGATGTTGGGGCGCCTTCCTTTCTTCTCTCTTAGGTTATAGAAGACGCCTCCCACCGCTCCTTTCTCCGCCGGTTCTTCGTCACCTCCCTCCGGATTGCTGTCCTCGTCGCTACTGAAAATTTTCCACTTGGCGAGCTCTGCTTCTTCCTCTGAACTGGCGTGTCTCTTCAAAAACTCTTGTGCTTTGAAAATGGAGTCAATCTTCTCTCTTTTGTCTTTAAACTTAAAGACCAGTCCTTCTGGAAACAACCACCTGTAGTTAATTTGACGGTTTTGCAAGAATGTGGTCAGTCCTTTATATGCCTTCCATTTCTGTCAAATTTCAAATGGCACATCTTTTAAAATCCTTATAGTTTGCTCTCCAATTTTCAAGAGTGTTGCTGAGGTCGCTTTGAGGATCTGATCTCTTACACGTTGTTTGGTAAATTTGACAACCACTTCAGCTGGCAGATTATTTTTCTTTGTAAAGTTAGAATAGGATCTGTATACCAGATCCATTTCTTCGCTTAATTTATCCACTTCACTGCCCGTCAGTGGTGCCAACGCTTCGGTTAATATGCTTCTGAGATCTTCTTTTTCCGCTTCTTGGATCCCTTGAAATCAGAGAGTCAAATTAGATTTTTCCATTTGTAACATCAATAACTTATTTTCTTGCATTTCTTGCTTTCTTTCCATTTTACTGACCTTCTTCTTGATTTTCTGCGTATCTTCTGTTGTAACCAGGCATTTCTTTGCAATCTCCTCCATTTTCTTGGCTGTATCAGTTAACTGCGTCTGTTGACTGCTGAGAACACTTTCCATGCTTACTAAAGTTTGGCTGATTTTCTGCATCTGATCCAGCAGAGGGCGAAGCATCTAACTTTCTTGGTGATTGACAGCTGTACCAGAGAGGCGGGAACTAGGACCGGAAGTGATCGTTAGCTTCTTCGCTTGCTTTTCCTTCTCCTTGTCCTTGTCTCTTTTGGTCCCCGACATCTTAGCTGTTTGTTTACTTTTAAAAAGTCCGTGCCGCACTGCTTGGGAAATAATCCCCTTTCTTCACTTTGACAGAATCCCCAAAAGGTAACTTTACTTCTTTCAATTTTCGCTCCCCCCCTTTTCAGCTTACAGTCCCAGTCTTATCGGGGGGGCATTCCACCCTCCTCCCTCCTCTTATGCGCTTGTATGATGGGGGGGATGCGCTTGTATGATGGGGGGATGCGCTTGTATCTTTTTGTACTTGTGATCGGAAACTCACAGTTCATTGCCATTCACTTTCGCTTTCATACGTTCATTCGCTTCATCACTCTGCGAAGTCCCGGTGGCGTTGCTAATTCCCCTTACGGGGCACTGTCGTGGTAGGGCCTTCGGGGCATGGGGCGAGCCTCAATTTTCGACCTTCGGGCCGGTAAAGAGGCACTTCCCCTAAGCGCCCCCTGGTTTGGAGCCTTTTCGCCAAGGCTCCTTAGGGTCTCTGCTTATGTGGATCCCCCCCAACCACGCGTGGGCGAGTCGACTCCGGGAGCGTCCCGAGAGTGTGACCGCCATTCGTGCCGTCAAAACCGGAAGTCCGCTTAACATAGCATTTTAATTAGATGTTTTACAACGTATCATGCATTCAAGGCAGCTTTGAATACACTACACATACATATAGGTAGAAGGTGAGCAGGAAATGAAGTGTGTGTGCACAAGAAAGCTTATACCTTGAATAAAATTTTGTTGGTCTTAAAGGTGCCACTGGCCTCAGACTTTGTTCTCCTGGTTTCCAGGTTACAATAATCAGTTTCCCAAGAGAAAATGGCTGTCTTGGAAGGTGGGCTCTGTGGCGTTGTGCCCCACTGAGGCCCCTCCCCTCCTCTCCCCAAGCCCCACCCTCCCCCAGCTCCACTCCCCAAATCTCCAGGAATTTCTCAACACAGAGCTGGCAACCTTTGCACAGCCAAACTGGTTCAATTGCTTGTTGAAATGGCAGTGGAGGCATATTTTGATTGTCTGTTTTTCTATCATCTGCTTTCTTCTTCTTCTTCTTCTTCTTCTTCTTCTTCTTCCTCCTCCTCCTCCTCCTCCTCCTCCTCCTCTTCTTCTCATTCATCTGCTGTCCTTTTTCCTTTCCTTTGTGACTTCAGATGTTGTTATGGTCCCTTGAGGCTCCTACAAAGTGTCCTGCTGTCATGTATTTACTTATTTAAATATTTCTATCCTATTAAACCCAAGGGGGAGGGTTGCCCAGGACTTCTAGCACCAACATTTATTCAGTTAAGGGACCGAATCCACATATCCCTCTTTTTTCCTGTCTGCAGGCCTCTGTAATAGCACTGCTGCATATGTTGGCTAGCCCTGATGCTGTCCACTTAATGGCTCAAGATGCTTGGTGGATGTTTTCTCAGTGGGTGCTAATTGCTCAGAGGGAGAGCCCTTTGTGTTTCTGCTAAGGATCCATGGGACCAACCATTTATGAAACCCATGTTCTGACTCTATTCCTGATTCCCAGTTCAATAGCACTTAAGGAAACCGACCACCCATAACGGTCATCTTAAAGTCCTAAAGGAGTCGGATTTTTTAAAAAAATAATAATTAATTTTAATAGCGGCGTTGGATGACTCAGAAGGTTTGCCTTTCCAGAACAAAGTGTCAGGCATTTCAAAAAGAGGGGCTGAGCATATGTTTATTAACCTCTGTCCTGAAAGTGTCAGGGCACAGTGTCTTTCCGGACAGAAGGCTCAAATAAGTTTATGAATCGCTTTCCTAGACATAGATTAATTAAACTTTTTTTTCTTTGCTAAACCTTCTTGGGAGGCAGAGCAGACACTGACATGATCTAATCGAGTATGGATATGTGGTAAGTGGTACAACACCCTGCTTTACAATGAGCCTTTGAAAATAAATAGTTAGCGATAAGTAAAAGTCTTTAAGTCCTGCTTTGAGCAAAACCCAATTACAGGCAAGGTCATAAAAGGGTCCCTTTGTCTGCATCGCCAAGCAGAGGATCAGAACCATACTGAGAACATTCATTGTAGGTTGGAAGCGGTGTGTGTGTGTGCGCCCCCCCCCCCCTGTTAAGGGCGGCTAAAGGAAGGATCCTTTTCAGCCCCGTTGACTTACAAAGCAGCTATTAACATTCTTTCTTTTAATTTGCCATAGCGATGGAAACCAAAACGCGATGACGCCAGCCCACTCACAACTCTGATTTAGCACAGGATTTTTCTCACATGAAGGAATTTCTTTAACTCGTTTTTATTTTATTTTTTGAAACCCACAGATGTCTGAAACTGGACAGCTAAAAAAAAAGAGAGATGCGGAAACACAAGCATAAAACTAATGTCATTGGAGGATATTGGGGAAAGTGATAAAGGGCCTACAGGAAGCCTTCCCCATTTTGTTCTAACAGCAAGCCTGTGAGGAAGGTTAGGTGGAAAGAGAGAGTGACGGGACCAAAATTACCTTGAGCTAGATAGCCCAGGTTAGCCGGATCCCATCAGATCTCGGAAGCTAAGCAGGGTCAGCCTTGGCTGGTATTTGGAAGGGCCGACCTCCAAGGGTTTCCAGGGCCGTGACGCAGAGGTAGGCAATGGCAAACCACCTCTGAAATGTCTCTCGCCTTAAAAACAACTCTAGCTCACCACCTAGTGGTCCATAACGCTAAAAGAGCTAGAACCTGCAGCTGCCAGACGATCTTAGGATCTCCTGGCTATTCTACACACAATGCCATATGGTAATTATTACAATTAATTATTAATTATCCTATGATGGCCGTGACTCCCTTCCCCATTTAGCCTCACAGCAAGAAGAGGAAGGGGTTGGTTTTTATACCCCACTTTTCTCTACCCCGAGGAGTCTCAAAGTGGCTTCCAATCTCCTTCCCTTCCTCTCTCCACAACAGACACCTCATGAGGCAGGTGGGGCTGAGAGAATTCTGAGAGAACTGTGACTGGCCCGAGGTCACCCAGCAGGCTTCATGTGGAGGGGTGGGGAATCAAACTCGGTTCTCCAGATTAGAGGCTGCCACTCTTAACCACTCCACCACTCAAGAAGCCAGTGGGGTAGGTTAGGCTGACAGAAAGTGACTAGCTCAAGTTCACCTAGGGAGTTTCCATGGCAGAATGTGGATTTGAACCTGGCTATTCCCAGATCCTAGCCTGACTCTCTGACCACTACACTGGGACCAGCTGTGGATGTAGTCCTGCCCTTGAAAGGGTGTTACTTTAGTCGCTTTCTCTTTGATCCGGCCTTTGTCGTAATGCAACTCTGTGCATGGTTGAGCAAGACTGCTCCTTAGGTCATAAATTATTTTAACGATATAATTCTGTTTATTCCCTCAGCCCCCCCCCCCAACCGTTGCATTAAGGTTTCTGCTTCAGTGGCGTTCTCATTTTCTTTTGACAGGATACTGATATTTCCCTGCACACATTCAAAAAGAGGAACATCTCCGAGGACTTCGTTGACAGCAACTATGCTAATAATGGCGTTTCCAAAAACAAAAAAAAAATCATACTGCCCCCCAAATCTTGCTAGGAATATTGATGTTGCTGTTTGGAAACAAAACAAAACAAAAACAGTGCATGGATTCCACGGAAGATCTGTCGCACATCAGGAATAATGTGCATGAAACGGGGGAAACAATATTTCTTTGTACAACAATACAGTAAGCTACCAGTTTGCCAGCCTCTTGCTCCAGTCGGCCCTCCCCCAGCCTCATCTGCTCTTGAAGCAGGAGAAAATGGAGGGAGGGGAATGACAGTGAAGATGTGGTGAGGTCACTTCTGATAGCTGCATCCGCAGTACTCTAGGAATTCCCGAAATCTTTATGGTGTTTACTATAAAGATTGGAGGAATTTCTAGAGTGAGAGTGTGTGTGATGTCACTGTTACAGCATTGCTCCCCTTCTTCATGCTCACACATGAACAAATGCTGCTGCCTTATACTGAATCAGACCATCGACCCATGAAGGAGACGGAGAAGGAGAAGGAGAAGGAGGAGAGGTTGGATTTACACCCTGCACTCGGAGCCTCAGAGTGGCTTACAATCGCCTTCCCTTCCTCTCCCCACAACAGACACCCTGTGAGGTAGGTGGGGTTGAGTGAGAGAACTGCTCTTAAGAGAACAGCTCTGAGAGAACTGTGGCTTGCCCAAGGCCACACCAGCAGCTGCATGTAGAGGAGTGGGGAATCAAACCTGGTTCTCCACATTAGAGTCCACCACTCTTAACCACTACACCAAACTGGCTCTTGCTATTGTCTACTCAGACTGGCAGTGGCTCCCCAGGGTCTCAGGCAGAGGCCTTCCACATTACCTACTGTCTGGTCCATTTTAGCTGGGGATGCTGGGGACTGAACCTGGGACTTCCTGCATGCCAAGCATAGGCCCTACCACTGAGCCACAGTGTTTCCCTGGGGTTGCCAGCACAGGCCTGGTGACCCTAGCGTAAGCTGATCTGAAAGTTACACTTTTAACACTGTTATGAAACCTGAACTGGTGGTTAGTAGTAGTACATTTATGGCCCTTTTTATCATTAAGAAATTAAGAAATACAAAGGGATTGCTTTTAGCCTGCCCTTCCGTCAAGAATAGGGTTGCCATGTCTGGATTGGAAAATACCTGGAGACTTTGGAGGTGGATCCGGGAGAGGGTGGGGTTTGGGGAGGGGAGGGGCCTCAGCATGGTCCAATGCCATGGAGTCCACTCTTCAAAGCAGCCATTTTTCCCCCAGGGGAGCCGATCTCTGTCAGCTGGAGATCAGTTGGAAAAGCGGGAGATCTCCAGGCCCCACCTGGAGGCTGGCACCCCTATTCAAGGAGCTCAGGGCAGCATGTGTGGTCACCCCTTTTTCATTGGATCCTCACAGCCACCCTGAGAGTGTGACTGGCCCAAGATCATCCAACCAACTTAACATCTATGGGAGGATCTGAATGCAGATCTCCAGGTTTCTAGTCTGATTATACTCTCAGCATGATGCCCCACAGGCTTTGGTGTTATCAGATCATTGCACAAGAGAAATCAAGAGAAATTTTAAATGCCATTGTGAGTGTCCCTTTCACTCATAATTAAGGTGTTTTAAATATCTCCAGTGATCATGTAACAGTTTCTAGGCTGATGACAATCTAAGGTGGTTGAAAGCATGGGGAGGGACACGTCAGAATCATGCCCTTTCTATGTGTCACCAACGTCTACACATTCATCCGACCTTCCGTACTCAGGTCAAGCACAGGGCTTGCCAGCGAGTATTTCCTGCGCAAATCACAGGGAGAGAACCTTCACGTGTGTTGCTTGTATGTCCATGTGCAGATTTGGCTGCAAGTGTGTGGGTGGAAGGCAGGGCCAGCGGTCACGATCCCCACCCCCACTGCACACGGTCCTTCCTCCTAGAGCGCCATCTTCAAGGGGCTAAATTCTTTCCCCGTTATTTTAAGCTCAGATTGACTTTTCTTCATGCGCCATTTAAAAATACTAGTTTTAAACCCCTGAACAGCTTGAGCCCTGCCTATCTCAACCTTCCTGGCACCGCACGGCTGACAGGCAAAGCAGCAGTTCCCCATCTCCTCCTCCTCCTCTCTCCCCGGTAATGGCTAATAATACAAAAATGCCTGATGTTGCTGAAGTTTGAGTTTTCCACCCTCATTCCACCTCCTTGGCTGCTGCTGGCAGGAGCACACTCCTGAAAAGAGGGCTAAAACTTCTGGCACATTGTCAATCAGCTGCCTGGGGAGGTGGTGAGCTCCCCCTCACTGGCAGACTTCAAGCGGCGGCTGGACAAACGCATGTCAGGGAAGCTCTAGTCTGATGCTGCACGATGGCCCGGATGGCCCCTTCCAACGCTGTGATTCTATTTAGAAAGAATAATAACTGATTTACAACAATTACAAACGTCGGGGAGAGCAGAGTGAGTGAGCTCCATTTCTCATTAGAGGAGAACTTTGTGGTCCCCCCAGTATAGCCGGCCCTGACCTAGACAGCCCAGGCTAGTCCAATCTCATCAGGTCTCAGAAGCTAAGCAGGGTCAAGCCTGATTAGTAGTGGATGGGAGACCACCAAGGAAGTCCAGGGCTGCTATGCAGGGGCAGGCAATGGCAACCCACCTCTGAGTGTCTCGTGCCTTGAAGACCCTCTGGGGTCACTGTAAGTCTCCGGTGACTTGAGAGCACTTCCCACTACCAATATAGGTGGTCTGAGGCAGGTCACTAAGCCATTCACCTGGCGTAGAAGGTGTGGCTTTGCTGGAATTTAGTCATGCAAGCTGTGGAGAGCATTCGGAACAGGGATTCACCATGGACAGAAGCAGTGCCGTCCATTGGAGCACCTCAGCCGCACACCACCCCACGCTCTTATTTGTGTAAACCAGACTATGCTGGAACATAGCTCTATCCATGACTGTGAGTCGTGATATGTTCAGGGTCTGGATATCTCCAGCAAAGAAGTCACTGTGTTGGTTTACCGCAAAACCCAAATCCATGTAACGCCATTTATGAAGACCTAACCAAAATAGCACAAAACAATGTACAAGCTTTTGAGTTTTCCAGAAGTCTTTATCAGGTCACATGTTTAAAGGGGGGGGAGAGAAAAAGTTCCTCCAGGTTAGGCTTACCAGCCAGCAGCTGGCACCTGACAGGAGACTGGAGGCAAGGACATGGTAGGTGCCGTCACAGCGATAGCATGATATCACATTGGGGCCAAACCTGGAAGTAATATCAAGTGGCTCTAAGTAGGATTCGGGGGGGAACCCTATTCTTTTGCCATAGAGTTTCTGCTGAATCCTAGCATGGCAGGACATCACTTCTGGTTTGCCCCGGAAATGACATCATGCTGGTGATGCAATGACAATGTTTGCATGATAAGCCTACTGAACAGCTGCAGGGGCTGGGCACCGCCCCCAAACAAGTTTCCTGTGGGAGACTTGGCAACCTCACTGCTGGCCATGCTCTTAAGGCCTCTTTGTCACCATCCTGTACAGAATGTTTTCCTCACTTCAAGGGGCAGACAATGTGGCTGGTATCAGAAGCCTTCCAATTGAAAACATATCAAAAAGCTGATTAGAAGTCTCGGGTGCCAAATGAAAGATCCCTTAAAGAGCCAAGAGCAAAGGAAAAACATAGCAGTCTTTATATTAACACTGGAAATTCATTTTAGTTGATGCACTAAATGAAGAGTCAAGGGAAACCAACTTTGGCATTCCCTAATGATAAAACTGCCCAGTTTCTTTCTTCCTTGACTTGAAGTGCCATTTCCTTTATTGGCCAAATTCTGGTATTCTCAAAGTTGGTCCATAACAAAGCCAGAAACCAAGTAATCCTTTCATTAAGATCAACCGAAGTGAAACAAATGAGTGTGCGAGATTTCGACTTCTCCAGAGCTCTTCATGGATATTAAAAGGGAAAGGGGGAGATCTCTCCAATGCTGATTTTTAAGCATCTTCACTGATCTCCTGAGTGGGATGCTTCATATATCTTTTAGCATCGGATGCGTGAAACAAACAAAAAAAGGTGTGTTTATCAATGTAATGCCCTGCGCTAGGAAGCGACTGTCTAGCTCATATTAGAAGCAGAACGGATGGGCCTTTATTTGATCTGGTAAGGCAGTTTTTATGGCTCTGGAAAGGGCAGCAGGGATCTGCACACATGTCCACATTCACAAGATGTTGCGCATGAGGCAACAAGCATAATACCATTGATGTGGAGACTGCCAAGCCAGCCTGGCTGTTCATTCACATCTTTATGCGGGATGAATGCCTCTCATATCATGTTCCCGCAGCTAAAATTCCATGCATGGCCCCAAGTTGCACACAGCATCCTTTTGAACATGGCTGTCTCTGGTCTGAAGCCAATATTTTTACATTCTGGTACATTTAGGTGCATGTAAGAGGGAAGTGGCTCTCTGTTTTGCAACGGTGAATTATCAGCCTCCAGAATGTCATGCGTGGTTCTTTCTCCATTTCTAGTGGTCCTGAAAGCTGAAGGTACATGACATTTGGCACTGCAACATAAGAGGGTCGCCGCAGCGGTTGTAGTTCCATAAATTCTCGATACCGGCAATCTGGTTTTTAAATACGCATTTCCTCTGGGCTACATGCTTTGAGGGGAAATCCTGGCGTGTTTGCTTGCAATCGCTTCAAAGCACGAAATGCCGAGCTCCTGGCTGGTGGATCTACATGCTTTTCAGAGTTGGGTGATCATAACAGCTGATTCTGTTTGCCGCGAATCCAAATTAAGCTGCCAAGCTCCCAAATTAAAGGGGGGAAGCCAGTGGCAAACATGGAATCAATACTCAACACCTTCTACACCCAGATGTTCTTGTACTGTGAGAGCAGGGAGAAATGAAAGGGGAAAGAATTTTTAAAAGTCGCTGAGAAACGGGGTATAAATCCAATCTCCTCCTCCTACTCCTTCCTCTCTGGCCCCAGCTTGGCTGCCAGACTTTGCCCCCCACCAGCCCCTTCACCTCCTCCTGGGCTGTGCAGATCTCCTGCTCTGTTTCAGCTACTGCCCCCCTTCCCTGTCCTGCCATTCCCCCATTCAGCCAGCCTGGAGTCGCTGCAGCTCCCGGGGAGAGTGGTGCTGGTTGATTACATCAGCAGTGATCATGGCTGTGCCTGAGCCACATTCTCCATTCTCATCCTGCGCCAACTTTCCTCGGCCTCCATGGCCAGCCTGCGACCCTCCGGCTGTGTCTCACCCTTCTGCAGCGTCAGGACCTTCGGGACAGGATGAGCAAAGCCTGTTCTTTACCAAAGCCATTTTGGATCAGACCTCAGACCATCCAGGAACTAGAGGTAGATGGAGTTTTAGAGGTCTCTTGGGTCTGCCCTGTGCTGATGACAAATGCTGAGCACCAAGCGCTAGAGTTCTGAGCCAGACCTTATCCAGAGGTCCATGTAATAGGTACATGATGCTGCATCCAGGGCATTGGCTCTCACTGTAACCATCACCCTCACAAATTAAGTCCCTCCCGTAGTGCCTCCCCGAGCCTAGTATATAACACAACACCCTTGAGTTTGGGCAGTCTTCTCCTTTGTGGGTTTATTTTTTGAGTAATAGACCCTTCAGGTTTCTGCAGACAGATGGGAATCTTAGCAATGTGGATTCCTCCACAGATTAGTGGTGGCTGTTGTAATTTTGAAAAACATCACTCACTGTGATTCTCTTTTATCCCCTTGCAGCTGTCTGTCACATTGAAGGAGATGCTGCAGTTCCAGTGTCCTCCTCCCCCTCCTCCCCCTCACCTTCTGATGTGCAGAAATTCTCTTCTGCATTGTCTGTGTGTAATTGGAGAACTTCAAAAAGAAGGTGGAGGAAAAAGGGGGGGACCCGATTCTTTCTTCTTTGTTTCTTTTTAACTTTTCTTTAACATTGGCTTCCTATTGTAATATCCACATCTCGAAGGGATGTGTGTGTTAGTTTATGTGGCTATCTTGAGGTTTGTCTATAAATTCACAGCTAGAGGATGTAGCGATGGCCACAGGAACAGACAGCCTTAAAAGGGGATTAGATAGATTCATGGAGGAGTGGTCGATCAGTGGCTAGCTACTAGCCTCCACAATAAGACACAGTTAACCTCTGAATCCCAGTGCCAGGAGGCAACATCAGGGGAAGGCCTCGGTATCTATGCCCTGTTGTTGGCCCTCCAGAGCAACTGGTTGGCCACTGTGTGAGACAGGATGCTGGACTAGATGGACCACTGGTCTGATCCATCAGGGTTCTTCTTATGTTCTTAATCCTTTAGGATATCAACTTCATCCCATGTAAGTGTAATCTGGAGACATTCCAGCGTAGTACCCTGCCAATGTTGCACTGAAGTTACCCTGATGCTGGAATAAACCTGCCACCTGTGTGGTTCCAAAAGTATAGTGCCTGAGAGGGGCATGCCATAGAAGGAGCAGGACCAGTGTTCCCCCTAAGCCGAGTTAGTGTGAGCTAGCTCACAGTTTTTTAGCCTCCGGCTCACAATTTTTTGTCTTAGTTCAGGAAAGATGGCTCCAGAGGAAACTGATTTATGCAGCGGCCAAATCGCTCACTCACAACTTTAATGCCAACAGCTCACAAAATAGAATTTTTGCTCACAAGACTCCACAGCTTAGAGGGAACATTGAACAGGACCTGTCGTCCTCAGTGCACATCCCACCTTAGTGCAAGCATAACATTACACTGCTGAAAACGCTACCTTAAATTTAAATACACCCACTGAACTCAATGGGACTGAATAGCAAAGACTCAAGGACTCCCCCACCTGCCTCCTGCCATGCCTATACAGCCATGGAACCCTTTAAGATAGCAAGCAAGTCTACAGCCAATCACAGCTCTTGTAAGGAGTATATAAACCCCAGCTAGGGCACTCATCTCTCAGATTATAAGTATGAGGCATAGGGCTACCTCTCTCTCGTCATCCACTCTTAGAACACCCATGACAGGCAGACTTTGGTGCTGAAAACAGTACAGAAAGTGCACTGTGTGCAAAAAAAAGAAGAAGAAGAAGGTCATCTTGTGCAAACAGCTAAGGATTAGAACACTGTTACAGTGTATGGCAGATGCTACTATGCTCAGAAATGTTACAGGCACTCCACATCCAGATATAAACACCAGCTTGGATCCTACACTGCTCTATCTGGAGATGTGAGGATAGTGCACCACACACAGGGATGCAAGGGAAAGGGATCCCCGGCTGAGCCAGTTTGATGTAGTGGTTAGTAGCGCAAACTCTAATCTGGGAGAAGCAGGTTTGATTCCCCACTCCTCCCCATGCAGCTGCTAGTGTGACCTTGGGTCAGTCACAAGTTCTTTCAGAACTGTTCTCTCAAGGGCAGTTCACGAGAGACCTCTCTCAGCCCTACCTTCCTCACAGGGTATCTGTTGTGGGGAGGGGAAGGAAAAGGAAACTGTAAGCCGCTCTGAGACTTCTTTGGGTAGTGAAGGGCGGGGTATAAATCCAGTCTCTTCTTCTTCTCTCTGTTTAACCCCTGTACATTTTTTGCCTGTGATCTTCAATGGCACAGGATGTAAATGTGGCTTTCAAAGGCTTTGGGGGGGGGGGAAGCTCATTGACATATTTTAAAAAGACAATTGAAGCTGAAGTCTCTGACGAGTGGTACATTATTTCTCTAGTCTTCCATTTGTTCATTAGTGCCAGCTACGGCAGAGATTAGTGCTCTCTTGACACCACTTCCGATTGCCTGCCAGAGATTTCCTCAGCAATTTCCATGGAGCCCGGGGGTTCCAGTTCAGTGGCCCTTTTGTCTTCCTCTAGTCAGGGTAGAGTGGTAATTCTTGTAGTTTTTTGCTCTTAAAAAAATCCAACTTTTTGGATTGCTGTGTTTTTGCCAGACCTGCATTCAGCTGGTGAGGCTGAATGTGCTTCATGAGTTGAAGTGTTTCTCTGTCTGAATATCTTGGTGGTGGATAGTGCCATAAGGTCACAGCTGACTTAGGGCGACCCCATGGTTTGCCATTGCCTGCCTCCATGCCATGACCCTGGTATTCCTTGGAAGTCTCCCATCCAAATACTAGCGAGAGTCGACACTGCATATCTTCCAAGATCTGATGAGATCGGGCTAGCCTGGGCTACCCAGGTCAGGGTGTCTGAATATATTAAGGTAAAAGTAAAGGTTCCCTTGCTCGAAAGCCAGCTCGAATCCGACTCTAGGGTTGTGGTGCTCATCTCCGTTTCAAAGCCGAAGAGCCAGCGCTGTCCAAAGACGTTTCCGTGGTCATGTGGCCGGCATGACTAAACACCAAGGCGCACAGAACGCTGTTACCTTCCCACCGAAGTGGTACCTATTTATCTACTTGCAATTTCTTGCTTTCGAACTGCTAGGTTGGCAGGAGCTGGAACTAGAGACGGGAGCTCACTCCGTCATGCGGCACACTCGGGTCTCGAACTGCTGAACTACCGACCTTCCACAGCCTGCAGTTCAGCGTCTTAACCACTTGAGCCACCGCAGCTCCTCTGAATATATTACTTTTGATGAAACCTGAATTCCAGCATCAAGGCAATGGCCTAAGCATTCGTAGATAGCTTTTTTTTTTTTTTGGAGGGGGGGTTAAACAGATAATGGAGGAGAGGTTTTAAGAGCGTTCCTGAGGTCACAGTGGAGAGGGCCTACTCTTGTATGCCCTTCAACACACGCATCCCTCTTCAGCACCCCATGCAAGGTAGGCACACTCAGAAGGTCAGCCCCAGCAGTTTTCAATCTGCAGTCTGCCTGTCCCTTGTGTTTCCCATACATGTAAGATGGCCAGCTCTAGGTTAGGTAATACCTAGAGATTTTGGAGGGTGGAGCCTGGGGTGGGGAGGGACCATCCAGGCCACCTTCCAAAGCAGCCATTTTCTCAAGGGGAACTGATCTTGGTCATCTGGAGACCAACTGTAACAGCCGGAGATCTCCAGGTGCCATCTAAAGGTTGGCAACCCGACATGTATGTTTGTGGGGGATATTCAGAGCAAAGAGCACCCTGTCTGTGTATTTATGTGATTTGTTTAGTAAATGCATATCCAAGGCAGCTAACAATAAATGTATACATTAATCAATAAAACCAAGTAAAATGCATGCTGAGTAGTTGTGAGAGTAAAATGGAGGAGAGGAGAATGATGAAAGCCTTTTGGGTCCCCTCTGGGGAGACAGGCAGGATATAAATGAAGTTAGTAAGTAAGTCAATCAATCAATCAATCAATCAATAACACTAAAAATCTAACACCTCAGGGCAGCAAACGACCAATTATTTTTTCAAAAAAACAGACAACCCCTGAGACAGATACATGTTGGGATTATGCCATGTGGAGATTTTCCTGACTGTACTGCCTGTATGAAGGAGTTTCAGCTAGGGATGCCAGACCCACCGGTGCAGGCGGGGTCCCCCAGTTTCAGGTGCTCCTCTCCACCCCCCATTACACCCCCCAACAGGCAAGAAGCCAGAAATAAACGCAATGTGCCAATGTCACCCGGAAGTGACATCGATACGTCAGGGATGTCAGGGGGACAACGCTCTGGTTTGGGGGCAAAACTCTGTGGTAGAAGCTTATTCTACCATAGAGGTTTTGCCCACAAACCAGAATGACACTCCCGATGTCCCCGATGTGCCTATGTCACTTCCAGGTGATGTAAGCACCTCACGTTTATTTCCAGCTTCTTCTCTCCCGGCTCCCGGTAAGTTCACCCCCATCTGCCGGTCCAACGAACCTGGTGGCAACCAACGCTCCCTCTAAGCTGTGGAGTCTTGTGAGCAAAGATTCTACTTTGTGAGCGACTGGCATTACAGCTGTGAGCGAGCAATTTGGCTACTGCATAAATTAGTTTGCTCTGGAGCCCTCCTTCCTGAGCGAAGCTAAAAATGTGTGAGCCGGAGGCTAAAAAACTGTGAGCAAGCTCACACTAACTCAGCTTAGAGGGAACACTGGTGGCAACCCTAGTTTCAACATTTAGGGGTGGCAGCTGAGGTGGGACTCCCATAAGCCTTCACCAAATGTATTTCAGATCATGTGAGTTCCCATAATAAGGTTCCACCAGCTAAATTGGTGGAGAAGATCCTTTGGGTACTTTGCATAGCTCTGCCTTATCACTTGCATAACTCCATCTTGGATTCAGTTTCTTGTCCACACCAGCATGATGGAACTCGGGGAAGGTCCTATCTTACTCTTATGTTTAATTGTCTTTGGAACAGGATGTCGGCAGTCTAAAGCCAACATGTGCTAGAACCCTTTTTTAATGGTTTTTCTTTGTTCTTTGCAATGAATGAGTTTGAATAAAAGCACGGGGAATCTTTAACCAAAAAAATGAACTCTTGCCTTCTTTAATGAAGGGGAAAAACATATCAGTGTGTCTAAATGTTTAAAGAACTTTGATAAGAGCTCTTGTTCACCAAAATATAGAGGACCCTGACAGAGAAGCTAATATTTCAATCAGTGTTCTTTAATAAAGATATTTTTTAAAAAAAACCCAGCAGGTTGTTCATCTAAAAGCTTCTGCCGACATTTTCAAGTGATTACTTGCTACAAATGTATTACATTCCGGGAGAACCCTGATGGGAAATGCTAAATGTGTAAGAATTTCTGGAGGTTCTTGTTAGCGCTAGAAATAGCAGTGAGTCTGTCAGGTTTTCCATTACTAAGCCATGTCTTCCAGGAGACCTCTGCAGTGTAAAAGCAATATTTTAGGCTACAGGGTTTGTCAAAAGCCAAAATTTATGAGATGATCATTTCACTATTGTTTACATCTTACAGACACCCTCCTCCCATGGGGATGTTGCCAGCAAAAGTTTCAGAATCGGGAAGCCAATCGACCCGTGTATTATAAAGATTACGAAAATGGGGCATTTTGTAATTATCATAATTAATATAGAAACAAAACAGATCCCACATCTAATACAACAATGCCCCCTAGGGTTACCAGCTCTGGGTTGGGAAATACCAAGAGATTTTGGGGGTGGAACCTGTGAATGGGGTTGGGAAGGGGAGGAAGTTTGATGGGGTATAATGCCGTCTTCCAAAGCAGCTGTTTTCTCAGGGTAAACTAATCTCTGTCGCCTGGAGAGCAGCTCTGGACCTTCTTGACTGACAGCAGGCTGTAGCCAGTAGGTGGGACTTTGCCTTTCTCTTTCCTCCCCAATGCCTGGCCATCTGAGCCACATTTTCCCTTGCAGTCTGCACATCCCTGCTTGCCTGGGGCTCTTCAAATCTTATCCCTCATCCAGACAAATTTTCCTCATGGCCTGCCTCCAGCTGCCTGCCTGCTCACCTAGATTAGGGTCGCCAGTCCCCTGGTCCGGGCAAGGGGTTCCCCCAGTTCTTGGGGGAAACCCCACCCCCAAACAGTGACCTCCCCCGATGCAATGACGTCCCCCGGAAGTGACATCATCACGTTGGCAATGTCACGGGGATGCTTTAGTTTGAGGGCAAAACTCTATGGTAAATTTGCTCTCAAACCATAGAGTTTTGCCCTCACACCAGAGCATTGCCATGCAATGACATCACTTCTGAATGATGTCATTGCATCGGGGATGTCACGTGATGTTCCCTCCCCCTCCAAGAACGTCCCCCAAATCCCCCTGCCGGTGTGAAGGTCCTTACATGGCAACCCTAGCCCAGATACCTTCTCCTCCCTGTGTCACCAATTGCCCTTGCCAGGTCAATCTGTCAATTCCTCATGATACTGTTCTTCTAGCTCAGTGGCTGCAGCACTCACTTACTGTTTGGGATCTTTCCCATAAGTTCTCCCATAGACTTTAATGTTAAACATGGATGCCTCTCTTTGCCTCAAAGGGCAGGGGGGCCTTATTTTGTTTGGCAATGTGGGTATTCTTGGGAAACACTACAGTTCCCCTGAGTTTTGCCCAATTTGGATGGAAGGTAGAGACCCAAGAAAGGGGGGAGGGGTGCCTTCCACTGAAACCAACGGGAAACAGTAATGAAAAAGAATTATGGATACAAATCAACAATCACAAAACCATATGACGCAACCCAATAATGAAACAGTCCTTCCGGAATGGATTTTTTTAATAAATGAAAGAAACGAAACGGAGTCCCACGCGTAAGTCTAAAAGCCGATGAACAACCGAAAACAAAAGAAACCCCAAAGTGAGTCTGAAATATTGTGAAGGCCAATATAAATCCTTTCAAGCAAATAATCTGGTTACTTTATATCTAGCTCCCAATTAGGGTTGCCAACCAAGCAGAAAAAAGCAGGCCTCGAGCGCTCTCTCTGTCTCTCTCTGTATGCAGACTTGTGCTTGACTGTTGGGCCACTGGCCAGAAAAGCATTGCTAGAAAATCTCACCAGCCCTGTACAGAGGACCTGTCCACACACTGACTAACCACAAGGGGAGGGGAGAGCAGGCACGGACATGCTGGCCTCACCCCCTGCCTCTGTTCAATCCCCACGTGGTCTACATGGTCCAAAAGCAGGGAAGGACTGTCTGCCCGTACACACGCTCCCTTGATGCCGCTTTCCAGACTGTAGACCCGGGCACACTTCTTAAACCCTATGCAGCAGACACCAGGGAAAGACACTCATCCAAGGACCCCTGAATTGGTTGATCTTGGAAACATCTATCCACACCAGGGAAATGGAGGGTAGTGTTCCCCCCCACACACACACACACACTAAGTGGTAGTGTGTGCAGGTAGGTGGGGGAAACTCTCTCTTTACTCCTTGAGTTCTGCCTTGCAAAGTCCCTTAGATACTGGTGGAAGATAAATAGAGTGAATGGACGAGAGTGGAGAGAAATTGCATCCCAAACGGGGCTAGGGTTGCTAACTCCAGGTTTATTTATTTATTTCAATTTATATACCACTCACCCCTCTTGAGGGCTCTGAGCGGTTTACATGTTCCAATTAACATCAATCCTAATCTAGGGCCACATACAAGGGGGGGGGGGTGACAAGCTTACCAGGGCTACCCAGGGTGTCTGTTGTGTGGAGGGGAAGGAGATTGTAAACCACTCTGAGATTCCTTTGGGTAGTGAAGGGCCAGGTATAAATCCAATCTCTTCTCTTCAGAGAGACCCAGTTATGAAAGCTTGTGTGGGACAGCATAGAAACCAGCAGCCCCAGATTCAAATCTCATGCAAGCCCTGGAAGCTCCCAATTTAGTAAAAAGCAAATCCACATGCATTATTTATTTGGAGCATTTTTAAAAATCCTACCTATGGTAATGAAAACCACTTGGACGTGATGCTTCCAGGTTCAATGTTATTCCTGTACACAGGGGTCATTTCGTAGAAAAAGAGGTGCAGGAGCTCATTAACATAACTCATTTGCATATGCCACACCCCCTGACATCACTGGAAGTGTGTCAGAAGGCAACGGCCACCATTCAGGTTCCACTGGACTGTTTTGGATTGCTAGCTATTGGGGGGGGGGGAATGTGCAGATCTGTCCTCGCAGAGGAGGGAGACCTTGTACCTGAATAAAACCTTGGCCTTAAAGGTGCCACTGGACTGTTTTGGACTGGGGGGAGGTCTGCAACTTACCTGGCTGCTTCTTGCTCTGACTGAGGGCTACTGGGAGCAGGGGGTGGGCCTTGTTGCATGTGCCTGCCCCCTGGGCTCTTTACTGCTGGAGCTCCGCTCCTGTGCGCTCCTGCAGACCCCTGCCTGTACATATTGCTAAACTGAGTAACCCCAATAACATCTCAAACTGGTCATGTCTATTTAAAGCACAGCTTTTCCTCAGAACCTAAACTTCTTGATTTGCATTTGGTAGCCTTATTTAGCATTCCCTGCCATGCATTTCTGTTGGCCTGAACTCCTTGAAGATAGTGCATTAATTGGGATCTAAAAGTATCTGGGGCCCTGACCTCAACAGCCCAGGCTAGCCTGATCTCATCTGATCTCGTATAGCTCAGCAGGGTCAGCCCTGGCTAGTATTTGGATGGGAGACCTCCAAGGGACACCAGGGTCGTTATGCGGAGTCAGGCAAGGGCAAACCACCTCTGAATCTCTCTTGCCTTGAAAAACCTAAAGGTAAAGGTTCCCTTGCTCGAAAGCCAGTCGAATCCGACTCTAGGGTTGCAGTGCTCATCTCCGTTTCAAAGTTGAAGAGCCAGCGCTGTCCGAAGACATTTCCGTGGTCATGTGGCCAGCATGACTAAACACCAAGGCGCACGGAACGCTGTTACCTTCCCACCGAAGTGGTACCTATTTATCTACTTGCAATTTCTTGCTTTCAAACTGCTAGGTTGGCAGGAGCTGGAACTAGAGATGGGAGCTCATTCCATCATGTGGCACACTCGGGTCTTGAACTGCTGAACAACCGACCTTCCACAGCCTGCAGTTCAGCGTCTTAACCACTTGAACCTACAGGGTCGCTATAAGTCAGCTGTGACTTGACAGCACTTTCCACCACCAAAAGTAGCCAAGGATGTGGGATGGTATAGACCAATCTAATCAGAGCTCCAAAGCTAGGCAGGGTAGGTGCTTGAATGGGAGACCACCAAGGAAGGCTCTGCAAAGGAAGGCAATGGCAAACCACCTCCGCTTCCCACTCGCCTTGAAAGTCCCTTGCTGGGGTTGCCGTAAGTTGTTTGTGACTTAATAGCCCATACATACATACATAAAAGGGGCCACCACTGCTCCTGCCTTTCCTAGTCATAATGAAGGTGCTATTTTTAGAAAAGTCATTCTAAAACTTCACAATATTGTCATTAGGAAGGGCTTCCAGCACCATTCCTCTCCATCCTCTCTACCTTTCAGGAAAATTTGGAATTTGAATGCTTTAGACCAGTGATCCCCAGTGCAGTGCCTGCTGATGGGTCTCCCAGCATGCATTTGCTTCTTCCCCAAATAATCTCCTGCCAAAAGCAAACAGCCAGTCCCGGCTTTCCTCTACCACTCTGCAGCAGGAGGTGCTTCCGAAGAACTTAGGAGGCGTCACCGTTGCGTCTGCAGGAAACACAGATTCACAAATGGTTGCCTCCATCACAGGAGGAAGTTTCCCCTGGAACCTCCTGGACTGTTGTGATTGGCCCACATCAGCCATTTTGTGGTTGGCTCTATGCTCACCCCCTACCATGGCAGCCATTTTGTGGCATCACCCAATCCCTGTCTCAAAATTTTGAAAGTACCACCAGGTCGGATGTGATTGGGGATTCCTGCTTTAGGCATTGGCATCTCTTGACAGGTTGCCAAAACGTGAACGTCTGTTATGAAACGAACTTGTAGAGCTCAACTTTCATTTTGCATTGTTGGATAGCAATCTTTATGGGATTCAACTGTTTGCAAATATCAGATCCGAGACTGTCTGGATCTGCACAGGACTCTGTTAAATCCCGTTTACTGTCTTGACAAATTTTAATGAAGCAAAAGATTTGTCTTCGCTTGTACTTATTATTTCATCAACCACCTCGCCGCTAGAAGTCTCTGATATTAAACAGCCACTCCATGTCAACTACTAATTAGTAGTGCACGGAAACTATCAGATCCTGTCAGCTACTAAATACTGGGGATGTCACGGATTTCTCCACAGACACGTTTGACAATCGAACTCACTGTGTTCAAAGATGTCAATTAGACATGAGCTGATCACCCATCATGTTTGGTTCAAACTGGACAGCCACAAATGCCTGACAGACAGGTTTGCATCAGTTTTCTGAAGACTTCCGCTTGTGCAGAGGCGCTGCTGATTCAAACTGATTGGTAACCATTAGCATCACTGGGGACTACACAGATGAACTCTAAAGGATAGGATTGTTTAAAACACAGCATTTATTTATGACTGATTTTACTGTCTATTTAAACAATTGCCTACTGAGTGGAGCTCTTTCGTAGCAAGGATTGGAGGTGGGTGGGTAGTAGAGCTCATTTGGGCAGTGCAAGAATGTGAATGTGCAAAAAGCACCTTGGATTCTACTGCATGGTTAAGACAGAATGCAGTGAAGCAACCTGTAGAACAGCTACAAACAGGTTGACAGATAGTCAAACCTTACTGAAAAATCAGCTCCCTGTTTGCAGCCAGTGAGCAGGACATGTGCTGAACTGGCATGTGTTTAAGCCTCCCCACTAAATGCCATTGCATCTCAGGTATCAAATAACATCTGTTGCTAACACCCATTGCATGCCAGCTATCAAGTAACATCAGTTATTAAAAACCATTGCATGTCAGCCATCAAATACTTTTAACTAGTCACTCTCAAATATCAAATACCGAAATTCAAATATCATCAGATGTTAAACAGAGATACCAAGTAACTGAGGAATATTTGGCAAATATTTGGGGGGTATTTTTGCATTTATGTGTGTGTCTCCGTGCCTGGAAGTCATGGCGATCTTTGGCAACTCCTACTGGGGCATGGAAAACATTCAGAGAAGTGGCTTGATACCCTGTTTCTACCTCCTGGCCGTGGAGATCTCCCATGCAAACACTTACCAGGGTCAGCCCTGCTTAGCTTCTGAGATGTGACAAGATCATTAAGGGCTATATTTGAGTATTTGGAGAATATTTAGAGAATAGTTGCTGGCAACATTTGCAGAGCAGAATTTTCTTCAGCTCTCTCCCCAGTTATCCAGAAGTCATCCCCTGTTTAAAACTACTGAGAGCTAATGGCTAGAGCATTGTAACAGGATGATGAGGATTCCATTAGCGTTCAGATCCCTATTTACCAGGTGCTTTGGAGCTAGTCATTTATTTATTAACATCAATAACTACAATACTGACCGAAACTACCTCCCAGGGCCTGTTGTGAGGTAAAAAAATGGAGGAGGGGGAGAACAATATGCATAAAACCAAGACAGACTCACAAGAATGTAAGAACATAAAAACAGCCCTGGGTGGATCAGGGCTGTGACCAGTTGTGGCCCCTGGCCCTCAGAGGGCACAACACTGATCTAATCCAGCGCTCTGACCTTCCTCTGCCATTGCTTCCTAGTACTCGCATTTAGAGGTAGATTGCCTCTTAATAGGGAGGCTCCCTTCAGTCCCCATGGCTAGCAGGCGCTGATGGACCTGCCCTCCACAAATCTGCCCAATACCCAGGGGTCATTTCATAGAAAAAGAGGTGCAGGGGCTCATTAGCATAACTTATTTGTATATGCCACACCCCCTGACATCACCAGAAGTGTGTCAGAAGGTAACACCCACCGCTCAGGCTCCACTGGACTGTTTTGGATTGCTACCTATTGGGGGGGGGACCTGCAGATCTGCCCTCACAGAGGAGGGAAAGCTTGTACCTGAAGCCGGGCCGGGGGGGGGGGCCTCTGCAACTTACCTGGCTGTTTCTTGCTTGTTGTGGCCTGACTGAGGGCTGCTGGGAGCAGGGGGCGGGGCTTGTTGCATGTGCCTACCCCCTGGGCTCCTTACTGCCGGAGCTCCGCTCCTGTGCGCTCCCGCAAGAAATGACCCCTGCCAATACCCTTTTCAAGCCATCTCTTCTTGTGTCTATCATGCCCTGTGGGGTGTGCATATAAATGCAAGAGAGTGTGCTCAGGAGAGGCAGATGCTGTATCCCAGAACAGTTGCAGGTGTCACTGGTACTCAGTAACAAATCCAAGCTGTTGCTGAGGTAAGAGGCTTGTGAGCCCAGACAATAAAAGACATCACAAATGCAAGGAGGACTTAGGCAGCTCTTTATCTCGAACACCTCCATATCAAGCTGGGCACCAAGTCTGATCACAATCTTTCAGAGCATTTACAATCAAGCAAATTACTACTCACAGCCTGGAAATTAGGTACTATGCAAGGCTAAGCTCCTTTAAAAAATGGACTGAACCTATAATGACAAGACATCTAATCTTGAGCCCCAAAGGTAAATAGGAGCCTCGAATGATCACCACTAAAATGCAGGAGAGAACAATATACCATAAGATTGAAATTCAAGGGAACAATGGGGTTGATTTGGCTAAGCACACCTGACCATTTGCCTTTGCTGTTCAGTCAGCCATGCTGTGAGGTCAGATTACTGTGGAATTCCGCCATGGCTTCTCTTCAGTTTCAGATTTCCAAGGTGGGGGGAAATGCCAGACATTTTGAAGGGACGTTTAAGAGGCCTTTGATCTGGAACGTGCCCGTGCTCCATAGCTGTGTCACAATTATGCCAGGAAAGCGCAAGCTGTAATGCAGCTCACCAAAACCATTCTAAGGTCCTTTTTTTTCTTTAACTAATGAAAATATTAAAGGGAAGGATGATTCAGGCATAAATGTGTTACCACTTGATGGCTTGCAACTCAAGCTGTGAACTGAGCAACTCAACCGAAAAGGAATGTGTATGGAGTGATATTCGGTGATACGAGCCTTCTGTTTGCAGAGTTAGGTCTGTGACACATGAACACATGGATTAATTTTATTATTTACTTATTTGCTGTATTCCTCTCCCGCCCTGCTCTCCCATAGGGTTCCCAAAGCAGCCTACATCATTATCTTCTCCTCCATTTTACTCTCACAGCAATCCTGTGAGGTAGGTTAGGCTTGGAGTGTGTGACTGGCCCAAGGTCACTCAGCAAGCCTCCATGGCATGAGTGGGGATTCAGACCTGGATTTCTTGAACAACAACAACAACAACAATGACAAAAAGTCCAACACTTCAACCACTACACCATGCTGGCTGTCTTGAAGCATATAAATCCGTCTGCTACTTAGCCCTGTTCCTATGTTGCAGTGAGTTTGTGTACCATCCAGGGCTAATTTTGGGCAGGAACGCACAGGAACGGAGTTCCGGCTGGCTCCCAAGTTGGCCACACCCAGCAGGAACTCATTAGTATAATAGGCCACACCCAACAGCAGAAACTCATTAGGATTGGTTACATTCGGGGTGTGTGGCCTAACATGCAAAGAAGTTCCTGCTACAAAAAAGGCCCTGGGTTTTGACAATAAACAAGATAAACAGAATAAGAAGCAAAAGGTGGGTGTGGCTGGATGACCACACTTCTGGTAACATGGGGGTGTGGCCTAATGTGCTAATGAGTTGCGCTGTCAGGGGTGTGGCCTAATATGCTAATGAGCTTCTGCTGTTGGGTGTGGCCTGTTATGCTAATGAGTTCCTGCTGGGCTTTTTCTACAAAAAGAACCCTGGCTTTTGTTTAAATGCAAGCAAATGGAAGCACATATGTGCTCATGTGAATATGTGCCTATAGGCAGCAACTAAAAAAATGGTGGCAGAAATGGATCTGCAAGTTCAGATGTCCCTTCTGGGTTCCTTTCACTGCAGGAGAGTTCAGACTTCGGAAAACTCAGAGGGAACCCCGAACAACCTGTTAATACCGGACTTTCCGGTATCTGTTTATTCCACTTCCATTGCAGAACAGCACGGGCTGATGACGCCTACCCCATGGGAGGCAGATGTTCTCGTCTGGAGGAGCCCATTTATTCTGCTCAGGTAATGCTTCTGTGGTGTCACAAACTGCGCGGGTGACCGCAGCCCAAGTCTCCAGGTGTTCCTAGCTCTTTTCTTCTGAGCCAGTGCTTTGAGGGGGTGGTTAAGTGGCTAAGGCAGGACAAGCTGAAGCTGAGTTCAGACAAGACAGAGGCAATGCTTGGTGGCAAGGCTGATGTTCTTCACTTGTCCTGGAGCTGAAATGTGCAGAGCGAGCTAAGAGCCTGGAGGGGCTCATTGGCCCAGCCTGCTTGTTTGACAAGCAGGTGGTTGCAGGAGCAAAGCGTTCCCTGTGTCAGCTGCGTCTGGTTTACCAGCTCTCTCCTTTATTAAGACTCAGCTGATCTGGCCACTCTGATCCATATTTTTGTAACCTTGAGCTTAGATTACTGTACCATGCTCTATGTGGGCCTGCCCTTGGGGACAACTCAGCAACTGCAGCTAGCCTAGAATGCAGCAGCCTGATTATTATCAAGAGCCAGCCAGTATCTTGCTCATTTTGAAGCAGTTACACTGGCTGCCAGTTTGTTTCTGAGTTCAGTTCAAAGTGCTGGTTTTGATCTTTAAAGGCCCCGGTTACACAGGCCAGATAACGCAGGGGGGGGGCATGGCTGTTCGCCCCGGAGCAAAATAAAGTACGGTAACCCGATCACATGGTCCCCCGAGTCTCCGTGCTTAGGCTGTTAGCTGGCGATCACACGGCGATGCTGCAGCATGGCAAAGAATTGGCGCGGCGCAATCACACAAGCATTTGTGTGCATGCACAGTTCCGCAGAGCAGCACTGCTTTCAGTTTCATGTTTGTGCGCATGCGCTTACGAAAAACATCCGGTTTGCAATGGGACGTGGATGGGCGTCGGATGCAACGGGATACTAGCGCTCCCGCGATCAGATGCCGGCCTGTGCCGCGTGTTTTCCGGATACTAGTGCACTTTCCTTGGTACTTTTTAACTCCGCATCTTCGGCTGGATGCCACGGGTTGGCCACAGGTGCGCTACGCTTCCCAGATGTTGCAGTGTGATCACGCCCCGAAAATCTGCCCGACATTCGTGCCTTTCGTGCAGCAAAATCTCCGTGTGACTGGGGCCAAAGTCTTTCAGAGCTGGGGGCTCACATATCTCAACAACTGTCTCCTTCCAGATGCGTCCATGCTCCAACTACGCCCTTCTGGCTGCCATCTGCTGGCTGTTTCCCTATTCAGGGTAGTCTGACTGGTATTGACCAGGGCCTGGGCCTTTTCCACGGTGGCCCCTGTGAAGATCCTCCTTTTAAATGCCCTCTAAGAAGAGGTGGCATCCTGTGTAGTTGGACCAGAGTGGTCTCTACCCCGACCTCCTCCTGACAGACTGAACCCAAGTGACCCTCTAAGTGCAGTTACTTCACATGAAACGTCAGGGAAACAGGATAAAAAAGCAGTGACTTCAATTCACTACCAGAGTTAGGGGAAATAAGGATGTTCAGTGAAGAGGCTCAAAGCTGTTTACAGGTAACACACAGCTTTGGCTGGGCTCATTTCATTAGGTTGCTGCTATTAATTCCTGGGTGCAGAGAACAAATATCAGCCAAGCTTTGATTCCTCAAGCCAATATTGGCCTTCTCTCACCCTCAGGAATCTCAGGGTAAATGTGAGCTCCTCCCAGAAATGGCAGATCTGCCAATGGCTTATCTCAGATTGGAGTTGCCAACCTCCAGGTGGTAGCTGGAGATCTCCTGGGACTACAGCTGATCTCCAGGCGACAGAGATCAGTTCACCTGGAGAAAATGGCCACTTAGAAGGTGGACTGTGTGCCATTATACCCCAATGAAGTCCCTCCCTTCCCTAAAGCAAACCCCACTCTCCTCAGCCCCCCCCTCTCCAATCTCCAGGTATTCCCCCCACCTAGAGCTGGCAACCCTAGCTTTGGAAACAGTTACGCTCTCTCCCTCAAGCATTTGCTGTGCTAGCCTGATTCCTCACAAAACCAGACTCTGAGACATCCAAAGCATCATGAGAAAGGATTTTCAGCATCGTCCTCTGCAAGCACAAAACATATCTGATCTGAGCTGCCCGTGTAACAGATTTTCCACTCACATTCCCCCCTCCCATCTGGCTTCTTCAGCCGTCCAGATGCCCTTGTTGGCTGTTGGCCACACTGCAGACACCAAACAGCCAAACAGGGGATTGGTGACTGACAGAAAGGGGCAGGACCTTTGCCCATTTGTTACAATTCCCACATTGTGGAATGCACTCCCTGAAGAAGTGGAGATCTTCAGGTGGTGCTGAAAGGCTCGCTTTTTTGCCTGAGCTGTTGATGGAGCATGAATGCCTGCCTCTTCGGGGAGGGAAGCATTTGGGTTTTTCTTTGCTTTTAATCTGCAATGTTTTAATGATCATTTATTGCCTTGAACCAAGAGGAAAGGCAGGATAGAAATACTTTAATATTAAACAAACAAGCAGGGACCCACAAGGAACTTGCGGAAACAGCCATTCCTACACCTTTGTTTATTCCCCTCTTCTCTACCTCTTCTCTCTGTCTCTCTGTCTCTTTCTGCTTTCCCCCACTTCTCTTATTTTATATATCTCTATTTTCCTCTTTTTATTCCCCTACACACACACCTACTGTCCCTTTCTTTCTCTATTCTATCACTTCCTTTTCCTCCCATGCCTACTGTCACTCCTCCTCCCATCTGGCAGTGGGACAAGTTCACCCAGTGTCAGCTATAGCTGGAGAAGGCAGCCTTGCTTTGGTGCCATGCCAACTTCTTGTGACCTGGTGGTGGTGGAAGGCCTCACGTTATCAGTAGCAGCCACAGAGTTCTGCCCAATGTCAGTTCCTCCTCCCATGCCGGTGGAACTTACACCACTAACATGAAAGGGCGATGTAACCGGGACCACTGCAGCTCCTGACCTCTCCCCACCACCACGATGGGTGACGTCGCTGCGACTGCTGCAGCTCCTGTGCCCCCCCCCACTGTCAGCTAGCTGTCATGTTTTGCTTATTTCCCTCCCTGTTCCCGCTTGCTCCCAGCTCAGCAGCTTGCAGTAAACATTGCTTAGGAGACCGTGGGACCCAGCTATGCCAGACGGCACTATCTGTTTGGCCTTGGGAGGAAGGGAGGGTGCGTTCCACCTCGGGTGTGAATCTTACTGCTCTCATGAGACCCTGTGAGTCTCCTGCTCATGATGTAATCTCCCGCCAGGAGAAATCCCGCGCGCGCGCTCTGAGTTCATTTGCTCAGCCAATTGCCTCGTCCTGCTATATGTAGGGATGTTCCCGCCCCAGAGTCATTCCTAACAATAATCCCGTGGATATGGTACCAGTTTTGTACTCTAATAAAGCATAACACTTCTTAGGAAACGTGTGTGGAGAGTTACTTGCTGTGGAACCTGACACCCACGAAAGATGGTGCAGCCAGGACATCTGCAGCTCCCTTTCTCCCCCTCCCACATGAACAGCAACATGTTGGGGGCTGCCATGGCTTTCAGCCTCCCCACACACATGAAGGGTGACATGAAGGGCTGCTGTGGGTCCCAGCCTCCCCACACACATGAAAGACAATGTGGCGGAGCTGCTGTGGCTCCTAGCCTTCCCCTTTCTTCAAAAAGAGGAGGTAGGTGTGTTGTCAGCCCGTGGGCAGACAACACTCTTGTTTTTAGAGGGGATATAAATCCCCCCCAATGTATTTTTGTAGGTTTTCAGATTTTTCTGTAACCTCGTGTGGTCCCCCAAGTTTGCAGAATTATCTGTTTTCTTCCTATGTGGCCCCAATCTGCAGATTTGGATATCCGCAGATGGGGGCCACAGTTGGAAAATAGATATACACCCGCTTGTGATATGACATCTGTAGCATCAAATGTTTTAACCTGAGGATATATCATTATCACATTTTTCTAAATGACCGGATACATTGAATTGGTTTTATTGAGTGGTTTCTGTTAGTTACTGTGGTCATTTTTTAAAAAGGAAGGTTGCAGGGCTATTTTGGGGCAGGAACGCACAGGAACAGAGTTCCGGCTGGCTCCCAAGTTGGCCACGCCCAGCAGGAACTAATTAGCATAATAGGCCACACCCAACAGCAGAAACTCATTAGGATTGGCTACATTAGGGGTGTGTGGCCTAACATGCAAAGGAGTTCCTGCTACAAAAAAGCCCTGCTGTGGGAGGCAGGGCCACCGCCACCTGCTCAGAGGAAGTCCAAGCGAAGGGGGAAAGAGACATCATTTTAAAAATACACTGGGAAAGAGGAATGAGAGAATAAAACCAGCACTGTGATCGTAACCACTGACGAACTAATGTTATTCTAATCTGTATAGCCAACTATAAGAAGAAGAAGAGTCTGGATTTATACCCTGCCCTTCACTACCCAAAGGAATCTCAGAGCAGCTTACAGTTCCCTTCCCCACAACAAACACCCTGTGAGATACGTAGGGCTGAGAGTGCTCATGAGAGAACAGCTCTGAAGGAACTTATGGCTGACGCAAGGTCACACCAGCAGCTTAGGGCTGCCAAGTGGGGGCGGGTGGCAGGTAAACCCCTGCTTTGGTGGCCTGATTTCTGCCACCACGGAATCAGGCCCCGGGTGGAACTCCGCCCCCCCCCCGAAGCGCAGCGTGGCTGCGTCACCGGAGGTGATGCAACCACATTGATCACATTGGGGGCGTGGCCCTGATCGTCTGAGGGAAAACTCTATGGTTTTCCCTCTGACGATCGGGGGCCACGCCCCCAACGTGATCGACGTCGCGCGTCACTTCCGGGACGTGCTGGTGGTGCGCACGCATGCGTTGGAGGAGATCTCCCGGAGCCCGGCGACACTCCCCCGCCGGTAAGGAGATTTGACTTGGCAACCCTACAGCAGCTGCATGTGAAGGAGTGGGGAATCAATCCCGGTTCTCTCGATTAGAGTCTGCACTCCTAACCACTACACCAAGCTGGTTCTCCTATGGTCAATCAGAAGCCATGCTGGGCAAGGACCCCATCTTGCTCCATCCACTTTCTGAAAACACTTGGTGGGTGGCAGGGAAGCTGTGGGCAGGCATCATGGCACCCGTGGATACTATGCTGAGGATCTCTTCTCTAGCGACCGGCCTTCTGATGGCAGCAAAAGGGAATCATAGCTGCTCTTGGAGATACAGAAAACAGTTGTAGAGGTGAACTCCTCAGTGAGGTCTACCAACTTGAGACCTGGGCTAGCAAAGTAAACAAAATGACACCCATTGTGACAGAACAAGGAATCTGCATCTGTTTTAAATTGCTGTGTTGATTTTTTTAAGTTTACTGTTTTTAATTTATTTATTAAGGTCTGATTGCTATGTATTGTATTAGAGAGCCAGTTTGGTGTAGTGGTTAAGTGCGTGGACTCTAATCTGGGAGAACCGGGTTTGATTCCCCACTCCTCCACTTGCAGCTGCTAAAGGACCTTGGGCAAGCCATAGTTCTGTCAGAGCTGTCCTTGAAATGGCAGTTCTTGAAAGAGCTCTCTCAGCCCCACCTACCTCACAGGGTGTCCGTTGTGGGGAGGGGAAGGGAAAGGAGTTTATAAGCCGCTCTGAGACTCCGAGTGAAGGGCAGGGTATAAATCCAATTTCCTCCTCCTCCATCTCTTCTTCTTCTTCTTCTTCTTCTTCTTCTTCTTCTTCTTCTTCTTCTTCTTCTTCTTCTTCTTCTTCTTCTTCTTCATTGGTGGTGGTGGGAGTTGTTTTAGTTTTGTACCGCTGTCCATGTTGTTTGAGGTCAAAGAATGTGGCTTATAGCCACCTGTATATAAAGATTCAAAGCATGCGCCTGCCTCTATAGATTGGCCTGTGGTAAGCAAGCGCACTGTGACAGTCCCATTAATTTCCACAGACTGGCTTGCTAATGTGTTCAGAGGCATGCTCTCCAAACATATTTCCTATCACACCAGGACAGATTCTATCATCTAACAAATGTTGGTTCAACCACAATGGGGATTTTTATGAAAAAGCCTAAAATAGAGATGTTACCGAATGGCATGACAACTCTGGTTCGATTCCAAAAGTATAATTTTTCTTGTGGTTTCTTTCACTCAAGATAAAATTGCCATTCTCCCCCCCCCCCAAAAAAAACAAACTTATTCACAGCCTTAGATAGAAATATTGCCTTTAAAGTTGATGGCAGGTTTTTAAAATTGCATATAGGAACCATAACTGCATAAAGGATCCTTGGCCTAATAGCCCACAGAAAGAAAAGTTTCTCCTTGAAAGAAATCCCAGTGAAGTTATTTGCTTCTGATTTTTTTAAAAACAAAACTGCTTTTCCCTCTTGACTTGACTTCTGCATCCAATCATTCTCCAAGCTTGCCCAACAGTCTGCTAATAAATTGAGCCGTGCTCTTGTTTGCGTTGAAGTGATCAGCATCCATGTGCCCCAGAGCACTTCTTTGAAGGTCATTAGCTTGTTTGAGGAGGGTGGATTTATTTTTTAATAAGCTATCGCCTGCTCCTCCACCGGTGCGCTCTTTAAAATTCCTTCTGTTGTCGGCTATAGGGCAGCCACCCTTCTAGCACAGGGCGTGATTTATTCTGTCTGCTTGGATTTTCTGGTCTGGAGGGCAGAATAAATGCAAAGGGGCTTAGGACCTTCTGGCTCCCCCTCCCCCTGTCAAACATCACACCCACAAGTACATGATTCGACAATGTCTTTTCTAGCAGGGGCATTTGGGAGCCTGTGAGATGGCAAGACTACATTTCTGTTATCTGTGGTGATGACAGACAGACAGACAGACAGACAGACAGACAGACAGACAGATAGATACGCAGGGATGCCAGCCTCCAGTTGGGACCTGGGGATCCCATGGAACTACAGCTAATCTCCAGATTTCAGAGATCAGTTCTCCTGGAGAAAATGGATACTCTGGAGGGCAGAATCTATGGCATTGCACCCCGCTGAGGTCCCTGTCCTCCCCAGGCTCTACCCTCAAATCTTCAGGAGTTTCCCAACGTGGAGCTGGCAACCCTATGCTTCTCATCCCATGCAGGTGTGGGTAGGGGGGACTTGACAACTCAGAGAGAGAGAGGGAATGTAAAGCAGAATAGCACAGGCTAGGAGTTCATCGTAAGGTCACCAAGTGTTTCTGCTAAAAATACAAGGATGTCCCTATGTACAAAAGCAGAGCATGAGAGATCAGGGGTGGGACTTGGCTAGGGTCTATTTGTAAGCGATCTCAAGTTCTGGAGAGGTAGCTGTAGCTTACTGGCCCTCCCAGCTTGCCGGCGCGGTGGAGTGGTTAGAGCGCTGGACTTGGATCTGGATATCCAGATCTGAATCCCCCATTCTGCCATGGTGATCTTATGCCAGTCACTCTCAGCCCAACCAATCTCAGAGGATTGTTGTGACGATAAAATGGCGGAGAGGGAAATGGTTAGGTGCTTTGGGTCCCCAGTGGGGAGAAAAGTGGGACGTACATGAAATAAATAAATATAAACACCAGGAAGTGCCAGAATTCAGACTATTTGCTAAGAAGAGTCTCCTTTTGGTTCTTGCTATGGCTGCCAACCCCAGGTTGGGAAATACCTGGAGATTTGAGGGATGGTGGAGCCTGGGGAGGGAAGGATTTGGGGAAAAGAGACACCTCATTTGCCATAATGCCATAGAGTTCACACTCCAAAGCAGCCATTTTCTTCAGGGGAACTGATCTCTGTCATACAGAGATCAATTGTAACTCCAGGAGATCTCCAGGTCCCACCTGGAGGCTGGCAACCTTAGTTGTCTCCAGCAGCAAGTTCTGTTCAAGGTATCCCCTCCCCCATATCTTTGTGATCATCATAACATTACCAGTTGGTTGTCACTAGTCGCCAGTTACATACCTTCTCTGTGGCCTCTGTGGCCAGTTTGGTGTAGTGGTTAAGTGCGCAGACTCTAATCTGGGAGAACCGGGTTTGATTCCCCACTCCTCCACTTGCACCTGCTGGATGACCTTGGGCAAGCCATAGATCTGATAAGAGCTGTTCTTGAAAAAGATCAGTTTCTGTCAGAGCTCTCTCAGCCCCACCTGCCTCACAGGGTGTCTGTTGTGGGGAGGGGAAGGGAAAGGAGTTTGTAAGTCGCTCCGAGACTCCCTTGGGTAGTGGAGGGCGGGGTATAAATCCAATCTCTTCTTCTTCTACTACTACTCTTCTTTATGACACCTAACAGCAGCATTTCTCCAATAAACAACCTAGCGGCATTGGGTGCCGAAATTAGAGGGTCTGGCCAGCCAGCCTTGTCTATTATCTGGCAGAACCATCCATCCTGCATTTACCTTCTTCAGTGAAAAGTTGCCCAGACTAAAGATGTACAGCAGTATTTGAAAGTGATATACTGTCTTTATTCTGTTTTTCCCCATCCAGCTACATATTCTCACAGCAGTAGGGGTTTCCTATGAATAACTCAGATCAGTCAATTGGCACAGATCACCTCTCAGGAGGGAGAGTTGGGTGGAGTTAATTTTAGGTGTTTTTATCTGCTTGGTGCTATCGCTGGGTTTCCGACAGGCTGTGAGCCCACAGCCCCACGAGCTCCATCACCGGAGAAACTGTGCCCCCCACAATTACTAGCGCATGCAGCTCTTCCTCTTGTTAGAAGAACCCACGAGCAGTGGAGACATGTAGAAAAAGGAAGTGGGGCAGTTATCACCCAAAGTTCCCCATTTCTCTTTTGCTGCCTTGAGGAGGTGTTGCTCAGCAGGGAAGCACCAGAGGAGGCTGGAGGATTGCCTTTGCAAAGAAATCCCTGGTTTCGCAGAGGTGTCGAACTCATTTGTTACAAGGGCCGGATCTGACATAAAGGCCATTTTGTTGGGCTGGGCTGTGTGTGCCATAAAATGTAATGTCAGGTACCGGAGAACTTTGTAAAGGACACAGGCAAACCCAATGAACAATATTATTTTTTGAGGGTTGCTGTGAGACTTCCGGTACGGCGCGTTAGCGGGCAGGCGGGGGCGCAAGGTGCTCCGTTCCTGCCCGAGCCACTTTTACTTTGCTCGGACCCCCCTGCTTGTCTGGGGGGGTGAGACCGGCACCCGGGTGATGGGAGCTGGTGCAGGGGGCGTTTTTCCCCGGCCCCCCCGCTCTCGGCAAGGCGGGGGGTGTCCGGTTACAGCCCCGACGCCGAAGTAATTGAAAGGGAAAACATGGCTACCAGCCATGTTTTTACGAAACGCGACCATCCGCTTTGTTTTTAACTTCAAGACCGAAGAAAAATAGAATTACAACACGGAGGAAAGAAAGGACCGAGACAGAAAGGCTGAAGGCTGAAGAAATGATAAGAGACCCCAATTTAAAACGATGTCCAAAAAGGTAAAGTAAAGCGGCCGGAACTTAAACGGGACTTAATGGCAGACGGAGAAATGCACGGGGGAGAGAAAAGATGTGCTGGCGTTTATGGACGGGCTTAGTTATGCGACCCACGTTTAAGAGACATACATTTTGGATTTAGAACTTAAAAGTGCTGGTTTTGTTGTTCCGAAATGGAGAATACGGAGCACATAATTGGTAATGGAGAGGAACGTGATAAAGAGACGGAAACAGCTGAGATGGATTGGGAACAGTTCCTTAAAGCTATAGAGGAGGCGGTGACAAGAGGCTGCGAAGAAGGCTGTAAAAAAGCATGTGCTCAAATAAGAAAGGAATTTATGACACAGACAGAAACGCACGATCAATGTGCAGGAGAGAAAGAATTAAAAGAACCAGAAGAGGTGCAATTGAAGAGCAGCGATTGCAAAAAAAAAGAGAAGCTGAGTGAAGGTATAGACTCTAAAAGCCTGCCAAGGGACACAATATATACTGTGGAATATCTCAGTGAGTTCAAACCTGGATCAATAAAAGACTATGGACAAGATCTCAGTCCTGTACAGAAGAAGAATAAAAGAAGAACCAGAAGAAGAAAACGGAGGGCTTGGAAATTTAAAAAGGAAAGTAGATTTTGGGATATGGAGGGACTAGTGATTGAAGGGGGAAAAGATGGAAGGCAAAGATTGATTAAAGGGCGCAGGCATAGAGATAAGTTGAGGCAGTTAAGCAGATTGCAAATGTTTAAAAGAAACAATAAGCTATATGAGGGAAAAGCTTAGCTATAATTATAAGATCAAAGGGAACTGACCAAAATTTATCGACCAACGAAATATTGTACCAGTGATTGTATTTTTTTCTTTTCCTTTTTTTATATAATGGATGATAGTAGTGGATGAGGATGTTAGAAGTAGATGAGGAATGATAGAGCAGTGGAGTAAATATATTGGGATATGGCAAAAATGAATTAATTGAATGGCTAGTAGAATGATTTTTGAATAGTATAGATATTATTTGATCATGGTAGATTATAAACGGAAAAATTAAATTGATAAGAAGATTTTAAGATTAATGTTTTGAAATTGAAATAATTAAAACCCAAGATTAATTAAATTAAACTAAAATTAGACGAAATGTATTTATGATAAATTATGATGACTTAATGGGGAAAGGGTTGGGTTTGGATGAAGTGCTAATCATGTGATAATTATGAGAAAAATTGAGAAAAGTGATTTAATGTATTTAATTATGAACACAAAAGTATTGGTGTTAGTGGATATAGGGGATTTATGTTATTGGATGTTTTGAATGGATGGGGTGATGATATTTGTTGGCTGAGGGTAAAAATTTTTCTAGTAATAATGTTTGATTTGTTGATGTTTCGTTTTTACAAAATTTATTTGTCTTAAAAGAGTCTGGTACTTTAGATATAGAGTGAGCTAAGCTAAAGAAGCCTTGATTGTGTGTAATGGAAAAGATATCTTATAAGAAACCAGAATAATGTATATCTGAGTAGAAAATTAATGAAATGACATAGTGTCAAAAAGGTGGGGAAAATAGAAAATCATATATAAAAAATAAAAAAGAGAGGAAAAAGTATGCATAAAATTATAAATTAAAGCCCATATATGGATTCCAGAAAATTGTTTATGAGGTATGAGAGGGTATTTGTACAATTATGACAGATACACAACGCAGATAAGAATTTGTGGAATGTAATATGGCTTGGAAAGATATGTTGGTCCAAAATGGAAAGAATGAAGGGGAAAAAGGGAAGATGTCAAAATGAAATGAAATCTTAAGAATCTGTTATTCTGTGTTGTTAAGAAAAGTACATGTTGTACAAGAAGTTTGTATATATGAAATCCATGTAAATCCATTTGCTATTGGCTTTCTAAATGAAATAAATAAATTATAAACCGCAAAAAAAACCAACAATATTATTTTTTGCTCAAAATACAAACCTGCTTTAACCATTAACACACAGTATTTCCTTACAGTATCTCCCTGATGCCCACCCTCCTGCTTCCACTATTAGGGTTGCCAGGTCCCCTCTGGAAACGGAGTGATAGGCTGGGAAAGTCCTGGAGATTTGGGGATGGAGCCTGGGGCGGGCAGGAACCTCACTGGGGTACAATGCCATAGAGTCTACCAGTCCGAGGGGACTGATCTCTGTAGGCTGGAGAGGAGCTGTCATTTCAGGAGATCCCCAGGTCCCACCTGGAGGCTGGCATCCCTACTTCCACCACCCATGACTCATTAGCACTGGGGCAGTATACAGGGGCATGATGCACAGCCTCTGTCATCTGGCAATAAAGGTAATGACCAGTTGCTCACAGGCCGGATTAGAGCCCCAGATGGGCTGGTTCTGGCTGGCGGGCTATATGTTTGACACCCTTGGGTTACAGGGTAACTCTTCCCATCCCTTGGGCAGCTCTTCACTGCCAATTTAATGCTACCCAAACAAGGTCTTGGGAATCTACAGCAGCCAGGATGTCCTCTGATCTTATAGTGGCTTTTTATGCTTGCATTGCAGTTGTATATTTTACATTCTCTGAGTCACCGTGAGCTTGTTTTCATGGAGCGGCAGCACAAAAATGATCTCAATAAATGCAATATATGCATATCAGTTTTTCCCCCTGCATGCCTCTAGCTGTGCCTTAAAAAGTTTGATTAATACTAGTTTCATTTGGTATTGCTTTCTATTGTTTTTAAATAATTTGTAAGTTGCCACAGGACACTGTTTTTACAGGCTAAGATGTGGGGATGGAATCTGAGAACTAGATAAATAACCTTGGGGGGAAACTTATTGCTTCCATAGACTATTTATTATCTCTCTTCTGTTTTGAAACAGCTTTAGAGCTTCAAAGGAACAACTACATTGGAAACAATGTACCTATCATGTTGCATTGGTTTTTTTTTTTTTTTAATCAAAGATAATCTCCTGTTCCTATGGGTTTCATATATTTGTGCGCTCCCGTTCAAATGAGGACTGTATATCTGGAAATTAACTAAACAAAATCCAGATGGACTAAACCATATTCATTAATAAAAACAACTGTCTGTTTGGTCCAGCTCACTGAATCTCCTCCCCCCCACAAGGTAACAGGTACGCAATAGAGGCTAAAGCCTCACCCCTGTGGTTGCTCCTCAGCACAGGAAGGAAGGAAGGATTATTTTTTGAATCAATATCCAATACAGAAGTATGGGTGAAATTTATCTTGTGCAGTGCAATAGGGATCTGTTCTGTAACCCATGTTCTGATGGATGGAAGGAAGGAAGGAAGGAAGGAAGGAAGGAAGGAAGGAAGGAAGGAGTGGGGAGGGGGGGAGAGACTGGATTTATACCCTGCCCTTCACTACCTGAAGGAGTCTCCGAGTGGCTTACAGTCTCCATTCCCTTCCCCTCCCCACAACAGACACCCTGTGAGGTAGGTGGGGCTGAGAGAGCCCATGAGAGAACAGCTCTGAAAGAATTTATGACTGACCCAAGGTCACACCAGAAGCTGCACGTGGAGGAGTGGGGAATCAAACCCGGTTCTCCCAGATTAGAGTCCGTGCTCTGAACCACATCATCAAACTGGCTCTCAGAGGATTACCGTCTCTGGACATGGAGCTTCCATTTAGTCATTGAGGCTAACAGCCACTGGTGCACCTATGCTCCTCCATGAACTTCTCAGACCCTTTTAAATCCCACTAATTTAGTGGTTTAAGACATTCATAGTTTAAGACTATACCAATCTCATCTGAGCTTGGAATCGAAGCAGAGTTGGCCACAGGCAGTACTTGGATGAGAGACCACCAAGGATGAGTAGGGTTGCTATGCAGAGGAAGGCCAATGACAAACCACCTCAGGATGTCTGTCCATGGGGTGGGACTTCATGGAATCATGACGAGTCAATTGCAACCAATGTTTCCTCTAAGCTATGAAGTCCTTTGAGCAAAAATTCTCCTTTGTGAGCTACTAGCATTAAAGTTGTGAGCAGATGATTATCTACTGCATAAGTTAGTTTGCTCTGGAGCCCTCCTTCCTGAGCTAAGATAAAAATTTGTGAGCCAGAGGCTAAAAAATGGTGAGCTAGCTCACATTAACTCAGCTTAGAGGGAACACTGATTGCAACTTGACAGCAAACTTTAAATCTAAACTAGATGCAAATTTTTACATTTAAACTAGTGGCAAATCTTTGAGTGAAAGTGTACTTCTTTCAATGCAGATTCGGGTGGGTAGCTATGTTGGTCTGAAGCAGCAGAACAAAGTTTGAGGCCAGTGGCTCCTTTAAAAGCCATGCACATGAAAGTTTCTTCCCAGAATTAAACTTAGTTGGTCTTTTTTTTTTTTGAAATAATGTTTTTTTTTATTTTCAATTTTTAACAGTTCTAACATTTCAAACAGTGAACAATTAATCTTCCAATTACATTCACATCCTGTAAATAGTTCCTGAGTATGTACAACGTTATAACATGTTCAAAGAATTACAATACATTACTCATCATACTTCCGAATCTATGTTTTCAGTATAGAGGTAACAGACTTGGCGTAAGCTTAATAGAAACATTAGGAAGCAATCTGAACTATTGGAGCGGTAAGGAAGAGAAGAAAGAAAAGGAAACTTCTTTTATCAATGTACAATAACAATTGCTACATACCATTTGACCATTTAGAAGATTTGATGTGAAATATTAGAGCTAGTGGATAAGAAAGAAGTAAGTATGAGATTTTGTGGAACTAGTCATTCCATTAATCTTATATCCATTTGTGGTATTGAGACCATTCAGGTGAGATAAATTGGTTTTGAGACAGATAATCCAGCACTGGGTACCATTTTAGTTGGTCTTAAAGGTGCCACTGGACTCAAAGTTTGTTCTATCGCTTCAATATAATTAACTGGATAACTAAAATCGGATAACGTTTGGTAATCTCCAAAAATGACCGTTACCCTGGCACGACCGATAAATAAATACCGAAGTTCTTACTAACTGAGCCCTCTTCTCCACTACTTCTCACAGCATCCAACCCATTATTAGGCCTGTGGATTTTTAAATAAATAAATAAATAACTGGCCTCATTAATGACTTAACAATTTATGCAGCCAAGCGCACAGTCGACAGATCCGCCAACCAGCGGAGTTTGCTTCTTTGCCTTTTGAAGTGCACTTGAGACAAAGCTGACAGACAGTGACTCAGTCGGATGGCCAGGAGCACTGAAATAGCACTTTGAAGCGTCTCTCTTTGTTTTTGCAAAAATTAATCCAAGACGAAAGGCAGGCAGGTGGGAAGGAGGGCGTCAGATCTACAGAAGCAAAATCTTCCCCGGTGAAACGCCAAGCATTTTCATTAGCGCTACTGAGAAAGACAGGCCATATTTCACCACCACCCCCTTCTTAAAAAATGCTCGGTTTCAAAACAATCAACGGGATCTAGTTAGCAGGTGGTGTTCAGATTCCGCATGAGTGGATTCTTCCAACTGCAACCGGTGCCCGCATTAGGTCTTATGAAATTTGAACACAAGGAGCTTGTAGAGGTGGCTCCTTCTTGCCTTCCTTTCCCTGCGACATCCCTTGATCCCACCCAAAAGCTGTGGTTGCCCCTGAAGCTCTGGACCTCCTTCTCTTTGGAAACCCAAATGGCCCCTTTACTGATGGATGTCTGGAGAAGGCTAAATGAATGCCCTCCCTAAAGTTCACCATTTCCTGACAAATTAAGTTCTTGGTTTTTATCAATGCTCTTGTGTTACTGTTATTATCGTGACATATTTCTGTGCGATATATTACTATGGCCCCAGTCACACGGCAAAGTTGCCTTGGGAGAGGCACGGATGGTGGGCAGATTATCCGGGTACGCTCACACCCCAACATCTGGGAAGTGGAGCACACCCGTGGTTTATGGCCGAAAATGCATATTTAAAAAGTAGTACCTCCAAAGTACTGATAAACGGTTTGCCACGGGCTGCCTCCAGACTCCTGCGGTGTAATCGCACCAGCGCGCGGCTTTTCCCT
>NW_015175976.1:351087-366133 GCF_001447785.1 Gekko japonicus
AAAACCCCCCCCCCCAAAAAAAGTCTTAATCTTCTGTGGTGCAAACTGAGTTAAATGTGAAGGCCCTTTTGACAGGGAGAGCACAGAAATGTACCCCAGAGATACAGAAGCCAATCAATGTAGTGCTCTAAATCAGTCAATAGAAGCTGAGTCCTGGAGCAGTTAAGATCTGATAGGAGGTGACTGAGAGTCACAAGTTAGGTTTTGAGAGTTGGGAGAGAAGGATTAGTATAACAGGTGTGTGAAATCAAGGTCTGAGGAGGTATCTTATCTTTGGGTTACATTTCCCTGTCTGGCTAAGGTGTTACAGTATGACAGCAGGTTTTGCTGGGTCTATTGTATAATTTAATAACAACAGAGTGCTGCATTGATAGGTTTATAAGCATGCCTGGAGGAGTGGTTGTTGTTGTTTTTTTGGAGGCATGTACAGTTTGAAAAGGAGCTGCAGTGGCTCAAGTGGTTAAGATGCTGAACTGCAGGCTGTGGAAGGTTGGTAGTTCAGCAGTTCGAGACCCGAGTGTGCCGCATGACGGAGTGAGCTCCCGTCTCTAGTTCCAGCTCCTGCCAACCTAGCAGTTCGAAAGCAAGAAATTGCAAGTAGATAAATAGGTACCACTTCGGTGGGAAGGTAACAGCGTTCCGTGCGCCTTGGTGTTTAGTCATGCCGGCCACATGACCACGGAAACGTCTTCGGACAGCGCTGGCTCTTCGGCTTTGAAATGGAGATGAGCATCGCAACCCTAGAGTCGGATTTGACTGGCTTTCGAGCAAGGGAATCTTTACCTTTACCTTAATATATTCAAACACGGACAGTGCTGGCTCTTCGGTTTTGAAACGGAGATGAGCACCGCAAACCTAGAGTCGGATTCGACTGGCTTTCGAGCAAGGGAACCTTTACCTTTATTTTACAGTTTGAAGCCAAACTTCTCACAGCTACAGATTGTTAGTATTCATCTCACATTGTGTGTTTTCTCTAAACAAACTTTATTCTTGTTCACTATTTAAAAGAAACCATTCTGTGCCTGTCAGTTTTACCTCAAGTTATCACTCCAGGATTAGACTCAGGCCCAGATTCTATTCCCTCAGACCAATTTTTCTCTCTTAATTTCCCACTAGGAATGCTGGTGCTGCATGGTAGGTGAGAAAATGTATTGTGATGGAGCTAAAAATCCTGCAGGGTGGTGTCCAACCCCCCAGGAAATCCATCAGAGCCCTAATGTACGTTAAGTCCATGAGAAGAGAGCCACAGACCCACAGGTTAAAGCAGAAACATTCTTTTTATACAAGCGTAAGATCCTGGAATAACCTCCCCTTCAGGATTCTAAGGTCATAGAGCTTAGAAGAATAGACAGTATTGGGCTAGATATATCAGTAGCCTCATTCTGTATAAGGCAGCTTCATGGGCCACATCAAGGAATTCTAAAGGAATAACTACTATACACAGAGTAAATTATACTGAAGCTTCCAGTATGTCGTCTCTTTGGGTTGGAATCACGTTACTTCACGGTGGTACTATCTGAGTTGGTCATCTATAACTCTTATCCCTGCAATGAGATGACCATCACAATGATACTGCAACTGCTTGGAACTGCTTGGAAATCCAGAGAGACAGAAGAAGGTGGCAACTGGAGTTGGCAGTTGGTGGCTGTCACCCATTGGGACACTGGAGGGGTAGAGATATGGGAAAGAACTGTTGGGTTGACAGCATGACTTCATTTCTTGTGATAACTCTATGGCTTTTAAACCATATGGAGTAAAACCAGAGTGCCCAATGAATCCTAGAGTGGCATGACGTCACTTCTGGGTTCACCCCAGACATGATGTCACACCATTGACACAATGGTGATCTCCCCCCCCCTGCATTCTCCTCCCCCTGTATTTGTGTATATTATTCTTCCCGTCAGCCTACTGAGGGATGGTGTAGGGGTCAGTGGGTTACTAACAGAAGGTTTCCCATTGTAGCTAGGGTTCCCAAGTACCTACCTATGATCCGGTGGGGGACACATGCTTCCCCGCTGGAAGATTCTTGCTTGGAACACAGGCGCTGCACTATTCTGTTGCCCAGACATGATGTAGGCACGTAGCTGGGACACGCTCCTGTAATTGGACCGATGATACCATCGAGTTTCCAGCCCCATTGCTAGAGCGTCGCCCAGCTACGTGCCTACGTCACATCTCGGCGACGGAATAGTGCAGCGCCTGTGTTTCCCTCGCGGGAATGGTCCCGTGAAGAACTATACATCCCCCGCCGAATTAAGGTAAGTACTTGGGAGCCCTGATTGTAGCTGTAGTGGGACTCCTGGCAACTCTATGCAATTCTTGGCTTATAGCCCACGGAAAATAGACTATACCAAGAGAATTGCCACTAGAAGGATACTTGCTACAGAGTAAGTAGAGGAGCAACTCCCACACAGGAAGGAGTGGCCCATGCAGGGAAGTTCATCACTCAGTGACTGCCATGCCAAGTAATGACTTGCCACTGTGACTGAGAGATCAGAGATCAAACACGACACACAGAGCCTCCACACTGACCCACATCACCTCCACCACAAGGTTTTCTGAGTTAATTTACACATCCAGCTGCCACTCGGCTAAGATCACTTCACAGGGTCATCTGTGGAGGAGGAGGACCATTGTTCCTGCCCAGCATCTCTTGATTTTAGGCATGTGATAAATTATTAGTTCCATCATTTATTTCAATTTCCTTTACTCTTTCAAGTAAGCGTTGCCTGCCACCAGGTGGTGGCTGGAGATCTGGGATTAAAACTGATCTACAGATGACAGAGATCAGTTCACCTGCAGAGAATGGCCACTTGGGAAGGTGGACTCTGTGGTGTGATACCCCATTGAAGTCCCTCCCTTCCACAGCCCCTGCCCTCCTCGGGCTCCCCCCCCAAAAAAATCTCCAGGTATTTCCTAACCTGGAGCTGGCAACCCCGCTTTCAAATATCTTTACTCTCGAGCCTAAATTGTCAAATGTTACTTCAATCTAATTTAATCCAAGTGTAAGCATAGGCCTGCAAGGCTGGTTTATACCTCTCCCCCTCCCCACTTGCAGCTGAATATGTGAACTGATGCCACTGAGAATTATTTTCTACTGAGTATTACTAAGTGGCAAGGAGGCAATATATAGTGCTGGACAGAGGTCATTTCGGGGGGGAACGCGGGGGAACACAGTTCCCCCGGGTGAGGTGCAGGGGGCGGGGCAGATGACGAAGCCCCGCCCCCTGCTTCCGGCCGCCCCGCTTCCAGCCCTCATTCAGCCAGGAGGGGGCAGGAGAAGAGGGAGGGTAAGTTGCTTCCTCCCCGCCTCTCCCCACCCCTGCCTGCCTGGGGCCAGGGAGGGCCTTGGCGGGGCTTCCTTGCACTCCCGCCGGCCTTGCAGGTCCACCGCCGGGCCCCTGATGTCAGGGGGTGTGGCATATGCTAATGAGTTATGCTAATGAGTTCCCCTAGCTCTTTTTCTACGAAATGACCCCTGGTGCTGGATCCTGAAGGTGCATTCGCACATTCAAGTTATGGCTTGAGGCTGTAATGGTAAAGTGATGGACGTGTGTGTGTGTGTTTGTGTGTGTGTGTGTGAGCTAGCCTGTAGGGAGCCAGTAGTTGGAGACTTTGGTTTAAATCCCTGCTCTGCTGCCTTGAACAATCTACTGGACTTCAACATGAGGCTCCTGCAACATGTGAGGTAGGAACTATGGACCATTTCTCTCTTCCCTTACCCTACATTGACCCCGGTCACACGAGCGGGATAATCCACAGGGGATGGGAGGCTTTTAGAGCCAGAGCAAAAAGATGTGCGGTAGCATGATCTCACCTTCCCCTGAGGCTCCATGCCCAAGCTTCCGGCAGCCGATCACACCACGCGAGGCAACACAGTAGCAAGGCGTTTGTGCACATGCGTGGGACACCGACGGGCGCTGGCTGCGGCGGGCTACCAGCGCTTCCTGATCAGACGCCCGCACGCGCCGCGCATTATCAGGAAAATAGTACATGGTTCCTGGTAGCTTTTAAATCCATATCTTCGGGCTGAAGCTGCGGGTTAGAGACGGGAGTGCAGTGATTCCCAGATGTTACGGTATGATCGCGCTGCTTTAATCCACAGGGAAGCCGTCCCTCTCGCGGGGCAAATTCTCCGTGTGACCGGGGCCATTGTAGGACAGGGGCTGGGGCTCAGTGGCAGAGCATCTGCTTTGCATGCAGAAGGGCCCGAGTTCAATACACAGCATCACCAGTAGGCGATCATCTGAGACCATGAAGAGCTCTTACCAGCCAGAGTAGATAGTATGGACCTGAACAGACTAAGGGTCTGACAAAGTATAGAACAGGTTCGTGTGTTCAGGCTGCATATATAGTTGAAATAAATATTTAGGTATGCTTGTAATTTGACAGTATTTTGCTGTTCATACTTTAGATTCAAATGTACACAATTAAATTAACACTTTGAATCTGAGCTTTGTCTTCCAATTCACATTTGAAGGCATCTCTTGATAATTTTTTAAAAATTTATTTCAGCCGCTTAACAACATAAGAACAGACCTGCTGGATCAGACCGGCTGTCCATTTAGTCCAGCATACAGCTTCACACCACAGCCAACCAGTTGCCCCGGAGAGACTGAATCAAACACTTCTCAGCACTGAACTTCATCGGCCGTGTTGTTGCTCACTTCCCCCACTGTAAACACTTTCAGAATCCACTTTGGTTTTCACTATCCTGAAGTATTTGCTGTCATCTGCAAACTTGGTCACTTGACTGTTCAGCCCAGATTTCAAATCACTTATGAATGAATTAAATCGTATTGAACCCAGTACTGAGCCTTATGGGGCACCACTGCTCACTTCTTCCCAAATGCAAGAAGAAGAGGAGGAGGAGGAGGAGGAGGAGGAGGAGGAGAGTGGATGTATACCCCGCCCTTCACTACCTGAAGGAGTCTCAGAGCGGCTTACAAACTCCTTTCCCTTCTCCTCCCCACAACAGATACCCTGTGAGGTAGGTGGGGCTGAGAGAGAGCTCTGACAGAGACTGCTCTTTTTTTCAAGAACAGCTCTTATCAGAGCTATGGCGTGCCCAAGGTCATCCAGCCAGGTGCAAGTGGAGGAGTGGGGAATCAAACCCAGTTCTCCCAGATTAGAGTCCGCGCACTTAACCACTGCACCAGACTGTCTCTCTGTCTATTTATTCCTGCTCTCTGCTTCTTGACACTTAACTGACTTTTAATCCAGAAGAGGACCTGTCCCCTTATCCCATGACTCCTCCTAAGCATCTATTCTAAAATGCCATGTATTTTCAGTTATCATTAAAGACTCAATGCCATTGCATGCCCACTATCCTATATGAAATACAAAGTCATGCCAGTACTGTCACTTACAAAATAGAACTGGCAATCAGCTGCCAAATACAGCCAAATATTCAGTGTCATTCATCAAATGCTCTCATACCTCAATGACTTCAATCAATCATCTTTGGGTGCCAAACACAGAAATCACCTTATCTGGCAAATATTTTAGTATTCGAGAATACCTGGGAAAATATTCAACATAAACATTCACAGAGAATGTTAAGGGGGGGGGGGGGGGAACCCAAATGCTGCCTGTACCAATCTGCATATCCAATTATCCATCTCTGAGCTCCCAATTTTCTCTTCCCATTCATCTCTGTGCCCCCACATCTTCCCATGCATAGGAAATTACGTTTTGCTCAAGAAGATCCAAGCTCCAGCCGTAGTCAATACTTATGAAAAGCCTATCACTGTTATCAAGCCAATAGCTTAATTAACTTGTGATAGACCTGTCAGCTCAACTTTCAGGCTAACTCATTCTAAACTTCCTCTGTTAATGCTTTGAAAATGATAGATGATCTTGACCCCGTAAAGTAATAGGAATCATGTGGAATGCAATGCCGTTGCCTTGTGTCACATTCTGAAAATGCTTTCTCCCCCTCTCTCAAGTTATGTCTATAGCTCTAGGGAACATTTACAACTTGTTTCGGTGACTAAGTGTCTGCTCCTTCTGTAGCTGGGGGGGGGGAGGTGATAATGAAGTCTTTTAGCGGAATCTGTACCACTTTCTGGTGAAGAAGAGATTTGAAAGGGAAAAGCTGAATAGATTCTGGCCGGTAGCAAATGCAGGGAAGTGAAGGTTGTTTAAACACTCGAGATGGAAGATAAACACTCTGAAAATGAGGACAATCTTTGGTCTATTAGGTTGCTTTGGATCAAGCAGCATCCAGACAGCAGAAAGCATTTCACATTATGATCAGCTATTTCGCTCCGCGCTGCATTGCAGCTAAATGTGGCTCTGCAGTGCATAAGAATTCATGTGCCGAGCATTCAGTAAGCCGCACTAGTATGGAACATTCTAAGCCATTCCTTACGGTCAAAGTCTAAGACCTGGAAGCGCTGGCCTTAAATTAAGGTCGCTGAAAGGTGAAAGGTGGTTTCTGATCATTATTCAATAAATTCACTGATTAAGAGGTACACTTGAAATGCATGTGCAATAGTGCACAGAAATCAGCATAGGGGACTTTTTAAGCTATTGAAAGAAAACGAAGAGTGTGAAAACAAAAGCCGCTGTTTTGTTTTTGGAAGAAAAGGACATATTTTATGTCTTTTGTGTCTATTTCAGGAACACTCCAAATCTGAAAGACCCTCCCCAAAAATGTGTACCCTTATTTCACAGCCTGGCAGGCTAAATTTTACTAGGGATGTACACTTGGGTATTAATTAATGCAACTATTACAAATAGTTGTACAACTGATGCAACTAAACAGCAAGCTGTCTACATTATTCTCAGCATACATCTGATTCCTAGACATTCCAACGATATGTAATATCTGGAAATCTTCAGAAAGCTCCATTGTAAATTCTACAGATTTACTGACTGCTTTTCATAGTAACGGTAAATGGTAATGAGAGTTGGAGGGAGTCAATGGGAGTGTGAAGGGTAGCGAGTCACCGCTTAATGTAAATGACACACAATTTATCCAACCAGAAGAGTTAGCAGATGTTCCCACCAAAGAGGATGGTCCCCGAAGGCATTTCTGTGCATAGTATTTCCATGCCTCACCAATCATTACATTGTTCTCACTTGCTCAGAGAGAACTTTCTTGATTCTGTAGGAATAGAAATGGGTCTTTCGTCTTTGCTAGTCTGCTCCTTGCTTTGGAGCCCCACTTGCCTGCCGGCTAAGGTCCAAACGTTTTCCTTGTCATCTCTGAACTCAGGTGCTACAGACAGGAGGGAGGAGGAAGGGAGAAAGAGGCTATTTCCCGTCCCCTTTGTTAGTAGCATGCCTGCCAGACAGTAAAAGGCAATGTGCTGCTTGCACTGTCTGGAAGACAGTTGCTAAGCGTGGGGGAATGAAGGTTATAGCCACCTCCCAATGGCAGTGCCCCTGCAAGAGAGGGAGAAAGAGACATGTTGCTTTATACCTGGTGGAAGGCAAGCAAGGAGGCAAGTTGTTTTAGGTCAGATGGGACAAGGAGTGATAGAAACAAATGCTTCCCCTTTGACTCATGAAAGGTGGGAACAAACCTCATGAGATGCAAGAGATCTGTGGTGACCTAGGATGAAAGATTTCTGTACCTGAAAATAAGTGATAAAGGTGATTGCATGTCTGTGATCTACTGCCATCTTGGAGGGAAGGTGACATGGTATACGCCAATCTAATCAGATCTCGGAAACTAAGCAGGGTCAGTGCATGGAAGGGAGACCGCCGAGGAAGACCCAGCAGAGGAAAGCAATGGAAAACAGTGATGCTAAACAGGCACAGATTTGCATGAGTTTTGCTTACCTCGCCCATGTAATCTGTGTTCTGTGGAACAGTAGCCCTCTCCCCACAGGCCCCACTTGATGATACCAGGAAAGACAGAATAACCCACACCCTCATGCTCTGGAAGGCGGAAAGGCAGCTACTTAATGCTTTATATAATAAAATAAAGTAAGTAGTGTTGTTGCACTTAACCATGCCAACCCTAGGGGGCAGAATTTTCAACTGATGATAAGGTTTGGCATGGGAAGGGCTGTTCCATGATGGACAATTATTTATTTACTGTGTTGTTGCACTTCACCATGCCAACCCTAGGGGGGCAGAATTTTCAACTGATGATGAGGTTTGGCATGGGAAGAGTTGTTCCATGATGGACAATTATTTATTTACTTTATTTATATTCCGCCCTTCACTCCAATGGTGACCCGAAGCAGCTGAAATCATACTCCCTTCCTCCCTTTTAAGCTCACAACAACCCTGTGAGGTAGGTTAGGCTGAGCATGTGCAACTGGCCCAAGGTCACCCAGCTAGCTTCCATGATCAGAGTGGGGCTTCAGACCTGGGTTTCCCAGATCCTAGTCTGACGCTTTAACCACTACACATCACTGTCTCTCTCAGTTTCATCCCGTTTGGCTAGGAAATCCAAAGAAGTCCCAACAGCTGGAAATGTGTTTACTGTTTCCAGTAAAAACAAACACACTGAAAAGGGGGGGGAGAGAAATTGAATACGGTTAATAATGAACAAAACGAACCAGATGCAACTCCCCCATCCAATCAGTTTGCCAGTAAAACATCAACTATTCAAATCAACCCTGATCAACTAAAGCTTTGATCTGAAGTGTTCAGACCTAGTTTAGAACGATACAGTGGCATTCCACTTCAGGCAGCAATAGCTTTGATTGTTAAGATTCCTGAAGGGGTGCCATTACTGGACTCTGCATCTCCGTACGTCACTTTTTCCTTAAAGAAGGGGGTGACAGGGGCTTGAACTAACCAGAGAACGATGGTGTGGCGAGCTCAGTTCCTCGTTCCCTGCTGTCAGCCAGAATTACCTCTTTAGCCATCTTTGCTTTATGCATCACGGCATCTGGAGGCAGTAGTTTCCCCCAGTGGTTTCCATGCTTTGTGCTCCTTTGCAAACTTGGATCCCAAAAAAGTGAATTGAAGGGGTGCAAACTTGGATCCCAAAAAAGTGAATTGAAGGGGTGCTTTGTGAAAGAAAAAATTCCACAGGCAGGCAGCAGCAAGAGCTGGTGGTTCACAAAAGGGCATAAAGGCAGCTGAAATGAAACTGGTTCCTGCGGCTCACCTGATCCTCTTTCATAGATCTTTTCCTTCCTTCCTTCCTTCCTTCCTTCCTTCCTTCCTTCCTTCCTTCCTTCCTTCCTTCCTTCCTTCCTTCCTTCAGGGCCTACTCTGCTTAGCTTCTGAAATCTGATGTGGACAGGCTAGCCCAGGCTGTCCAGCTCAGGGCTTCATACACACTCCCACTGAGGAAAGTGTTACCTGTTTTCACGACAGCTAGTGCTCAAGGAAAGCCATTTCCCTTCCTGTGTCCATTCTCCCTTTTTAGCCAAAGCCAAAACAAAAGTCCCTGTCATCATACCTGGGAGTGGAGTTGTAGTGCTAGAGGCCAGTTGACTTAACTCCAGATCAGTGAGCCTTCCTGTGGTGCCCAGAAGTGATGTGGTACTCGTAGGTGTTATGGTACCCACCAATGGTGCACAGTTCCTTCTTCCTCTAAGCACCTGTCCCTCAAAAACAAAGAGCCAGCCCCTAGCTTTCCTCTACCTCTTTGGAACAGGAATTGTGTTAGAGAACTCCAGACGTGATCACCATTATGTTGGCAGGGAGCGCCCATTGGGAAACAATTACATCCATCATAGGTTGATGTTTGGCTTAAAACCTCCTGGTTAGCTGTGTGCACACACAGGCACATGCATACACACCACCCATTGCAGCCATTTTGCAGCAGCACTGTAATACCGCCCTCCTTCCAAGGAGCTTAGAGCACCACATGTGAGTCTCCTACCACCTTTATTCCTTGCACCAGCCCTCTGAGGAAACTTAGGCTGAGAGGGAGTGACTGGGGCTTCACGGCATAGTGGGGGGTCTGAACCTGGCTGTCTCAGATTGCCCTAGAGCTTAGGGTTGCCACCTCTGTGTGGCACCTGGAGATCTCCTGCTATTACAATTGATCTCCAGATGACCAAGATAAATTTCCCTGGAGAGAATGGCTGCTTTGGACAGTGGCCTCCAGGGCATTACACCCCACTGAGGTTCCTCCTCCTTTCAAACCCCCACCCTCACCAGGCTCCATCCCCAAAATCTCCAGGGGTTTCCCAACCCAGAGCTGGCAACCATAATTTAGAGCACCATTATCCACTGTAGCCTATTGGCTTTCTAGTATGTAACTACACCTTTCAACAGTTGCTCTCCAGTGGTGGGTCAGGACCCTCTTGCAGGCTAGAAGGGGGAAGAGGAGTAGGGTGAGCTGGGAGAGGAAGCTTGGGACCTCTTTCCAGCTGTGGAAGAAGGAGATCCCAAAGTGCCCAGAAGCTCAACATGGTTAGGAACCCCTGCTGAAGGACTTTCCAAGCTGCCACGAGAGGAACCCATTCAAAATGACCCTCATGCTTCAACAGTTCATGTGGCTATCAGCCCTAAGTCCCACGGAAATCAATTGAGTGTTCTAGGTGTCTGTGCTTTGGTGGTACAAGAACAAACTAAGCTCACGTGAACTTCTTGGACTTGCTTTTTTAAAAAATAAATAAATCATTGAGTTCATTACAACATATATACAGAACAAGAACACATCAGTATTGTACAACCTTGTGATAAGTAAGACATTGAACATATAAGATGCACAGAATGTCAGGCAACTCACTCTGTATGTTGGTCTTAAGACTGTAATAATAAAACAATGAACTATAACTAACTAACGTCAGGCAAAAATACTTCTCTATTACGTTGCATTAGAGAAGCGGATCATAACACCGAATTTAAATCAACCAGCTACCAAACACATCATACAACTTTTTGGACTTGCTTGAGAAAACTCATCTCTTACAAAACCGTCAGCCTCCTAGAAGCCAAAGAGGGCAAAACTGGGCCAGCAGGGTACATGGGTGTCAGTAAATGTCTAATTTTGCTTGCAGGGCTTTGATTACCAGTAATGAAACGAGAGACAGAAAGAAACCAGGTTGACTGACAGGTCCCATGTTGAGGTGTCACAGCTGGAGAGCTAATGGAGAAAAGTGTGTCTATTTGTAAGCAGAATGCATTAACGGGAAAGCATAAGAAGCAAAGAATTCAGAATTCCATTACAGGAATGTGTCCAAGACGTGGGACTGTCTTTCCCCTAGTTGTAGTAAGAAATGCTGTCAAGATGCAGCCAACTTATGGTGATCCCATAGGGCTTTCAAGGCAAGAGATGTTCAGAGGTGATTTGCTATTGCCTGCCTCTGCATATCAACCCTAGACTTCCTTGGTGGTCTCCCATTTCATCAGGGCTGACCCTGCTTAGCTTCTGAGACCTGATGAGTTTGGGCTATCTAGCCTGGGCCATCCAGGTCAGAGGTCCTTGCTCTACTACATGCAGTTAGAGTTGCCACCCAATTTTGCCCAAAAGCAAAATTTCAAAACAAATTTGGAAATTTCTGTGCAATAAGAATTGGGTTCCAAGGGCAAAAGGAGTTTAGGTAAAGATTAGAAAAAGCGTTTCTCAGGATTTCTATACAGTCCTTCCTGGGATCTACCACACACAAGTCAAGCTTTGTTAGGTGTGCAACGGGCCTCTTATCAGATCGGATGTCCTGTTGCTGAGAGTTGGTGGGCTAAACACACATGGTAAGACGTGAAATCACAGTCGGCAGAGGTTGGATTAAGTGGTCTCTTCCAACTCTATAACTCTATGGGGAGGCATCAGATGGATTTTCAAGTGGAGTCCTAAATTTAGATCTTAATTATGGGGAAACTTGTGTCTTCCTATAATAGCACCTATATCGCATTCACTTTGAACCACAGGGCTCCCATTAAAAGCTTATACATTGCAAATCCTCTTCCCAACCTCACATTCAAATTTAATTCTCCTTTTGGGCTTTGCTGGCAGTATCCTCACATGTGCCCTTTTCTTTCAAATTGCTGACTTGACCCCATTCAAGAGACAGAGACAGAGAGAGGGAGAGGCCTCAGGGACTAGAATGCAAGTGTATTGGTTGGAGAAGTAACCATGAGGATGAGGAACCTGTCCAGGCTGTGCCATATAATGTTAATCAATTCACCTGGCCTCACTCTCACCCCGTTGTCATTTGGAGGCTCCTCGGAAGGATAAGCCATCAACATTAAAGCTTGACATTTGAGTGAAACAGAGAAAAGCAGCAAGGTCGTGCTGTATTCCATTAACAGGCTATTAAACAAATGTCAAGCTGTCTCGTCTCAGAGCAAAGGCTCCACCTCACTTCTTGGGGGGGTGGGGACAGGAGATGTCCAGCTTCAAAGGTGAAACAGGAAAGATGAACCAATCTTAGTCGGGGTAAAGGCCAGGGGGAAACGATGCTCGTGGCTGGGATTTCTGGTACTCACAGGCAACACTGGCCATTACTAGGGCTGCCAGCCTCCCAGTGGCATGTGGAGATCTCCCACTATTACCATCAGTTCCCCTGGAGAAAATAGCTGCTTTGGAGGGTGGAATCTGGGGCATCGTACCCTGCTGGCATCACCTCCTCCCCCAAACCCTGCCCTCCCAAGGCTCCACCCCCAGAATCTCCAGGTATTTCCCAACTCAGTTTTGGCATCACCAGCCACGACTCCTTTTAGGATGACATTGGGGAGTATCTCTACCCAACCTCCAGCTCTGTTTGATGCTGCTAGCACCGAATGTGGCCATGGCATTCAGTTTGCAGCCAGATATACTAAGGAGGGCTATGCTGGGACCGGAAACTCGATCTGTGTCACCCAAGGGAAACGTTAGCAAGCCCCACAACAGCAGGAGAATTCAGGAAAAGAACAAGAGATGCCCAGGAAACCTAGTAATCAAAACCAAAATCTGCAAAATAGACGTTTACTCCATTTGAGAGACTCTGAATCCTTCCCAGATTTTACAAAGGTGTCTTCACCTAGGGCTTAGAGTCTAAAAAGGGTCAGTTCCCGGAGCACAAGAGAACCTGAAAGTAACATTTTTGCCAGTTTGCCCTCTAATTAAGATAAGTGGGGGCTATTAATTCGAGGGGGGGTCTCAAAAGGCCCTCTCCCCATTGTCAGATCCTCTCTCTGTATTTAGTACCTCAGCTGTAAAATTCCCATCATTTTGTGGGGCTGGCTGTGAATGGCAGATGGACCCATTCGTTAAAAAAAGTAGAGAAAAAGAAGAAGGGATTGGATTAATACCCTGCCCTTCACTACCCAAAGGAGTCTCAGAGAGACTTACAATCCCTTTCCCTTCCCCTCCCCACAACAGACACCCTGTAAGGTAGGTGGGGCTGAGAGAGCTCTTTGAGAACTGCTTGTGAGAGAATAGCCCTGAGAGAACTGTGACTGACTCCAGGTCACACCAGCAGCGACATGTGGAGGAGTGGGAAATCCAGTCTGGTTCTCCAGATTAGAGTCTGCCACTCTTAACCACTGCATCAACCCATTACACCAAAGAATGTGCAGTGAGGCTTCTTTATGTTGGCCGCACATTGTACCCTGCCTTTGAATATCTATGTAAGACGGAGCTCTTCCGCCAGGCCTTTGCATAGGAGCCACCGCTGCTATTGTACCACCACCGAACTGCCATCTTTGACGGTGGATTAGACCTAAAGGTGAGCCGGCCCTGGGAAGACTCCTGGATGACCGAAGAACGTAAGCTGTCAGGTTAGGTTGACTAATGGAACCCATCTTGGACTATAAGACTCAACATCAAGAGCACCGCACTTTATTTAATGATTGTTTTTATGCTGTTTTAACTGTTTGTTATGGCATCTGCCTTTGTTGTCAGCCGCCCTGAGCCCATTTGGGGAGGGCAGGATATAAATCTAATTAATGAATAATAAATAATAAATAAATCTATCAGCAGCTGCTGGACCAACCATTGACAGGGGTTGGTGGACAGGTTTCGACTTCAAGATAAGCATATCCAGGGCTATTTTTGGGCAGGAACGCACAGGAATGGAGTTCCGGCTGGCTCCCAAGTTGGCCACACCCAGCAGGAACTCATTAGCATAATAGGCCACACCATAATAGGCCACACCCCATGGCAGAAACTCATTAGGATTGGCTACATTAGGAGTGTGTGGCCTAACATGCAAAGGAGTTCCTGCTCCAAAAAAAGCCCTGGGTTTTGACAACAAACAAGGTAAACAGAATAAGAAGCAAAAGGTGGGTGTGGCTGGATGACCACACTTCTGGTAACACGTGGGGTGTGGCCTAATATGCTAATGAGATGTGCTGTCATGGGTGTGGCCGAATATGCTAATGAGTTCCTGCTTGGCTTTTTCTACAAAAAAAGCCCTGAGCATCTCCCAAATGCAGTGCTTTCCTTTCCCCCATAAACCAGAATGGCAACCATTGACAAGGATGGGACACGACTGGAATGGGTGATAAACTTGCCTTTGGAGACCAGAGTGTCCAGGACGAGGGAGTATCCTGATGCACACCCTACTTGGCGGAATTTCAAGGGAGTCCTCAGTAGGTAAGCCTGCTCCCATCTGAGGTTCTGTTTCTTGGCTAGTCAAGAAGTGGGATGGGAACTGCTTTGTATATATTATATGCACACACCAGCTGTTGGTGGAAAGCACCGTGAAGTCACAGGTGACTTATGGTGACCCTATAGGGTCTCCAAGGCAAGAGATGTTCAGAGGTGGTTTGCCTTTGCCTGCCTCCGTGTCGTGACCCTGGACTTCCTTGGAGGAGGTCTCCCATCCAAATACTAACCAGGTCCAACCTTACTTAGCTTCTGACATCTGAAAAGATCCAGTTAGCCTTTGCTAACTAGGTAAGGGCACACAGCAGTTACCTACCCAGTATTATTATGAGGAGGGAGAAGGGAAGAGGTCTCCTATATTGCAGTATGCATGGGGAGATACATTGTAACGCCTCAAATTTAACTCCAATAGCCTTATTCAGGGGTCATTTAGTAGAAAAAGAGGTCCAGGAGCTCATTAGCATAACTTATTTTCATGTGCCACACCCCCTGACATCACCGGAAGTGTGTCAGAAGGCAACACCTACCACTCAGGCTCCACTGGACTCTTCTGGATTGCTAGCTATGGGGGGGGGGGGGAGCGGGCGATCTTCC
>NW_015175976.1:366210-412935 GCF_001447785.1 Gekko japonicus
GCTGCGTTGCCTGGGCGGGGGGGGGCAGCTCTGCAACTTACCGGGCTGCTTCTTGCTCCTTGTGGCCCGGGGTTGCTGGGAACAGGGGGTGGGGCTTCTTGCATGTGCTCTTTACTGCCTGCTTGTCCCTGGGCTCTTTACTGCCAGAGCTCTGCTCCTGTGCGCTCCTGCAGGAAATTACCCCTGGCCTTACTATATCGGTAGTACCCCATAGATACTTGGGGCTGGTTCAAACATCTAACACCCCAAAAGCCTGATGTGTTTCTCTTCTATCAATCACAGTTTCAATGATCTGCAAAGATTTTTTAAAATTAAACTTGCTGTTTTGAGAGATTCCGTTGCACTGCAAGAATCCCAGTTATCAAGTGCATCTTTTAAAAAGATGTTTATTGCTTTTTTAAAAGGCAAACAATGAATTATTCACATCGAATACCTTCAGCATGCAAAGCACTCATGGTGTTGAGGACTTCCCTTATCTGACAGATGCATTTTGTTTTTTAAAGAATTACAAAAAGCAGGGATGTTTAAAACTTTTGTGAAAATGAAGTTCCAACAACAACAACAACAAAATCATGGGCATTGTGCCCGATATGAAGTGTTTATTGATATACAGAGAACAATCTTCCCTACTGCGGTCTCCCATGTAGCTTCATAAGGAGGACTTAAGGGATGTTTCAACAGTCTCCTCATCCAAATTTCGCCCTGGATTTTGTAGTTCCAAATTACCTGGCCTTGTTTCTGAAGTGGAACGGATGCGTGAGGAATTTTCCATTGTTCCATTCCTTAATTCTGGCCAGAGCACTATAGATGTGCAGTTAGCCACAGCTTTCTGCATATTCTTGCTGCTCTGTGATATCGGTTTCTTTATATCCTTCCATTTCCCCCCCTCTCTTTCATGGAAATCAAGATGGCTTGCACACAGTTTCCAGGAGGTCTCCCATCTCCCCACTTACCAGATGCAGACCTACAAGGTTGCTGCATTATATTTATATTTGGGGAGGGACCATGACTCACTGGTAGAGCATCTGCTTGGCATGCAGAAGGTCCCAGGTTCAATCCCCGGCATCTCCCGTTTAAAGGATCAGGTAGGAGGTGATATGAAAGTCCTCTGCCTGAGACCCTGAAGAGCCACTGCCCGTCTGAGTAGACAGCAATGACCTTGATGGACCAAGAATCTGATTCAGGGCCATAGCCAGTAGCAGGGCACTGAGGGCAGTACCCCCTACTGATTTTGCAGCACCCCCAATCGACAGGACAGACTGGCAGCTGCTGCAGCAGCACCTGTAGGTGGTTTCTCCTTCCAGCATCTTTAATTTCCTTGGTAAGGCTGGAAATGGTGGGCTATCGGGGGGCAGACATGGAAGGGTGAGAAGGAGGTGGTGGCAGCAGCCACTTCCCTGCTGCCAATCCTCAAACTGGAGGGGGGAAGGCAAGAGTCAGGTGAGCACTACCTGGGGCTCCAGGGCGCCCATCCCTCCCACCTGCGTTGCCTGGGCTGAGAAGAAAGGGGAGGGCAGTGGATGAGGAGGTGGCAGGAAGAGGGCCTGCAGAGGCAGAGGAGGCAGGAAACACCAGGGGAAGCGCCTGCCTTCCCCATCCCACCTCCTCACCCCGACCCTTGCCATGGTGGCTGCTTTATTCAACATGCTCGGTGGGATTTATCCACATTTCAAGCCCACGGCAGCGAAAAGGCGCCATGGCTGCAGCGGCTTTCCCACCCCCTCCCACACAGCTTAAGCTCTCCATCCCCTCCACTGTGCCTGCATTCATTTAAAATTAAACACACACCCCGAAAAAATTCCTAGCTATGGGACTGGTCTGGTTCAGTATAAGGCAGATTCATACACCCTGAAATAATAATCTAGAATGACGTTACTTAAAGAAAGATAGGGCTGGCTTTACCTTGGGATCAATGTATGGATACCTAAGCGCCGCAAAAACATAACCTTGTTTGTTAGTGGTTGTAGATTTTCCTGGGTTGTATGGCCGTGGTCTCGGCATTGTAGGAACGTTTCGCCGGCAGCTGTGACTGGCATCCTCAGAGGTATAACACAGAAAGATTGGAGTAATCTCTGTGTCAAGGTGTGAAGAAAAATGGTAGACAGGTAATTTATACCTACTCAGGAAGGTGGGGTAGGGCTGAGTCATTATCTTATAGGAGTTCCCCAGCCCGTGACACGGGGAGGGGAAGGAGCTTCTATGAGGAGGTTCTTTTGCATCTGGATTGGTTGTTGAAATTCTAATCTTATCTGTAGTACTATTGTAAGATGTAGAACATTTTGTGTTTTTCAGGATAGGAAACCATGCCTTCCACCTGAGATAGCATAGCCTTGTTTGTATGTATGGTCACACACACGGTGGCATTCACATCCTTCCTGTCTGGTGTTTTACTGGTGCCTAGGAGCACATCAGTAAAATATCACTAAAAAAGAATCTTGCTGCAGTCACACCCTCTGCTTGCTTTCTGGTGCTTTGTGCTGTTTTTAGGACCCTGCCTTTTTATGGCTTGTTTTAATCATTGCTTTTTATTGCTGCTTTTTTACTGCTGCTTCTGAGCGGTCACAAGCAGGTTCACCAGAGAGGCAGCACCTACATTTTTTGTCTAAAGCAAATAAAATAATAAAACTGGCAGACTCTGAGCTAGGGTTGCCAACTCTGGCTTGGAAAATCCCTGGAGATTTGGAGGTGACTTCTGGGGAGGGGAAGGAGCTCAGCAGGATGGTAATGCCACCCTTTCCACCCCCTACCTCTGTAGTCAGAAGATGAGTTGTGATCCCAGGAGAACTCTAGGCATTACCTGGAAGTTGGTAACCCTGCTCTGAGTATCCAAGTGGCCAGGTGAATGGCCAGGATGAGAGATGTCTCAGGTGGAAGCAAGCACTGACCTGGTCAACCTTAATTTGGTGCCAAGCCTGAAGCACTACGGAGTTAGAGCTGTTGACCTCTGAAGGACCTAAGGGGGTTGTTCCGTAAAGCTGGGGGCCCTTTCCCATTTATTGATGTTCTGATACTCGCTCCACAGTCTCCACCGCAGGTCCAGGTCTCATCCTTCCCTTGGATCCAGTCCAGCCTTAGAATTATAGAATCACAGAGTTGGAAGGGGCCGTACAGGCCATCTAGTCCAACCCCCTGCTCCATGCAGGACCAGCCTAGAGCATCCCTGGCAAATGTTTGTCCATCCGCTGCTTGAAGACTGCCAGTGAGGGGGAAGCTCACCACCACCCTAGGCAGCTGATTCCACTGTTGCACAAATCTCACTGTCAAAAAGTGTTTCGTAATATGCAGCTGGTACCTTCCCGCCCTTAATTTAAACCCATTCTTGTGAGTCCTATCCTCTGCTGCCAACAGGAACAGCTCCCTGCCCTCTTATGACAGCCCTTCAAATGCTTGAAGAAAGCAATCATGTCCCCCCGTCAACCTCTTCTTCTCCAGACTAAACATCCCCAGGTCCCTCAGCCTTTCCTTATAAGCATTACCCTAAGGAGAGTCAAGAAGAACTGATTGTGCTAGGAAGCTAAATATGCATCTATTATTGAGTGTTGAACTGAGGACGTGGTAGACTTGGCAGTGTGTAGCGAGTGGCAAAGAAGAAATACCTTTCAGAAATTTCGTTCCACTAAGCTTAATGCATGAAGCGGCCTTATACAGAATCAGATCATCGAGGTCCGTCTTGGCTACTCCGACTAGCAGCAGCTCTTTAGGGTCTCAGGTGGAGGTCTAGGCAGCTGATTCCACTGTTGCACAAATCTCACTGTCAAAAAGTGTTTCGTAATATGCAGCTGGTACCTTCCCGCCCTTAATTTAAACCCATTCTTGTGAGTCCTATCCTCTGCTGCCAACAGGAACAGCTCCCTGCCCTCTTATGACAGCCCTTCAAATGCTTGAAGAAAGCAATCATGTCCCCCCGTCAACCTCTTCTTCTCCAGACTAAACATTCCCAAGTCCCTCAGCCTTTCCTTATAAGCATTACCCTAAGGAGAGTCAAGAAGAACTGATTGTTCTAGGAAGCTAAATATGCATCTATTATTGAGTGTTGAACTGAGGACGTGGTAGACTTGGCAGTGTGTAGCGAGTGGCAAAGAAGAAATACTTTTCAGAAATTTCATTCCACTAAGCTTAATGCATGAAGCGGGTCTTTAGGGTCTCAGGTGGAGGTCTTTCACATCACCGACTGCTTGGTCTTTGTAAATAGCGATGCTGGAAATTGAACCTTCCTCAGATGAACGAGACTCAGAGGCAGTTTCACAGCGATGAGGGTCCAAAGTATAAGGTAGCTTCAAGGGAAAAGGATGCTGCCTCTTCGCCTTTTTGAGGTGTGAATCCTTTCTTACTTCATTGCACAAGAGCATTTTTCATGTCTGTCCAATAAAGTTGCTTGGGGAGCCACCTCGGTTCTGGGGGCTACCCAGTGGCCATTCCTGGGACAGAGCATTCCTCAGAAACTTTGGTGCTCTCAATAAACCCCAGCCACTGCTTGTTATCTGCCCTCCAGATGTCATTGGTGAGTTAATATGCATCATTTGCAAATGCATCTGAACAATAAATAATAGACTAATGTCAACATCCTTGATGAGCTTGCCCCAGATGAAATATGAAGGAGGCCCTTGCTGCATTTGCTTACCCTTGCTTTTTTCTGTTGAGCTTAATGCCTCGTTCTAAATCTTTTATAAATGGCCACATTATCTTTTTATCTCTCACCCGTGAAATGCACAGATTTCTTTGAAATGCTCTCCATCCCCCAGTGTTAGCAAAAAGGGGGGAAAAAACCCTACGCTATGAAAGACACGTGCTAGAGGAGTTATTAAAGCTAATGTCTTTGACCTCATCCTTGCCATAATTTTCTTTTAAACAACATGGCAAAAAAAATTACTTTAGCAACTTACATCTGTTTCCTTTGGCTGCAGGAGCCCTTCCATTTATAACTGAGTCACAGTTTAACCAAGTAAGTGGATCGTCCCTGGGGAAAGGAAATCTAGGTCACCCTCTTCCTAGGGGCAACAGAAGAGAGGAGGGTTTCACTTTGAAGTGTCAATGCAAGTGCTGGGTAACTCTTTTGCAAAAGTCTTATGCAACCACCTTCACCTCTTTCTTTTCTATCCCTAAAAAAATCTCAAACCCAAGCTTAATTCGAGCCCAGTCACTGGATTACGCAGCGACAAACCAAGGCCGAATCAGATGTAACTCTGTGACTTCAGTGATTGCTGTTCGCAATTAGTTCTTCTTTTTTAAAAATAGAATGCCCCTGAATTGCACAGAAGAACACCATCTCTTGTGTCACTTCTCTGACCTGGAATAGTCCATGGAGCTTGTATGTGCCCCCCAGTGGTAAACCTCTAAGCACAATATCTAACTTCTCAATCAGGAATACCCTTTCTTGGCTAGCCTTGGCTAGCCTGATCTAGTCAGATCTCAGAAGCTAAGCATGGTCAGCCCTGGCTAATATTTGGATGGGAGACCTCTAAGGAATACCAGGACTGTGACATAGAGGCAGGCTATGGCAAACCACCTCTGAACATCTCTTGCCTTGAAAACCCTAGAGGGTTGCCATAAGTCAGCTGTGGCTTGACAACAAAGAAAGAAAAAGCAGGAATAACTGCTTACACACATCGCTCAATAAGGCACTTTCAATCCATTTTCAGGGCACTTTGCGATTGGATTTTACTGTACAAAACAGGAAAATCCACTTGCAAATGATCACTAAGTGGCATTGGAAGTCAATTGAAAGTGCATTATTGAGTGTGTGTGAAAGCGCTCTCACTTCAGCCAATCACAGCTGCCTGATTAGTATGCCTAAATGGTACCTGTGTTTACAAATATTTGTCTCACCTGTGTTTTAGGAGGTACACTTTGGTGGCACTCTAACAGCAAACTACTAAGCAGAGTTGCTTTCTTCTACATCGCTTAAAATCAGTGGATCAATCAATGCTGCTTAGGATGGCACTGTGAGTCTTCATATCCCTAATGGCAATGATAATGCGAACCCTGTGACAACAGGTAATAAGTAGGGATGGGCACAAACTGAATTACGAACTGAAATTTGTCATGAACAGGATCTGGTTCATGGTTTGCGAACCTCAGTTTGTGCCATCCCACCCCCATGAATTTTCCACAGACCTCCCAGATGGTTTGGGAGGTTTGTGTGGTTTATGTCAATAGACATGCCAGCACCAGCAGGTGGCTTGGAGAAGGCATGGCAGTGTGATTCAGTGAGTGAACTCAGAAAGCATTTAAATTACTTCTGAGTTCACTTGCAAGTCACGCCATGGTGGTGTGGCCTGCAAAAACCATTTAAAGAGAACCGTTTAAATGGCTTTTGTGAGCCAACCCACATCACGAATCACAAACCTTGAACTGGTTCATTAAACTGAAAGGTTCATAGAGGTTCATGGTTCATAAGACCCCACGAACCTTCGCAAGCCTCCTTTTTACTGGTTCATGCCCATCCCTAGTAATGAGTGTCTGACTGTACATCACACAAATTGTTTCTTTCTCTCTGCTGAGTAAGCTGAGTGAGGCCAAGATCATTATCATTAAGGGGGAAGGCAACGCATATTTGATTTACCAAACTGTGTGGGAAGCCCTTTTATAAAAGGAATGGCGTTAAAGCTGTAATGTCTGTGACAAAAAACTGTAGGCAGGTTTTTTGTGAATTATTTATTGGATGTATCCTACTGCTTGTTGCATTGCTTTCTGATTTCATAATCCCTTTTATTGTATTGTTTTGCATGTGTATTGGACTGTTTTGTCACCATATTTCCTAATTCTGTAACCCACCTTGAGTTTCAACATGAAAGGTGAGCCTTAAGTGAAGTAAATAAATAAAGACGTGGCGAAGAATAGTCGTTTAAATTGACATCATGGTATAGGGTTGCCAACTTCCAGGTAGTGGCTGGAGATCTGCTATTACAACCGATCTCCAGGTGACAGAGATTACTTCACCTGGAGAAAATGGGGGGTGGACTCTATGGCGTTATATCCCATTGAAGCCCCTCCCCTCCCCAAATCTCACCCTCCTCTGGCTCCACCCCACAAATCTCCAGGTATTTCCCAACTTGGCACTGGCAACCCTATATGGCAGCTAGAGAGCTGGGCTAGAATCTTGGAGATCCAGGTTAAAATCTGCACTCTGCCATGGAAGCTCACTTGGTGACCTTGGGACAGTCATACACACTCAGCCTGACTTACCTCATATTGTTGTTGGGAGGATAAAGCATTGTAAGCCACTCTGAGTCCCGATTGACAGCACAGAGGTAGAACCCGGTAGGCCACATCCCCACATATAAATAAATGCCTTTCGAAGGATCTCACCCATTCGTAGAGGGCAGGTCTATTAACAACTCTTGGCTCCCAATGTCACTTCTGTGTTCAAAGCCAGCGTGCATCTGACTACCAGTTGACTGCAGACTTACAGGGAAAAAAGGGCTGTTGACTTCATGCCCTACCTGTGATCATCCCAAAGGGAAATGACTGGCTGCTCTTGAGAACAGAATCCTGGATTAAATGAACCCTTGGCCTGATTCAGCAGAATGGTTCTTCCCTTACAAATCATCAACTGTGACGTCCATCCACCAGTATTTTAAGGAGCTAGCCACATCAAACCAGAAATGCCTTCCTAGGCACATAGCAAAAGGGTGCTGCCAAGTCCAGATTTCAAAAGCTCTGCATCCCATCAGCCAGACATGGAGCCAGCATGGAGCTGGGAATAGGCTAGGGGGGGAAGATGGTCTGTTCCAGGAGACTAGAGAAAGAACTTGGTAAATTGAGAACATAGTCTGACTGGAGCCTAGGACTTGTGTATGGTTTCTGGCTCTGGGTTGGGAAATACCTGGAGATTTGGGGGGATGGACCCTGAGGTGGGTGGGGCTTGGGGAGGGGAGGGACCTCAGCAGGGTATAATGCCATGCAGTCCACCTTCCAAAGCAGCCATTTCCTCCAAATAATTGCTCTCTGTCACCTGGAGACCAGTTGTAATTCTGGGAGATCTCCAGCCACCAACCCTAGACTTGGGGTAGAGCCAGGAAGGGACTGGGAAGGATTTTGCAAATAATGGAACATAGTCTAATGGACCACTGAAGAAGTCGATGTGGCTTAGAAGAAGAGATGGCTACATTCGGGCAGATCAGGCATGGACCCTGGACAACTCCATAGCCAGTATTGTTTTGGGGGGCTATGGGGCACGAGGTGGGGCTCTTATCAAATTAAACTTACATTTAATTTACATTTAATTGAATTAACAGAGCAGGGGAGGGAGAGGGATTAGGGGGTGTAGTAGCTATTTACTCACTGTGCCTGCTTTGGTAGTGTCATCATGTGACCCATCATCCGCTCCCACTCCTCTCCCTCCCATGCTCTGCACCAGCCCAAGGTGATCCCTGTAAGCCTCCTTCCTTCCATTCAAGGAAGGAGGAAGGCTTACCAGAATCACCTTGGGTCAGCCCCACAAGGTCAGGCACTTCTCTGGGGGAAAAGACACCCAACCTCCCTTCCCCCCTGCAAATGGGAGGAAGGACTTTGAGCTGGCTATGGGGCTGGCAGTGGCCCAAGGTAGCACAGCTTAGGAAGCCCCACAAGGCCGGGTACTTCTCTGGGGGGGGGAAGCAGTGGTGGGGGTCACCTGGTGGGGCTTTGGGGAACGTGATAGGGGGCTCAGCCCCCAAAGCCCCACTGCTGGTTATGGTCCTGACCCTGGCTGAATCTGGCAGGAGGGCATGGTGGGGCCAGGAAGAACTGAGGTTGGAATCTTTACCTAAATACCCTTTGACACGGTAACTCTGAAATTTCCTGGCTGTTCAGAGGAAGCCCAATATTGGCTATATGCCAGAGCACACCTTTACCACTCAAAACAGTTGGTAACACTCCTGCTGGAAGAGCTCCAGCAGACAAAGGTAGAATGGCCTTCCCTACCATGACCCTCTCTTAAAACTAATCATCTCCCAAGCCATACAATAAATAGTTTGAATTGACATTTCAGTGTAAAAGGGTTGGAGCTCTCGGGCGCCGATCTGCTCCCTTTAATAACTTCTTTTCATGTACAAATTGTTATTCATGAAATACTACCGCCTAGGGGAAAGTGCATGTGTTTCTCCACACTTCTGGTTCTTCAGTCAAAAACAACAACAATCCCTTGAGGAAGTGGGATATCATTGGTTAGGTCTCTCCTTCAGAAGACAAGATAGTAAGCAAGGTCATTCCTAATCAGAAAGCTTTGATCACAAAAGGAGATGGTTTTATCAGGGGCATGAAATGAAACAATAGCAGGAGCGCCATCCATATGTTGAAAGTGTCACTCTCATCCATTCCCTGCAAGTGTCTCTCCCGGGTTATCCTCCACCTCCCACAATGCAGGATCTGCACATAGATCAGAGCCCATGTTGCTGAGAAGCTGTATTTTATGTCACTAAATGGTACGTGCAGTGTTAAGCTGTTACTAAAGACATATGCATGCATATCTCAATAGGACAAAGGCAGCTGTCCTTTATCTGGGGATATCATAAGGTCATGCAGGAGGCTAGATGATTAGATGTTCTCCTCTTGAACAGCCTTCCCTAGGCTTATGTCATCTCCGTGCCACAAAGAAACAAAGTGCTGAAATGTAGACAGGCTATCAGGTGGGGAAAGGGAAGGGAAGGAGGGAACTGAGGGCCCTTTGCTCTGTCAAAGGGATAGCTCAGTGCTCAGTCTGCAGATGGCCTCTGAAAGCAAAGCCCTGGGGACTACCTGGGGTTGAATCAATAACTCCACTCAACTCATGGAACAGGCTGCATCTCCAGAAGTCAGGTTGGACCAAAATATGGCATCTTTTTTCCCCCTAGGCAGGGCCAACAGGTCTGTACAGGCGTTGGCCAGCCAACTCAAACAAAGCCCAGCAGCCACCTATTGTGAGTGATCTCCCAGGTGCTTGACAACCTCATTGTTTTGGCAGCTCCAGGTAGAGGGAGAAAGGGGGCATCGCAGCTCCTGCTGGGCCACTGTACAGGGTTCAATGGCTGTGTTTGGCTTGGCGGCTCAGGAGCTGCACGACCTGGTCCGCAGACTCTGTTATGGGCATGTAATGATGCCTGGATTTGTTCAGGCATTGATGAAACACAGAGCAGGCAATGCCCCGTATCTCTGAAGCACATCAGTTCGCATAAAGGGAAACATGAGTTCAATGCATATAGGAAGAGAATGCAGTTTGGAGGCAGAGGGATATGTCTTTATTCAGGTCTTGTGTTATTGCTGTGAACCGAGGAAGCTCCCATAAACTGTGTTTAGGTCTTTCAAAGTCAACATTGTCTAGTCTAGAATGGAAGGCTACCAAGCCCCCAGTGCCTGCTGGAAGCAGCAGTGGGAGAAAAATGAAAAAGAAAAGGCTTTGTCTACTTACAGGAAGTTCTTACCATAGCATTCCCGGCAACTCCTAAAACTACCTGGAAGTGACAAGGGGAAGCTCTAGTAATCGGTGGCGACTCCATGGTAAGAACCTTCTGGTTAGACCATAGAGTTTCTGGATACTCCTTGAGCAACACTGTATCACTTCCGGGTAGCTCTAGCAATTGCCAGGAACTCTATAGTAAGAACTATATGGTAAAACCTTACTGTAAATAGATGAGGCCTTATTTTTCTTTTGAACTTTTCTCCTGGAATGCCACCCCACACAGCCCTCCCGCTGGTCACCAAGCACGGCCTGACAACCCTATTTGACTGCTAGCAGCTCTTAAGAGTCTCAGGTGGAGGTCTTTCACATCACCTGCTACCTGCTCCTTTCAACTGGAAAAGCCAGGGGTTTAACCCGAGACCTTCTGCATGCCAAGCAGATGCTCCAACCCTGAGACTTGGCTCTCCCTAAATGTGGGGTGTGCCCGCATAGCCAAGGCACAGCACCATGACCCACTACTAGAAGGACTATGAGTGGGCCTGTTAATCTGTGAACCAGATCTGAATCTGCTCGTGACTCTGTTGTTTGGAAATGCTCAAGTGGTCAATCAGCATTTGAAGAGAGCTAAAAATAAAGAGAGATGTTCCATTCATAATCAAGGGCCCTTGACTTGGGCCTTGTTTCATTTTGATCCAGGTAACTGTGCAATCAACAGCTCGGTCATTTTTGAAAGGTAGCGCTGGAAGCAGTTTATGATACACTGAAAAGATGTTTTGACTTGAGATGGTGGGAAGAGAGGCATCATCCACCAAACATGAGTTCTTGGTTTATAATGCAGAGGCAGAAAAAACACTCTGCTTACAAGAGAGGCCCCACTTTCTGTCCTCTGAGGGGCAGTTCATACATGCTAAATCTGTAGAGAATTATGCCAGATTTCTTGTTCATCGTCAGTGAAGGAAACTGGACCCTGGATATTCTCACTAAGACTGTCCTGAATTCAGGAGGATATTCTCACTAAGACTGTCCTGAATTTGGGAGGTCCCCAGTGCTGGCTTATGCATTCTAAAACCCTTCATATGGGGCATTCTAGGATGTAGTTGGCAAGCAGGGTTGCCAGCAGGATCTCCCACTCTGGGTGCCAGTCAGTTGGCTGGCAGGGGACTTGTTGCCAGCAAAAGGAGGCCTAGGCCTGCACGGCTTGCAACACAGCAAAGCCACTTCCAGCATGCACTGGAAGTGACATTATCACATTGCTGGTGATGCAGGGACACTCTGGTATTTGGGCAAAAACTCTATGGTAAAAATGACTTCTACCATAGAGTTTTTGCCCCAATACCAGCACATCTACATGTCACCGTTGACATGATGACATCACTTCTGCTGTGTGCGGGAGTTGACATCGCTGCACTGCTGGAAATGCTGGCCAAGACCTCTCTTGGCTCTCTGTAACCCCCACTCCCCCACCCCCTGAGGGTTACCTGGCAACCCTATTGGTAAAGGAATTTTTATATTATTAGGAAGTGTGTTTTTTTTTAATTGTAGTTGGATAGATTTTGTATGACATTTTGACCAGACTATTCCCCTAGGCTTGCCAAGTCTCCCTGGGGGGCGGGGAAACCTCCGCCCCAGAGGCCCGTTCCCCACCACCGGCGGATCGGGCCCCAGGGGGAACCCCACTCCCAAAGCATGCGACGTGCACGTCACCCGGAAGTGACGCGGGCATGCTAGGGGCGGGGCCACAGTCATCCGAGGGAAAACTCTATTGTTTTCCCTCGGATGGTCGTGGCCCCGCCTTCAGCATGCCCAGCGTGGTTGCGCTCCAGGTGACGGGGTTGCGGTGCGCGCATCGTGCACGCACACACTCCCAAAGCAGCGCTGGAGTCCCCCACTCCAGCGCCACTTCTGACTTGGCAACTATTCCCCCCCCCATTAAGTTGCAGCAAACTTGCGGTGACCTCATAGGATTTTCAAGGCGAGAGTCATTCAGGGGCAGTTTGCCATTGCCTACCTCTGTGTTACAACCCTAGAGGTCCTTGGTGATCTTCCATCGAAGTACTAATCAGGGCTGACCCTGATTAGCTTTCCAAGATCTAAGAAGATCAGACTAGCCTGGGCTATCCAGGTCAGGGCAGTATATTTGTATATAGTTTTGCCATATATAATATTTTTTTAATAATTGTCCAAAGTGAGTGTCTCCATTACGAAGAGCTGCCCAAGTGAGATGGTACAGGACTATCTTTGCATCCATGGAGGCAGTCCATGGAAGGATTTAGGATTTGCCATCCCCACTGCCTGACTTTTGAGATGAGAAACTCCTGGTTCAGGCACTTATGCATCCCGGATGGGGTCCCCCAAGCCCCTCTGAGAGCCACCTCCACAGTGGCAGCTGCCCGCCAGAATGATTTGGTATGGTCGTGTGGGAGGGGAAGGGAGGAGCACAAAGAACTGATGCTGCTTCTTCCTTGTGCTCACAGTTTCCACCCACGTGTACTGGGAGACGAATACCCTCTCGGCTGCTTCCACTGGAGCTGCGCCACATTCTGTAGGGAACAAGATGGACTCGTTCTGTCTGTTGGACAAGCTCCATGAGGAATTGCAGGGAGGACAATTTGAAACTCCCACCCAACCTCCAAGTTCTCCCCCGCCAGATTCCATAAGGTCTCAGGGCCTTGAGCAGGCTGGTTTCTCCCTCACTTTCCCCTCTAACTGGACACTCGATTGGTCTCAGCATTCTACCCCTTCTGGAACATAGTCTTCCATTAGATGTTTTTCCCTTTTGCGTTATGTGCCAAGTCATGGTTTTTTCCCTGCAAGTTGAAGGAGTCCCTCAAACAGGCAGAGATCCTGACCTTGTCTGCGTGTGATCTATTTTTGCTGTTTTCACCATCCCCATAGCGTCTTGCTAGTTTTATTATTAGATACAGTATTGTCGTGAAACTAGTTCTCTAGATGTTCGCATTCATCCCTGAGTGGCTGCTTCAAATATCAAGGACTCCCTCAGAGAACAAAGACCTGGAGACAGTTGACTGAAGATAAGGAGGGCAAGTTGGGAGTGAAGTTGCATCAGAAGCTCTGGGGAAAGGCTCGTCAATAAATATCTGCTTTGAATCATAGAATCACAGAGTGGGAAGGGGCCATGCAGGCCACCTAGTCCAACCCCCTGCTCCATGCAGGACCAGCCCAGAGCATCCCTGACAAGTGTTTGTCCAGCCGCTGCTAAAAGACTGCCAGCAAGGGGGAGCTCACCACCTCCCCAAGCAGCTGATTCCACTGTTACACAACTCTTACTGTCAAAAAGTGTTTCCTAATATGCAGCTGGTACCTTCCCGCCCTTAATTTAAACCCATTCTTGTGAGTCCTCTCCTCTGCTGCCAACAGGAGCAGCTCCGTGTCCTCCTCTAAGTGACAGCCCTTCAGATACTTCAAGAGAGCAATCATGTCCCTCCTCAACCACCTCTTCTCCAGACTAAACATTCCCAGGTCCCTCAGCCTTTCCTCACAGGGCTTGATCTCCAGGCCCCCGATCACCCTCGTCACTCTCCTCTGCACCCGCTCCTGAGTGTTACAGCAGTCAGTTTATTCCTGTGGGCTACATATATAACCCTGGTGTACATCCAGTCACCCATGGACTCTGTAGAGCAGGACTTTCCTGCTTCTCCCTCCTCCTACAGCTCACTGTTCCCCTTATATTTCAATGCTTGGGGTGGGGTCAGCAGATCCTCAGAAGAAGCCTGGAGGGTTAAAAGGACATCTGCAGGGGAAGGTGAGAAACCCAGAGCATCCCTGACAAGTGTTTGTCCAGCCGCTGCTTGAAGACTGCCAGCAAGGGGGAGCTCACCACCTCCCCAAGCAGCTGATTCCACTGTTACACAACTCTTACTGTCAAAAAGTGTTTCCTAATATGCAGCTGGTACCTTCCCGCCCTTAATTTAAACCCATTCTTGTGAGTCCTATCCTCTGCTGCCAACAGGAGCAGCTCCGTGTCCTCCTCTAAGTGACAGCCCTTCAGATACTTCAAGAGAGCAATCATGTCCCTCCTCAACCACCTCTTCTCCAGACTAAACATTCCCAGGTCCCTCAGCCTTTCCTCACAGGGCTTGGTCTCCAGGCCCCCGATCACCCTCGCCGCTCTCCTCTGCCCCCGCTCCTGAGTGTTACAGCAGTTAGTTTATCCCTGTGGGCTACATATATAACCCTGGTGTACATCCAGTCACCCATGGACTCTGTAGAGCAGGACTTTCCTGCTTCTCCCTCCTCCTACAGCTCACTGTTCCCCTTATATTTCAATGCTTGGGGTGGGGTCAGCAGATCCTCAGAAGAAGCCTGGAGGGTTAAAAGGACATCTGCAGGGGAAGGCGAGACTTGGGGGAAAGCAACAGCCCCTCTTCTGCAAACAGAAGCAATGTTCCATTGGTGGAACTGCAAGGTCAGATACATACCAGAGAGAGAGAGAGAGAACACCTTTAAGTATTTTATAGTAGTTTTCTAACTCCCTGAAAAGCCCTAAAATTCTCTTTTTTGGGGGGGGGGGGTATTTTTTGTATTTTTCATATGTGTGTGGCATGCGTGCATGCGTGTGAGTGTGTGTGTACCTGGAAGTCATGGTGACCCCAACCTCTAGTTACTGACTCCTACTGGGGGCCTGGAGGATATTCAGAGAGGTGGCTGAATAAAGCCTGCCCCTGCCTCCTGACTGCTGGTATTCCAAGGAGGTCTCCCCATCCAAGTACTTGCCAGAGTCGACCCTGCTTAACTTCTGAGATCTGATGAGATCAGGCTTGCCTGGGCTATCCAGGTCAGGGCAAGCCCTAGAATTCTCTTAACCTGTCAATAAACCGTCCTACAATGCTAATTAAGCATCATCAAGCCATAGCCGACTTATGGTGACTCCTTCAAGAGGTTTTCAAGGCATGAGATGAGCAGACGTAGTATACCATTGCCTACCTCTGCATAGCAACCCTGGGCTTCCTCAGTGGTCTCCCATTTAAGTACTAACCACAGTCAACCCTCCATAGCTTCCAAGCTCTGGTGAGTTTGGACTAATCTGGGCTATTCATGCTGCTAAATAATCTTACGTGCTTGTCTAAATGTGATCATTTCAGAACCACCAGCGTAATAAGCATTTCCTTTGTCTCCAGCTCATTTAAGGTACCACTTCATTTTTTTTTTAAAAAAAATCTAGTTACAATTGTATAAAAATAACCTGAATTTTCCATCTGCAAAGAAAAAGTCATTAGACAAAGTGGGGGGGGGGCAGCCAAAAGAATATCAGAAGACAGTGAAGTTACTTGTTAATAGTCACCTTTATCAATATACCACCTGGTCTCGAACAATCAACACACATGACTTTTCTACCAAAACTGAGAAGAATGGTGTACCCTTTAGGTTTTTCATTACCGTATGAATTTGAATCCCCTTTCCATAATGTAATTAAAGTTCCGAAGGCCCATATGGCTGAACGTTTCCATCAGGCCTTTCCCAGTTAAGTCTATTTTGGGGGCTTACTGCTGGATCCACAGCTATCAGTTGTAAATGATTTGCTTTTTATACCCTGTGTTTTGTACTGGTTTAACTATATTTATTATCTCTGTTTTAATATTGTTGTGAGCCACCCTGAGTCCCGCCTTGTGGGGGAGGAGCTGTATATAAACTGAAACCATAAATAAATCATAAATAAAACTGGCTTGCAGTGCAAACTACAGAATAACAATACAGCATGCTCCACAATCCATCCCTGCAGAGTCCCTCTCCCAGCACCCATGCCTTGGTATGCATGTGTCGCGGCCTTCCAGGCTCATATTTGGAATGGGAAGCAGGTGTGCACATCCTGCAGGCCCATCCCATCCACTCTCTCCCACCAAGGTACAAACAAAGAAGACAGGAGTGAAAGGTAAGCCAGAATGCATCAGTAGTAAGTACAGGTAGGAAAATGGCCCAAGAGGTAACACCTTGTTTTCTGCATGCAGCTTTCCAAAAGTGATAGTACTGGTAAGAAATTTAAGTTAATTTTTCTCCCAGGGGAAGAGGAAATTTATTATTACTTCTGTACGTAGCAGATTTCTGTGCCATCTCTCCAGGGAACCTGCCTGAGGTGGCTTACGGAATAAAAAAGGAAAGCAGGATTCTTATTGAACTTCATGTTAATTCCCGATGTGTGGCTCAGTCTGCAAAGGGATGATTGTGTCCAGAGTAATGAACGTATCAACCAGGAGTAAAAGCACTTGGAGATCCATCAACCACAGGATTTAAAATATGCACAGCCAGAATGTCATTGCAGAGAAGGAAGTGCCTTGGAAATCAAAGCACCTGACCGACTGGTAGGTGAAGCTTGGTGAGAGAACGGACCATAGAGATATCTCTAGAATGATTTAGAATGAGTTCTATGACATGGGTGCCACCACTAGAAAAGCCCGGCCTCAGACCTTTGCAGAATGTATTTCAGTCAACAAAAGAAGCAGTGATGGTGAACCTTTTAGAGACTGAGTGCCCAAACTGCGACCCAAAACCCACTTATTTATCGCAAAGTGCCAACACGGCAATTTAACCTGAATACTGAGGTTTTACTTTAGAAAAAAACATCTCATACATTAACTTAAGATGATCCAAACAAAGTAAGGCAAGCAATCCCAAATGCTTTCATTTACTTAAAATTATTTGGCAGAGAATTCGACACTTTAATGATGGTCTGGGCCTGGCTGGGGCGATGGCACATGTGCCCACAGAGAGGGCTCTGAGTGCCACCTCTGGCACCTGTGCCATAGGTTCGCCACCACTGCACTATAGTGTAAGGCAGCATCAAGAGGTATTATGGAGCATGGAGAACCAAACCAGAAAATATACAAAGCACAGGCCAGTTATGGTTTTAATTGTTAACATTTTTATTTGAGGGTTTGTTTTTAAAAAGGCATCGCTTCCATAGTGTACAGCAGTGCCCTTCCACTAAGTTTACAGAATGCTCAGGGGCAGTCTTTTTACCAATATTTTTCTCCCCCTACCTTTTAAATGTTTTTTTGGTAAATTTATTTTGATTTTTCACCAGGAGTATCACTCTCATATTTCCATCATCTAATCCCCGCATCTAATCCTTGCCCTGAACCTCAAAGCCATTTCTCAGCCAATTTGGTGTAGTGGTTAGGCGTGCGGACTCTGATCCAGGAGAACTGGGTTTGATTTCCCACTCCTCCACATGCAGCTGATGGTGTGACTTTGGGTCAGTTACAAGTTATTTCAGAGCTGTTCTCTCACGAGCAGTTCTCGAAAGAGCTCTCTCAGTCCCACCTACCTCACAGGGTGTCTGTTGTGGGGAAGGCAAGGGAAAGGAGATTGTAAACTGCTCTGAGACTCCTTTGGGTAGTGAAGGGCAGGATATAAATAAAGTCTCTTCTCTTCAGTGGTAGTAGCTGTCAGTAAGCATGGCCACCAACGCATCATCTGTGGAACTACTTGTTACATGATTTTTTTTTTTAGCCTCAGTGCAGCCAAAACCTTCCAGTAGCAGCCTCAACACAAGCAGTTGAGTTCCTCATTTCCCTATGAGGAAAGTTCCTCATTTCCCTATGAGGAAAATTCCTCATTTCCCTATGAGGAAAGGTTAAAGTGCTTAGGGCTCTTTAGCTTGGAGAAACGACGACTGAGGGGTGACATGATTAAGATTTATAAGATTATGCATGGGAAAGAGCAGGTAGAGAAAGAGGTACTTTTCTCCCTTTCTCACAATACAAGAACTCGTGGGCACTCCATGAAATTGCTGAGCGGTTGGGTTAGAACGGATAAAAGGAAGTACTTCTTCACCCAAAGAGTGATTAACACATGGAATTCACTGCCACAGGAGGTGGTGGCGGCTACAAGCATGGACGGCTTCAAAAGGGAATTAGATAAGCATATGGAGCAGAGGTCCATCAGTAGCTATTAGCCACAAGGTATAGATAGGGACTCTGGGGCAAGTGATGCTCTGTCTTCTTGGTGCTTGGGGGGGCCAACAGTGGGAGGGCTTCTAATGTCCTGGCCCCACTGCTGGACCTCCTGATGGCACCTGGTATTTTTGGCCACTGTGTGACAGAGTGTTGGACTAGATGGGCCTTTGGCCTGATCCAACATTGGCGTCTCTTATGTTCTTATGTTCTTATGTTAGTTGTGCTACACCCATGTTCAAGATTGAATAGGAAGCCAGTGCAGATGAGCCCAAACTGAGGTGCTCTGTCCCTTATTTATTTATTTATTGTGACATTTATACCCTGCCCTCCCCGCAGAGCAGGTTCAGGGCGGCTTCCGATAACATAAATACATGATAAAAACATACATAATACAAATTAAAACATAACAGTTAAAAATAATACATTACAAAGTCCTGGCGGCGGTTAAAATTCAATCAGATGGAATGCTGTCAGATGGATTTCCAGCTTCCAGCGTAAAAGTGCTTAGATGTTATTCTGCTCGTCAACTCCTAGTAGCAGCTAGTCTGGCCTCCCTCGGGCCAGGGAGGGTCAACCGATTTTGAGACACCGACCGTACTGCTCTCTGGGGTAAATACAGGGAAAGGCGGTCCCGTAGGTATGTTGGACCCTGGCCATATAGGGCTTTAAAGGTAAGAACCAGCACCTCGAAGCGGATTCGGTATGCTATCGGCAGCCAGTGTAGTGTCCTTAGCACAGGCTGGATGTGCTCCCTTCTAGGGAGACCCATCAACAGCCTGGCCACGGTATTCTGCACTAGCTGTAGCTTCCGAATCCACGACAAAAGCAGCCCCATGTAGAGAGCATTACAGTAGTCTAGTCTCGAGGTGACCATTGCGTGGATCACTGTAGCCAGGTCAACGCGGTCGAGGAAGGGAACCAACTGCCTAATCAGCCTAAGATGATAAAAGGCTGACTTGGCAGTGGCCGCTACCTGGGCCTCCATCATAAGGGAGGGAACCAGGAGCCCTCCCAAATGCCGAACCTCCAGGGCTGGGACCAATAAAGCCCCACCACCAAGGTCGGGAGTGAGACCCCCACCCCCAAACCACCCCAACCCAGGCACAGGACCTCTGTCTTCGCTGGATTCAGTTTCAGCTGACTCAGTCTGAGCCACCCAGCCACCCATCCTTGTACCCTGCTTTCAATAGGACGTGGGCCACAGATTTCTACTGAGTCAGCAGTACCATGTACAGCGCATTACAGTAACCAAGCAGCTAATTAATTATCATATGGCAATGGGTTTAGTATGGCCAGGAGACCCAAAGACTGTCTGGCAGCCTGACATTCTAGCTCTTTTTGTGGTGAAGTAGGTTTAATTTTGGGGCTGAGAGAACTGTGACTGACCTAAGGTAACCCAGCTGGCTTCAGGAGTGGAGAATTGAACCCAGATCTCTGGATTAGAGTCTGCCCCTCTTAACCACTACACCAAACTGGCTGTCTTATTCTTTTGCAAAGAAACTCCCCTCCTTCCCCGTTGCTCTCCTTCCTATGTGGGATACCGCCCCGCCCTCTTTACTTCTTGCATTTCTTATATAATGTGTGGGGAAAAACTTAATATGGGATTTTTTAAAATTTATCATGCTCGTACACATGATTTTTACAAGATCTTCGGGAGACTGTTTCAGTCACAAGACATTTTTTCCAGAGCAGCTTACCGTGCCACCTAGCAGGGATTTTAAGAATTGTTATTTGCTCAGAAAGAGCTCAAGGAAAAGACCAAGTCTGGCATTTGTCCTTATTGTCTGTGGACATCGGAAGGCACCAGGAGGGAACCGGGAGGTATGAGTCACTGAAGAGGAAAACTTTTCCAAATCTGCAAATCCCATTAAGGTCAAAATAAGATGCCCACGTTGCAATGGGAGTCCACTTCTGCCCAGCACGGCCTTCTTCTTCCCCTTATTTTTTACTGTCTCTCAGATTAACTTAAATTGTATTCAAGCATCTACCCACCCACCCCAATTTATAATACTAAAGAACCTCCAGGGGAACACGAAAATAGGATCACAGAGGAAATGTTTACCAAAGCTTTGTACTTGAACCTGGACTGCCACATATTCAGCTGTCCTGCTTTATGTCTGAAATTTCTTCTAGCTTAAATAGGGTTGCCAAGTCCCTCCTGGCCACTGGTTCCTTCTAGCTTAAATAGGGTTGCCAAGTACCCCCCGGCCACTCACTGGATTACCAGATCCAGCTTAGATAACTCCTGGCAATTTGGGGGATGAAGTCTGGACAGGACAGGGACCTCAGTGGGCTACAACCAGAGAGTCCACCCTCCAAAGCATCCATTCTCTCCTGGGAAACTGATCTCTGTAGTCTGGAGATGAGCTGTAATTCTGGAGGATCCCCGAGTCCCACCTGGAGGCTGGCATCCCTGATCTTAAACCATCTTGTTTGAGTTCTCATTCCTGTTCATGGGAAACTGACTTCTATCAAAGGACGAACATGGCAGCGATATCCTGCATCTGATCATGCAAAGGTAAATGGAGCCCCTGGGGGGGAAAGGACGTTCACTCAGAGAAGACATACTAACACCCTAAACTGTGAGCTATTGAGTATTATTATATTTTTGTACCATTGGATGGGAGCACTGATCAGACCTCCCTCCCCCCCCCCCAGGTACAAAAAAATGTTTCCAGCTCGCCCACTATGATATTTTTAAATCAGCGTTGCATCTCTCTTCTCTCTTGGACTGCGAAGCTGCCCAGAAGACAACTTTATGGCCTCTCCAGCGAAAAGATCATTTTGATTCATTTGCTTCCCTAAACCTAGCCTCGCTCTGAATTCCGAAAGGCCTGCCTGGCTGCCGGCAGCGAAGGGGACATTGCTCCAAGGTCACGAGCGAAGCAAATGAGCCCCAGAATTCTAAATGGGTTGCAAAATTATTTTGAAGACGCTCTGAGGCCGGGCTTTCTAAGTAAGGAGGGAGAAACGTTCTAAGACACACATCAGACGGGAGAAAGGGGGGGAGGAGAGGCCTGTTAGAACTGGGTTTGTATCGATGCAGTTGCGTCCTGAGCAAGCCCCAACTCATTTTGAAATGAGTTAATTTCAAATTGCCCAGCCAATCAATGGAAACCGAAACCTGTTATTGTAACCTCCAAAGTGGGAAAACACACTTTGGCTCGCGATGCGTTTCCAACCTGTCCTACGAGCTTCGCTTCTGCGCTTCCGTATTGATTTCCTGACTCATCTCACCCATTTCTCCAAAATCCCGGCAGCCCTGAATTTGTAGCAGGCGCGTTCCGAGGTGCAACATTTCCTTCTAAGGCCACGAGTTGTGGCGTGTCTAGCCTTCGCGCCACCACAGCCGATACTGAGCTTCTTGCTGATGTAATACCCCAGAGGACTCGGCAAGTGAGTTTATGTGATAAAGCGGCAATTAGACAGCCGATTTGTTAGAAGGATGTTGGGTTGTTGATGTTGCTTTTGCGCACACCCTCTTCAAGAAGTGTGGAAGCACAGACCTAATTAAAAGCACATAAATAGTATCGCCAAAGCCAGTGGGATTTCTTTACATCTTTCGTGTGAGTCATGCATTCTCTTGCCTTAATGAACCATGAGCATCAGTATATGGATTTCACCTTCAAGGTCCAATTAACCCATTCACTTTCTGGGTGGTGTCATCCAGACTTACTGAGGTCACCACTTCAAAAATGTCCACTGGCCTGAGTTCCAGGGTTGCCAACCTCCAGGTAGCAATTGGAGATCTCTCATTATTCCAATTGATCTCCAGACGACCAAGATCAGTTCCTCTGGAGGAAATGGCTGCTTTGGAGGGTGAACTCTAGGGCTGAGGTCCCTCCTCTCCCCAGACTCCACCCCCAGATCTCCAGATGTTTCCCCGCCCAGATCTGCCAGCGCTACTGAATTCTCCTAACACACACATACGTTGGCACAGGCCCATGTGGGGAGGTCTGATACCAGGACCCTCTCTTAGAGATCCACGTGCTCTTATATACACCCCCACACCAGCAGAATTCAACCCAATGCCTTCTACTAAAGATTCCTTCATTTGGGGACATTTACTTGGTTTTGAGAAGAGCTACCATCTCTTCTGTAATTGCCCCCCCCCACCTTCAGAAATACTCGTCAGACACAGGATAGAGACACAGGCTCAAATCTCCTGCTCCGCCATGAAAACTCACCAGGTAACCTTGCGCCAGTCACACACACTCAACCTAACCTATGTCTCAGACTCACTGTGAGGATAAAATGGTGGGGAGGAGAATGATATATGCCACTACGGGACTCCACCGGGGAGAAATGTGGGGTATAAATGAAAGCCCTCTGAGCCCGTTCGCGGGGAGGGCGGGGTATAAATACAATAAAATAAATAAATAAATAAAATAAGCTGTTAGTGGTTTCAACTTAACCTACCTCGCAGGATTGTTATGAAGATAAATGGAGAGGGGAAAGTTGTAAGCTGCTTTAAATTCCTTCTTGGGCAGAAAAGTGGGATCTAAATATCTAAATACAGATAGATCTTGAACACATACACATGAACATACTGAATCAGACCCTTGGTCTATCAAAGTCAGGGTTTTTTACTCAGCAGTTCTCCGGGGTCCCAGGGAGAGAGAGAGAGAGAGAGAGGAGGAGGAGGAGGAGAAGAAGAGGAGGAGGAGATTGGATTTATACCCCGCCCTTCACTACCAAAAGGAGTCTCAGAGCGGCTTACAAACTCCTTTCCCTTCCCCTCCCCACAACAGATACCCTGTGAGGTAGGTGGGGCTGAGAGAACTCTGACAGAAACTGCTCTTTTTCAAGAATAGCTGTGCCAGAACTATGGCTTGCCCAAGGTCATCCAGCCAGGTGCAAGTGGAGGAATGGGGAATCAAACCTGGTTCTCCCAGATTAGAGTCAGCGCACTTAACCACTACACCAAAGAGGTCTTTGACATCACCAACTGCCTGGTCCTTTTTTACCTGGAGATGCTGGGGATATCTTCCTGCTGTGGTTATTGAGCAACTTTCCTGGAACAATTTAGGAAACCCATTTTATTCCATGAAGATAGTTTCAGAGGGTAGCCATGTTGTTCTTTAGTTCGAGCCAGTTTGGTGCATTGGTTAAGTGATCAGACTCTAATCTGGGAGAACCGGGTTTGATTCCCCACTCCTCCACTTGCAGCTACTGGTGTGACCTTGGGTCAGCCACAGTTCTCCCAGAGCTGTTCTCTTAAGAGCAGTTTCCTGAGAGCTCTCTCAGCCCCACCTACCTCACAGGGTGTCTGTTGTGGGAAGGGAAGGAGATTGTATATGGATTTTTTTGTAAGTTGCTTCATGTATTTGAAGAAGAAAGGTAAAATTATTCAACTAGGTAAGTCAAAAATGGGTTCTTCATAGACCAAGATGGGTAGCCGTGTTAGTCTGTCTGTAGCTGTAGAAAAGAGTTCAATAGCACCTTAAAGACTACCAAAATTTTGGCAGGGTATCTGAAGAGGTGCCACACAGCATGGAAAACACTGGGCAAAGTGCGGCTTTTAAAAGCCGCACCCAAAAAGAGACGCCGCGGCGGGATCCCACGATCCTCTGAGCCGCGGCGCCGTTGCTCCCTGGCACGATCAGATGCCGGGGAGGAAGAGATGAATGGGAGGCGGAGGCTGCCGAACTGCGCATGCTCGAGCATGTGCAGTACGGCCGGGGGCCAGGGATGCGCTGGCGAACAGACGCCCCGTCGATCCCACAGCCAGCAGTGATGCGGCCTTTCGTAAAGAACCACCTAGGTAGGTGGTTCTTTTTTGCCGCGGGTTTTGGCCGGTAGGGGCGGATTGGGGACGGGCCGGGAATGGGCGCAGCACGATTCCCAGATGTTGCTGTGGGATCACGCCCGTTTTCTGCCCCTATCCGTCCCTCTCCCGGCCCAAAACGGCTCGTATGAACACGGCCTTTGAGGAGCTACTGGACTATTGCTGGGTTCTTCATGACTTTGAAGGATAAGGATAAAATGTTCTATGTTTTTTTTAATTGGATGACATTTGGGGAGAAAAGTAAGGCATGTGGCTGGAGCACTCGTTCCTGTTGGAAGCAAAGGATGATGCAACATCTCTTTGCACTAAGTGCACCAGTTCTGTACCGTGGGGCCACAGAACCAGCAAGGTAGACAGGCCAATTCCTTCTGCCTGCATCCCTGTTATCTGCTCTGGCATGCCTTTGTTACCCAGATTGTTATCCTTAGGGGCTTCCTTCCTTCCAGCTGCCTTCTCTCGGTCTCCTCTTTGGCCAGCCTCCAAGAGGGCAACATATGCTCTTCAAATCTCTCACCGTATCTCAGTTAGGCAGCTTGCTAGAAATGCCTTTCTTGCATTTCCTATCATAGTATGGCTTTCTTTAACAATAAAGATTACCCTTTCCTTTCTTACAGCAAGAAACCTCATGTGGGCTTTATTCTGAAGCAGCCTTTCCCCTTTCCCTTGTGCACAGCCAGCTCCTGCGAGCCATTCTGACACTCCTCAGTAAGACAGGGCATAAGAAGGAACCGCGGCTCATTGGAAGAGCATGTGCCTTGCATGCAGGTCACAAGCTCAATCCCCAGCATCTCCAGTTTAAAGGATCGGTTAAGAGGTGATGTGAAAAACCTCCGGCTGAGACCCTGGAAAGCCACTGCCAGGCAGAGTAGACTAAACTGACCTTGAAAGCCCAAGGATCGGATTCAATATAAAGCGGCTTCATGTGTCAGTAAGGAAACAGCTCCACTGTCTCCCTGTAAAGACCATGATTGTGTCATGCTTTTCCCTAATGATGAGTACACTCTTTGGAACGTTTCCCTAGGGGTAAGGCCCACTGAATAGACCTGAGGAGGGTTCTCTGTATACCTGCATAGGATGGCCCTCTGTAAGAAGCACAGGCACATTTACAGTGCAATCCTAAACAGAGTTACAAAAAATCGCCTTAGAACTACTTATTGAATGTTTTCATACACCGGTAAGTGCCAAAGGCTGGGAAAAAAATATTTTGAATAACAGATTGGGTTGGATTTCCCCCACCTCCTCTGTACAAGGAGGATGTAGTTCCACGCATGCAAGATGTTGGGGGGGGGAATTGTGATTTCTGAAGAACCCCACGACCAGCTACAGCTCCCCCCCTTCCTAAGCCGTATCCCATGGGATTCCCAAGGGTCCCAGAAACTTCAGGGACAGCCTTTCTGGCGCAGCAGACAGAAAGGAGAGGAGTCCAAGTCGCATTTTTCAGAGCTCTGCTGACAGTGCTTAGAGTCTTACTCTGATCTCCTATATAAATGCAAATAATTTTTCCAAGCTTTTCTTATTAAAAAAAAGTAGGTTCTTTTTCTAAGAACCCCTGTTGGTTTAATATCTGCCTCTTTGAGTGGGACTGCCTTCTATATAGGGTTACCAACCTCCAGATGGCACCTGGAGATCTCTTGCTATTACAGTTCATCGCCAGACAACCAATATCATTCCCCCTAGAGAAAATAGCTGCTTTGGAGGGTGGACTCTATGTCATTATACCCTACTGAGGCCTCTCCCTTCCCCATATCCTGCCCTTCGCTGGTTCCACCTCCCCCCCCCAAAAAAAATCTCCAGATATTTCCCAACCCAGAGCTGGCAACCCTACTTCTATTCTTTCTGCTCTCACCTGGCTTTCCCCTCTCTCCCGAAACAAAGGCCAGTCCTCTCTTTGATAACATTCACACCCTTTGGGTCCCTGCCTCTCCTTCCTCTGATGTCACCCCCCTCCAGTCTCAAAACGCAAACATCCAGCTCCTAAGAGAAGAAACAAGAGGTCCATTCCAACATCCTTCTTGTTTTAGAGTACTAATGGTATGTTGGCACATTGTTGGTGTTCCTGAGATAGATCCTACCACTTCACTGAGTAAAGTTGATGTATCAATACATTTTTACCCCACATTTCCTTTTGACTCTGGTAGGACACCTTTCTTCAATCTAAAGAGCTTTCCTCCAGATTAAGTAAGAGCCTCTTAGAACCAGTTTGGTGTAGTAGTTAAGACCAGCGGACTCTAATCTGATGAAATGGGTTTGATTCCCTCCTTCTTCACATGGAGCCTGTTGGGTGACCTTGGGTCAGTCACAGCTCTCTCAGAGCTCTCTCAGCCCCACCTCTATCACCGGGTGTCTGTTGTGGGGAGCGGAAGGGAAAGAGATTGTAAGCCGCTCCTTCGGGTAGTGAAGAGCGGGGTATAAACCCAACTCTTCTTCTTCTTAAGTTGGGGGAAGGCTCCTTAGACTGGAGGAAGGCCATGTGGAGGATGGCTGGATCCATTCCACCACTGGTATTCTAAATGCATTTAACCAGAAGCCACTCCCAGGGCTTCTCCCTGCAGCTCCAAGTAAGACAGCTGAAGGTTGGGATATTCCAGTAATTTTACAGAATCGGGAATGGATCGAACTTGTGGGTAGGGTTGCCAGCCTCCAGGTTGTGGCTGGAGATCTCCTGGGATGACAACTGAACTCCAGGCAACAATCCCCCTGGAGAAAATGGCCTGCTTCAAAAGGTAGACTCTTGGGAATTGTACCCTGCTGAAGTCCCTCCCCTCCCCGAACCCCACCTTCCTAAGGCTCCACCCTCCAAAATCTCCAGGAATTTCCCAACCCGAAGCTGACAACCCTGGGGGTGGGTGGGCAGGGAATGATCATTTCAGCAATGCAGAGACTTTCCATTTCAGAGAATAAAGATGAATTTTTTAAAGAAATTACACCCTGCTCTGGGCAGATTCCGTTCCAGTATGGGCACAGCTGCACACATGTGGAGGAACCAGTGCTGGCATCAGCCTCTCTACCCTCCTGGTAGTTCAGACTCAAGAAACCTAACAGCAAGGGCACCATGGAGGGCAGAGGGGACTGGCTGGATGCATCCACAGGCCTTTCCGGTCTCTGCAGCACAGCGATACTGTACATGATGTGTCAAGCATGTATATGAAGGCAACGAAGAGGGTGGCACTGAGCCTTCTGCCACCGCCACCCACTAGTTCACTCAGCTGTAGCTGCATAGGGTTAGAATCATGTCCGCCTTCTACAGTAATATCCTTAGAAAACCATCAGGACGAATGGGACTTTAAACAGTATGCATACAGCTAAGGACCCAGAACAATGTAATAATGGGAGGGGGGGGAATCTTAACACATTCCTTCTTCAAGGCTCATACCACTCGTTTAATTCACTTTCCAATTGTGTGTGGGGGGAACTCACCCTCCATCTTCTAGTACATACAGGAGAATCAAATAGACCATAAACTGTGTCTGATAAATAGCATCATCATACAATTTTGGTGCAAATGGCATCCGTAGCGGAGCATAATAAACAATAATGGCAGATCTAGCGGGATAATATGTACTGGGGATAACACCCCGTCGCCTTGGATGACTTGCACACAAAAAAAAAATCACTGCAAGAGTATCGGTGACCTTCAAAGCGGGTCTCGAAACACCAGTCAGTGGAAGAGCATTGCAAAAAAAATTAAAAATTGCACTGTAATGGTACAGAAGAAGCGGGAGCCCTCTGTAAGGAAACTCACATTGTGAAGTCACAGAAGAGCTTCATGACTTGCATTTTGCTTATCAATTATCGGGCCATATTCCCTGCCTCCCGATAACCAGAGAACATCCATTAAAAGACAAACACGAGCCAAGGCAGACCACAGGAAGGCTCTTTCTTTAATGGTTGTCCTTGAGGCTCTTACTGCAGCGATCTACAATTCATAAAGATTCTGTGTGGCTATGCCACAGACACAAACCAGGTATAAAATCAGTTTAACTAGCATCCTCTCCCCCCCCCAGTGACCCAGAGGCAAGGACATTTGTCTGAGTTTGCTGAGACTGATCTCATAGAGATGCTGAGGTCTCCCCTAGAAGTGCAATCCCTAGGGTTCCTACCAATGCTCCCTCCGAGCTGTGGAGTCTTGTGAGCAAACATTCTACTTTGTGAGCTACTGGCATTAAAGTTGCGAGCAAGCGATTTGGCTACTGCATATATTAGTCTGCTCTGGAGCCATCCTTCCTTAGCTAGGACAAAAAAATCTGTGAGCTGGCGGCTAAAAAAACTGTGAGCTCGCTCACACTAACTCAACTTAGAGGGAACAGTGGTTTCCTACTTCAAGCAGAGACTAAGTCACTTGTGAAACCCACTGCCACAGGACGGAGTAGAGTCTAAGCTGATTTTTATGGGGCACTCAACAAATTCATGGGAGGTTCCATCAAAGACTACTAGCATATTCAGAGGCAGTAACCCTTTGAATAGCAGTGTGTGGGGGTGACAATGAAAGGAGGCTTTGGCTTCTGCAGGCCTTCTGGGAGCATCTGTTGGGTTACAGCGTGAAACAGGATGCTAGATGAGATGGGCCTGAAACTGGTTTATGTTTATAATGTAGACGTCATTATTCAAAGGTCTGTTGGAAACTACTGTGTTTCATCCTGTAATAAAATACATGGCATAGGTCTGTTTTGTCTAGTTTGGCTAATCTTTTCTACAGTATCCCTCTCTCTCTCTCTCTCTCTCTCTCTCTCTCTCTCTCTCTCTCTCTCTCTTTTTGCACTTTTGTGGGGATACTTACAAAAAGCTGATCAGTTGCTGGGAATATATCTGCTTCGATAGGACAGAACCTTGGAAGTTCGGCAACCAGCTCTCTGCTTGAGGCAAGCCTTCAGTGCTGCCCTCTACTGACAGTGAGATTCAACACCCACAAATACCACCACACTTTGGATAAAAGATCAGGGATCTGATGCAAGTTTTACATTCCAGACAAGTCATATGATACATGGGAGGGAGGAGAACAAGAAGCAACATTTGCAAAAAGGAACCATTAATTACATCGATTACTCAGCTCAATGGTCTGTGCTAGGCTTCTTCAAATCTCTCTGCAAGTTTTCCAATGTCAAATCTGCCTTATTTGACATGAAAATTCCTTACAAGACAGCGTCAAGGCAGAGAGGAAGGGAATGAACACACGTAGCCCACCAAGCACTTACAAAATACCACCATCCACACCACAGGCCCTTTCATGACAAAATCCATGACTTCCCAAGAATTCATTCCCCAATAAGCAGGCACAAAACAGCATCACTTTTTCCTTACCTCCTAGAGCTTGTTTCATTACAAATTCCATGTTGATGGCTTAGATTCCTTTCCACCAGATCAGTTCTCACATGCAAGTCAGACTCAGACAAGTTCTCGAGCAGCTGCCTGCAGCTGAATCCAGAAGGTAAAAAAGATTCACATTAGGGCTGTCTTCCTTTGGAATCCGGATCCAGCTATGTGCCTTATCGCATTAGATCTCCTTGTCCTCTCAGCAGCCTATTGGGTGGCTTCCCCCACCCCTCCATTCACCCAGAACCTGAAGTTACTTGCTAATGTTTTGGACAGCTAGATGGCATGGTGTATTCCTTAACATTGTGTACTATGATCATTAGGGAGGAAGAAGAAAAGGAGCAATCTATCACTGGCAGACTGTCATGGGATAGCACTGAATTAATGGGGAACTATTCCTGGACTAAGGCACTGTTCACTCTGAATCTTTCAGTAGAAAATTAAGCATTGTAACAAACAAAAAGCTGCACCTTCATTTGCCATCTAAATAGGCTGTAGCATTTAATTGAATTTTCTAAGCACCCATTTCAGTTTTTATACCGGGCTATTTAGAAGGGGCTATTTGGCTTCACATGAAATCCAGGGAGTTTAGCCAAGTTCTCGCTGGCAAAAGGTTAAACATTTTTGACTTTGTAGCGATTTTTCAGAGAGGGTCCTTTGAGGAAGGGCGAGGGAGCTCTAGCAAAGAGCAGGGGCAGCACTGGGGGGCATTTGAAGGTTGAAGCACTTGAGCTCCTTGAATTCACAGCAGTAGGCTTTGCTGTCAATACCGCCTAATTGCTGACCCCATGTTGGCATCATTGACTGGCAAAGTGGCTCCAGTCAAATATCAGACACATTACAAGAAGGGGAATGAAATGCCAGTTGACGATCGAGGTGCCATTAAGATCATGTATGCTAGAAGCACCTAAAGCTAGACTGATTGTATCACCTCTGAAAAACAAGGTCAACTTCTTGCAAAGTCACAGGGAAGTTTCTCTTGGATTTGGTGCAATACTTAATAATCCTGACATTGACTCAAACTGCGGCATAGACTTCCAGACCGAGGCGACAGCATTAAGGATATTAATTGATATATCTGTCACGTCCATTTTCTTTTCATCAAGTTCTTTTTCCCCACAAGCAAAACTCTAGTCATTATTTGAAATCATTTGGGATTGTACAATCGAACTTGAACTCCAGAAGTGAATGGGATTCCCAGGAAGAGGAAATTGTCATTTAAACCCACGATGCCCCCCTCCATTAGATCTGCAGAGAAATGTACATGCCCCCAAAGTTTCATTTACAGTGCCCTGCAGATCAGTCTTATGCATGTATATGCAGAAATGTCCCACTGTGTTCAGAGGGGTTTACACCCTGGATTGCAGCCCTAGTCATGTAAGCTCTTTATTTTATTTTCCAGTAATATTACTGTTTAGGCAGGCTTTTTTTTTTTCTTTAGAAAAGGGGAGCGAGAGCTAGAGGGAATGTATTAAGAAGAAACAGAGGGCTGCACGACTGCACCAACCGGCCGTTTTCCCTCTCCAAACTTCTGTGTTCAAAAAAATACTGTGACCTCAGACTCCTCTTGGGAGAAAAAAAATCAATGCATGCACCAAAGGAACATGAGGCATGCTTCTAATTCCAATGAAGTTGCACGGAGACGACGCAAAACATACTGGGGAGGCTTTTAAAAATCCACACACACACACACACACACTGTACTTTGCAGCACCAAGGTATTCAGATCATTAGAATGATATAACCTTTTCACCAGCAAATAAAGCTGTCAGTCAGAAAGCTTGCACTGCAAGTCTCTCCGTGCCCAGACTCGGGAGGTTACTGCAAGCAGAAACATGACCCCAAAGCCTGTCCGGCATACCCATCATTAATACTCCCCCCCCCCTTTCCTGCCCAGGACCCATCTCTGCAAACCCGAAGTCGAGGGTTTCAGCACCAGGACAGCTCACAGCGGCACCGCGAGAGAGAAATACGAGAAATCGCCGGATCCGTGAGGCGAGAGCTGCAGGGCATTTTAGCAGAAGATGGGAAAGGCGAGCGTTCAGCACCAAGGACATTTCCCTGCGTCCGGGCGGTGCCTACAACCAAGGACACGTTGCCGAGCATGGCAGCGTCAGCACCTAGGACAGTTCCCCCGCCTCTCGAAAAGAAGGCGCTAAAAAGGCCAGGGGGAAAAAATACCTTTTCTTTTCGTTCCAGCGTTTGGGTTCCCGCAGTTCTGTCTCCTCTTGAGTTGTGAAGAGAATGTTCTTTATTCCCTCCTCCTCCTCCTCCTCCTCCTCCTCTCCCTCCCTCCCCAGTTTCCTTAGCAGATCAAGCTCCGGTTACTCGCCGGGTCCATGTGTGCCTCCAGGAGCGAAAACGCTGTTGCTGAAAGGGATGGCCAATAGCTCAGGCGCAAGAACTTCTCCGCCTTGGGACAACGTCCGGGGCACGACAATGAGCCAGCAACAGAGGGAGGAAAAAGACGAGCCGAACGCTCCGTACTTTAACGACTCCCTCTTTTTTATCACGGGATTTCCGGACCATCCCACTGACACTATTCCCTCCTTACTCTACGCTGGCGCCTTCTTCCTCCTCCTCCTCCTCCTCCTCCTCCTCCCGCTACCGAGGTTGCTGGATCGGCATTTCTCGCTGGGCTCTCGCTTACTCCGCCCCCCTCCCCGATCCCACGGTAAGGGTTGCGGGAGGTTAGCCGCTGTTCCTGCCGCAGGAGATGGCTTTTCACACACCTGCAGTCGGGGAGCTGCTAAACTGGGGGGGGGGGTTGTCGGGAGGAGGGGCGGCTCATTTAACCAGCGGCCATCTGGATGCATTTGCGGGGCGGGGGCTGTATACCGTGGAACTGGGGGGGGAGATGCCTAGTCAGCAGTTTTCTCTGCAAAAAGCCTCCCCGAAGCGGAGCTCTCCCGCCTCAGGCCCCGTGACTGCGCTCCTCCTCCCCGCTCCAAAACCGGGGAGCGGAGAAGCGGGGAAAGAGCCAGGCGAAGTCGGAGAGGGCACCGCAAGGTTGAGATCGAGAAGGGGGCTTCCGAACGCCTTCAGGATGACACGGCGGCTGTCAGATGGGGCTGGGTTTGGAAGAGGGCTTGGCCGTCTCCCCCGTCCCTTCCAAGGGGGCGTCTGAAGGTTACAGTACAGTATGGCTGGAGAATGTCAAAGATGCAAGCCCCGGGCGGGGCGTGTCAACGGGAGGCGGGAGCGCCTGCTCAGGAAGGAACCCCGCAGCTTTTGCCGGCGAGACGAAGACAATAATAACGACAATCAGACTGAGAATCCGAATCATCGGAGGGGCTGCGTCGGACCTGGCAGTGAACGCGGGAGGCGAACTCTTTCGCCCTTGGATTCAACTCGCCCCGCAGGCAGGCAGGCAGGCAGGCAGGCAGCCCCCCCCCTCCCCCAGTTCAAACTGCTGCAATCGTGTGCCGCTCTCCTCCCGACACTGCTGCAGACCCGGTCAGCTGATGGAGCCTCCCCGGGCTCCGGAGGCACCTCCGTGCTGGCGTGACGGGAAGGAAACGACCCGAGCAGACTGCAAGGAAGAGGGGAGGGGGGAGGGCCAGTCGGGAGGAATGACGGGGCAGCCGCCCAATTAAAGAAACAGGCACAGGCGTAAAGCAGCGGGGAGGGGGGGAAGGGGAGAGATTTCGCCGAAAAGGCAAAGAGAGGAAGCGGGTCAGTGTAGACCACGCTGCGGCTCCGCGGAGCTGGAGTCAAGGTTGAAGGAGCGCAAAGAAGTCCGGGGTGTATGAAAGGGAGGGTGGGTGACTTGACCAATCGAGTCAAGTGGGCTGTCTGGGGGAAGTTGAATGCCTTGCAGCCAGGCCCTTTGCATGTCTACTCGGAAGTAAGACCGACTGAGAGCCAGGGGGCTTTCCACCCAGGTAAGCATGCCTAAGACTGACCCTAAATCTCAAGCAATCTTTACAAAGTATTATCCCGATCTAGATTTTAATATTTTGTCCCTGTCGTTCCAGTTCCCTTCTCCTTGCTGGGCTGTTTCACATCTGTCTAGCTTCACCACTGCAGCATTGGCACATACGTGGGAAGTTAGCATGACATCTCAGAGACAACTTCCATATTGCCTCCAGTACAGTTCACATGCCCAAAGGATGGGCATCGCTTGCACAATAATAAATCAAGTCTCCTTACAGGCCTCTCTTTTGAACAGTCATGTGTCCTTGTTAGTGCATGTGGTGGCAAAATGAGACAGGGCTTTTGACACAATGAAGACTAGGAGATATCTCTGCTACAGACTAACCCTGCTTGACTGGCCATCACCTTTCTCCCAGGACACTAGGGCTATTGTCGTTTTGTCAAGGGATCTAGGAAGCTCGAACCAAGGGGTTTCACTGAACTACAATTCCCAGAATTCTTTGGAGGAAGCAACAATGGATAAAACTTGTCTCAGACACAAGTGTGTACTGCAGACGACAATTGAAGGTGACCTGGGACTCATCAATGTTAAATCCTATATTAGAGAGAGGGGGAGGGAGAATCCACCCAGATCACAGATAAATAGGAGCTCACAAGAGACAGTTCCAGATCACAGATAAATATGAGTCCCAAGAGACAGTTAAGGGGTTAGAGGGCCAGAGTAGGATCTCAGAGATGCAGGTTTGAATCACCACTCTGCTACAAAAGTTTCCTAGGTAACCTTGGGCCTGTTACTTTCTCTCATCTTAACCTGCCTCAAAGGGTGGTGGTTGTGTGGATAAAACAGAGCTGCTTTGAGTCTCCATTAGAAGAAAAGCAGAATATCAGTAAACAAGCAAACACTTGCAAAGCTCCTGGACACCTTTGCTGAATAACTAGAACCATCCCCTGCATATGAGAACGTAAGAAGAACCCAGCTGGCTCAGACAAGTAGTCAGGGAGTCGCCCAATGGCTGCCCAGTTTCTCTGGAGGACCAAACAGGAAGGGCACAGAGGCCTAAGCCTCCCCCCCCCCCGGACACTGCTTCCTAGAAATGGTATTCACAAGTATCTGACAAAAGGAACTTTGACTCTCGAAAACTTATATCCCCCCAAATCTGGTTGGTCTCAAAGGTGCTACTGGACCTGAATCTAGCGCTTCTGCTGCGGACCGACATGGCTACCCTCTGAAATACGTATTCAGAGGTTTTCTGCCTCTGACAGTGGAGGTAGATCAATGCTCCCTCTGATTTTCTTCCCCTACTGAGTGGAGCAGTTCACATCCTGAGCAGAACATAACTGCTGTAATATTAAAATGGGTAATGGGCCAGCGCAAGGCCCTGTGTGGCTCCAGACTGCTGCTAAGCAGGGCTTCCTGTGTTAATGAGCAGCCGCTTACACACACAGCTTAGAGGGGACACTGAGTAGGTTTGGAGCTAAACATTTTCCAGATCACTTCTCGCTTTAGATACCAGCAGCACTCTGAATAAGATGGAGTCAGCTCACTCTTGTGTGCACCATCTTCTCATGACTCGCGGCAGAAACTGCGTGAACCTGGACTGTCCTGTTGACAAAGGCTGCGTGAGAAGTGAAGGGGATTTTTTTGTCAGTGGCATTTGGTTTACAAAACCATATCTACACATGGAAATCACCCCTCGGGGCCGCTGTCACGTGATCCATCTGCACACCCAAAACACAACATCTGGCATTTCCACTTTGTTTTGTTTTTTCAGTTCTTTTTCCTCTAAAAAGGATATGGTATTTGTGTATCATATTAAAATGTATCCTCATGCCTTCTAATAGTATCCTGGCAGACCCTTTGGGGAATCACAAAAACAATCAAGCAGGCCATCCACTAAGAAGAGGAAGAAGAGATTGGATTTATACCTTGCCGTTCACTACCCAAAGGTGTCTCAGAGTGGTTTACAAACTACTTTCCCTTCCCCTCCCCACAACAGGCACCCTGTGAGGTGGGTGGGGCTGAGAGAGCTCTGACAGAAACTGCTCTTTTTCAAGAACAGCTCTTATCAGAACTACGGCTTGCCCAAGGTCATCCAGCCAGGTGCAAGTGGAGGAGTGGGGAATCAAACCCAGTTCTCCCAGATTAGACTCCGCGCACTTAACCACTACACCAAACTGGCTCTAAGGGTTCCTAGGTACTTAAAAAGTGACTGTAATTTAACTATAAAAAAAGGGAGAGGCCCAAATGACCTGCTAATGAGCGGGTATCTTCTAGGAGACATGGAATGCTGAGAGACAGTAAAAAGGAAAGGAGAGGAATAAATTAGGCCAATTTTATTAGACCCTACTTTTCTCTTCAATGGGGACCCAAAGCAGCTTACAACATTGCACATGGTTTCCCCAGTGTCATCCTTACAACCACCACCTTGCAAGGTAGGCTAAGCTGAGAGGAGGAGAGCCAATGGCCCAAGGGTGGCCAGTGAGCTTCCTTGGCAGAGTGGGGATGCAAACTTGGTTCTCCCTGAAGGATTATTTGGTTAGCAGAGTGCTCATGGCACATAACTCAGCGAAGCCTATCTGGGTTGTGTGTGCTGACACAAAACAAAGTTACACATGGAGCCTCTTTTGCTTTGCAAAACTAATATGAGTCCTTTATTGTAAGGAATTCCATTCTAGATAGGACAGAGATAGGATTCTAATCTAGTCTAGCTAGGATGGATAGAAATGAAGGAAGCATGTCCTGTCCTCATGGTGCCAAGATGGAGAAGGCTAGCATAGTGTGGAGAGAAGGTGTCAAAGCCAGAAGGAAGGAAGCTTCCCCAAGAGCAGCAATCTAGGGCAATTCTGCATTGGCTTTTCTCTCCATTGTTATACCAAACCCACTCACATTGGAGCAGAAATTCCCCTCTGCATTGCATGCTACTGTCACTTTCTTTGATCATCGGATTTTGTGGTACCCTCTACACTGCATGCTGCTTTCACTTTCTTTGATCATCAGGTTTTATGGTACCTTCTGCATAGATTTATGGCCATTCAGGGGTGACTTTGCAGTCAGTATGGCATTGTCCCAAAGTATTTAAATGTGGTTTTGAGGTGCACCTTTTTTGTTCCATCGTGGGTTTGGTACAGGCCCATAGATACAGTGGGTCATTTGGGGGGCTGGCCCCCTGACTTCCTGCCAAGGCCCCCTGACTTTCATCCAGCCCCCAGGCCCCCTGGCTCTCTGGGCCGCCTGGAGGACTTCTGACTTTCTGGGCTGCCTAGAGGACTCTCCCCACCACCCCTTCCCCAAGCGCCACTTGCCCCCCCACTTAAACAGGTAGAGTGCTAACATTGCAAAAGTGAGTATTTTTTAAAAAATAATATTTTAATTTTATTTTTTATTTTGTGACATCAGTGCCCCCTGACTTATTTAAAGCCCCTCCCCAAATTACAAAATCCTGGCTATGAGCCTGGTTTGGTATAACAACGGCGGGAAAAGCCAATGCAGAATCAGCCCTACTCATCCAAGGGATAGTATCAGACAGTGCTAGAAGGGAAGGATGATCAGTGTCCTGGCCTGTCTATCTGTCTGACTCTCTTATAAACCCCCTTCTGGAGTCTGAGGCTAAGGGTAAGTGCAAAGTCCTTCACTTCCAGCACTCCCAAATCCTAGTCCAGCATTCTAACCACTGCACCATCCTGGCTGCTCAAAGAATGACAGCTGCAGTACTCTTTTTCCCGTACCGTATCAGTGGCCTTCTACTAGCAGATGGGTTTTAGGGCCAAATAATACATCTGACTTTTGAATGATGGAACTACAACAGTCTATGTCATTTTGTCTTAAACCAGCATTTTTCCAGTTTCTAGTCAGTTTGTTTTTTTCTGAATTCAATGTGGAGGCAGCGTTTTCTCTTGCAACAAGGTTCGCCTTTAGAGCTCATAAGAATTATCCGCCTTGTGCTGCTGCATGAGACGCGAGTACAGAAGCGTATCCAGAATGATGACTCATACAGCAATGCAACAGGCAGACTCGTCTCAGGGTGGGTAGTTCATTTCATCTATTGCTCTTTGCAGGTGAACAGGTCTTTGGGGGTACGCTAGTTCACCCCAGCCCACAGTCTGGACCTTACCCATTCAAACACACAAAGAATTTATAAAATAATAATAATTTTAATAAAATGGGGGGAATGAAATGATGATTTGCAGATTTGATGATTAAGGGGAAGTTAGATTATAGAAAAGAGAGAGCTTTTTTGTAACTATAGAGTAAGTGTTAAGTTTGTAATTTTACTTGCATTTGTCATAGAGAAAATCGGAAGCCACTTCTTTATATTCTTTTCTTTATATTTTTATTCTTCCTTATCTTTTTTTCTTTTTAATCCTTTCCCCCTCCTTTTGCCTCCAACTTTGTGTTTCTGTTTTCTTTTTTAATATCTGTTGTCCGTTTTTATCTTTCAGTTAAAAAAAAATCTCAATAAAAATGATTAAAAATTACAAAGAACAAATTTCTGAAATTAAACCTCTGCCTCTTCATTTGCATGTTCATCTCCTGTTGTGCCATGTTCTCTCCCTCCCCCCTCCCCCCTCTCCATTTGTAAAATGCATAAAATGACAAATGGCTGCTGTGGCTATTTCCCTTTCTATACAGAAAAACCACCGGGAAAGCCATTGCCTACTCTCAATTATGCTAATTAGGCTGTGCTTCAGACAAGCCATTGCCGGGATTTTGGCTCAGCCAAAAAAAAAAAGCCATTCTGAAACTGGACTTGGATTTCCGGCAGTGACCGTGCAATCCTAGACAGAGTTGTGCCCTTCTAAACCACGGCAATCAATAGTCTTCAAAGAGCGTAGCTCCATCTAGGGTTGCCCTGTTAGTTCTTAAATGAGAAGTGTTGGGCCTAGAGTCCCCCTGATGTCCTCCCCACTGGAGCACAGCCATAATAGATATAGCAAGGAGTGTAAGCGTACCTAATGCTATCTTGGATGGTGGCCAACTGGTGTTACTAACATAGTGGCTTGGAGCCAATGCAGATCTGAATTCAGCCTGTTAACTCCTGCACATTACTGCTCTTGAGGGTTGTCTACTCAAAGGACCAGTGTAACATTAGAGAAGCTCTGCCCTTCCATAAGTGGGACACTTACAAACAGAGATCTTCCTAACCTCTGGAGTAGAACGATCATCTCATACGATTTCACTATCCCAACATCTCTCTGCTCTTGCATCTGCAAGGGGTTGCCGGCTGCACCAGTTGTGGTGTTCTCACTCAGACCTCATCTCGACTGTCATCTGACTAGTTGGCCTCAGGCAAGCCAGTATTCTCTCAGCCCACCCACCCCCAACCTGCATTAACGACACGGGAGATTATAACAACAGGCCCGCATTGCAGGGTTCCTGCATGGATTGCCAACCTAAATGCTTCAAGCCATTTCAAATGTTATCTAAATGCCACAAATCATCATCATCAGGAATAATTATGCTTAACAAGTGATGAGTGCAAGACGCCCCGCACACGTTTAAAGTTATTTTTTTCTGTGCACCAATGGCACTCGGTAGGCCCAAAACCAGCGATTCCCCCACTTGGTGCCTGTGGGTACCACGGCACCCACCAATGCGTTTTCTGGCATCCAGTTCCTGCTTCCCCAAAGCATGTGCTCCTCAGTGTAAAGGGCTGATCCTGACTTGTCTCCACTTTGCTGGATCAGGAGGTATTTCAGGAGAGTATATGAAGCATCAGCATCACCTTCGGATCTGCAGAGAGTGCCCATTTAAAAACAGCTGCTTCCAGTCCTCAGAGGCTTGGAATCTCCCAACATTTTGCTGATTTGGGGGGTGGGGGTGGATCCCTGTGAGGCTTGACTATCCTACGTTCTCCTACAAATGGATTCTTGACCGAAGAATGGTACACTCCTTCTATCTGGGATGGTCGTCCTCTTTGACTGAGCGCAGAGCTTCAGGAGGGGTGCACATGGAGTGGTGAGGGAGGCAGGGGGCACTCGCCTAGCCAGCCAGATCACCCGAATCAACCCTGGCGATCCATGGGGTGACAGATGTGTGAGGCTTTCCTGTCTCACTCCCGGTGCTGCCCCCGACCACCGCCATGGTCTCAGAGATGCTGAGGTCTCAGAATTGGGAAGGCTGGGGCTACTTCACCTCTGATAGCCTACTCCCAGTCTCTGTCACTCACTCTCTCTCTCTGGCGCGGACCATAGACTATCGCTACTCCTTGACCTCTGCTGCTTGTCCTCTTTCATCCTTGTTCCCACCTGTCTGTTCCTCCCCTCCCTCTTCCGGTCCCTTGAGTGAGTGGTGGATTCTTTTGTCTGTCTCCTCTCTCTGCCTCTCCCATTGGTCCTTCTTCATTCCCCCTTAAACCCCTCTGCCTTAGCTCCTTCCTCATGTTTCCTCCACCTGCCTGTCCTTCCTGGTGTGCTTGGGTCAGGCTGTGCTCAGCATCGCTCTTGTTTTCCCTGGAGTTCCCATCTTGGCTAAAGGTAAGTGTCTATCTCTTCCCTTCCCTTCCCTGCCCCACTCCTTTCTCCCACTTTCCATTACCCTGGCCTGGCCTTGTGGAGGCTCCTGCTTCAGGGTCTCACCGTCTCAGGAGTCCTTCCCTGTAATTCATTCTGTAGTCAGGGCAGGCTCCATGGGTCCCCAAGCGGTGGGGCACCGTTCCTTGGTGGTGCAGGGAGGCAAGGCAGCCCTTCTGCCAGTGTTTCCTTCTGCTTCGGCTTCCCAGCCAGCTTCCCTGCTGGCGCTGCAGGGTGAAGCATTACCGGCAGGGGCGGATCTACTATGAAACTAATGAAACTTAAGCTTTAGGATCCCTAATTCTGGAGTTTTTTAAAGTGAAGGTTATTAAAATAAGGCTATTTTAGTGATGGAATCATAAGCCAATGGGTTGAAGTACTTCTTATTGACCTCAGAATATGCTCTATTGTAGCAGGAAATTCTTTGCATATTAGGCGACACACCCCTAATGTAGCCAATCCTCCAAGAGCTTACAGTAGTCCCTGTAAGAAGGCCACTGTGTGATACAGAGTGTTGGACTGGATGGGCCTTTGGCCTCATCCAACATTGGTGTCTCTTATGTTCTTATGTTCTTAATGTTTCACTGAAATTAAGCGAACTCCAGAGGATGATGGAAGACAGGAGGGCCTGGCATGATGTGGTCCACGGGGTTGCAAAAAGTCAGACTCGACTGTGCAACTGAACAACAACAATGACCCACTTCATATGGCCTCAAAATGTCCCTGTAATACGTCAAATTTCAAAATTTTCTCAGGGGCTTGCAGCACCCGAACCCCCAGCTGTATCAGCTCACTGAGCTTACCAGAATCTACTCTTAGCCTACATTTTGGGCCATTTTCAAGGGTCCACCCCACCACCCCATTTCCTGCCATTTGGGCCTCAGGGTCCTTGCAAGGGCAGCAAGGCCCTTTGGACCTTCCAAGGCCCTTTGGACCTTCTTGTTGCTGGTTGAGAAGGGGCCCCCGTAACAGTTCAGGCTTCAGTAGGCTTTACAGCATCCCTGCCACGGGGATAGCAATAGGCGTTGCACCTGCCGTCGCCAGGATGTGATGCTATGCGTTGCTCTGGCAACAGGACTCCAAACAGCCCCGTTGCCAGAGTGACACGTAGCGTCATATCCTGGTGACGGCGGGTGCAACGCCTATCGCCGTCCCCACGGCAGGGATCCTCTAAAGACATGCGGATCCCCCGCCGCCACTTGGTAAGCCTAGGCTTCAGGGTCCCGATATTGTAGGTCCATCACTGGTTGCCAGGGCCCTGCCTGACTCCCTGTGGCTTCCTCGGTGGCATGGAGGCCCTCTGTTGGAGCTCTGCCAGCACCACTTCAGCACGGCCTATGGCTTCTCCTGCTGCCTCATGGTTTCCAGGAAGTCTGGAGCTGGACAATCACAGGGGGGAAGCTCAACAGGGATGTGATCATAGACTCCTCCCTCCCAACCCACCTTTTCCTCCAGGGGGGAACTGGGCTCTATAGTCCAGAGATCTGCTGTAATTCTGGGAGAACTCCAGCCTCTACCTGAGTGTTGGCAACCCTAGTTGGGACCCTGTTTCAGAGCCCTAATAAACTTCAGTTAGATGCCCGAAGGGGGCCAGACATAGACAGATTCCCCCAAATCCACCCCGGAATCTAAAGAAAACTGAAGTTACTAACCCTTTTAGCCCTATGCCCAAAGGTAATGATCAAAACAGTAGTGTAACAATTGGAACATAACTAATAGGGTAGAACAGTAACATCTCCTGAGAGCTTTGCCATAGCATTCCATTCACAAAAAAACCCTTTCTGTTGTTTTTGAGGACTTTCCTATTGAAGCTTCTGTCTGGAGATCTCAGGTGCAGTAAGTGCTTTTTATAAGCAAACAAGACTCTTTTGATTCCTGGCAGCTGAGGATAGGCCTCTCCCTTTTTCTAAAGTGTGGTGTTGATTTAATGTACCTTTCCAGCTGGTATTTATGCATTTCATTTATCCCAACAACTTATATCCTGCCTTTTGACCTTTTAAAAGCACGCCGGGCAGCTTGGAACAAATAGCAAGCATCATTTAACAAACAACCAGCAACAAATAATGCATCATTTAGGACATAGCAACAGGCAGATCAATAAAAACAGATAAAAGCAGTTCAAGTAAAAAAACAACAACAGATAACAGTAATGTGTTTACATTGCTGCTATCGGTTGCTGCTACTTTGTAGCACTACTCATAAAAAGGACTCCGTGCAAGACATTAAAGCCTACCTGATTTGAAATAAAGAAGTTCTTTACACACCACTGGAGGGCCAGCCAGACCTCGGGTAGCAAAACATGCCATAATGGGGGAGGGCTACTCAACATAGCCTATCCGGAGTGCTAACCATCCTCACCTGGTTTAACATAGATGCCTTAAGGAGGACATGACCAGTTGATCTCACATCTTTGGAAGTTTCATATCCAACAAGTAACTGGGCCTCAAGCCGTTTACAGAGCCAAGGGGCAAAAACAGCTAGGTCCCAAAACAGCTTGGAATCAATGCTGTCAGCAGAGCACTGGGGTTATATGTTTATTGTGACGGGCACCAGTTAGCAATGCAATCCCTGCTTTCGCATGAGGCTGGCAACAGGCAGGAGGGAGCTTGTGGCTGACATCATGGCATTGCCGGCCACATGTTGATGTCACTTTCAGTGCATCCAGAAGGGATGTCAGTGCATCATTGTTGTTTAAGGTTTTTATTTCAACAACATCACCACCTCCCTAGGCAGACAATTCCACTGCTGCACAACTCTGACTGTCAAAAAAATATTCCCTGATATCCAGCCGGTAATTTCCCACCCTTTATTTATTTATTTACTTATTTAATTAATTTCTACCCTGCCCTCCCCAGCAGGCTCAGGGCAGCTTACATAAAATACTGGACAATTAAAACAAATTGATCTAAAATCACAACAGAATACACATAAAAACATACCAAGTGCTAGTGCAAAGCCCCCAATACTGTGGGTAACATGTACCAACTTCATCCATGTAGTATCAGCAGCTTCATAATATCTCATAATATTACTGGAACATGAGGGAAGAGAAAAGAGAAACAGAATCACACTGTTGGGAGCTGAGAAAGCAACAGGTGTAAAATTCAGTAGTGCAATCAGTATTTTTTTTTGTCAAAAAAGTTTAGATTTTAATTTATTGTACGACTTAGCTATCTCCTGTATGGTCAAATCTATCTTGTGACATCTTGAGGTATGTTATAGGCCTGACATATCCTTGGAATGGTTTACCACAATTATCTATTTTATAATCTCTACTGGATTATATTAATACTGGGAAATGTTTATTTTTTTAATATTGTATGCCAATAAAAGGTATTTGTTGTTGTTGTAACCAAGTGCTGAATTAATTCATATATTATGGCGGGCATGAGCAGCATCCAACAATACAAACAATCAGATGTCAATGTAATCTGGGTTATATCTGTCTGATTAATGGTGTTATAATAGTATTTAATAATGATGTTAATATTGGGGCCAGGGCCTTAGTTATATATTATTGTGAGTCCTATCCTTTGCTATAGAATTCCTGTTCATTCAGGACAGGAAAGTATAGGTGGCTGCTTCCCACACCAGGGACCAGACCACCAATAAATGATACCTCTTCTGGTTTTTAAAGAGCTACACCACCTCTTGGTCCATTTCCCATGCACAATTCAAAGCCCCTTTGGCAACTGGGAGCAAAAGGTAAAGTTAAGGAGAAGAGGCTTGCTATCAGCCCCAGTTCCTTTCCTGCTTACAGAACAAAAACTGTGCGTGGTGATCGGCTGTCATTTGCTGATTTTGTTTATTTTGCCTTTTCACACTGTTATACCCTTTTTAAGCACCTTGCCTTGTCTTGTTTTCCCTGCCCCAGTGTTGTTTTTAATAAACCCTTTCTGTTTAATTATTTTCTCTGCCTGGGTCAATCACGCCTGTGTGTTCTCGGCTGGAAAAGGGGCATTTTGTATTTACTTGAGAGGGTACCCTGGGCCTTCTCAACAGGGACCATAAGTCCAGGATGGTGGCGGCGGAAGGCGGGGACCCCTGGGGTCATGACAGAAGGTCTATAGACCAAGAAGTAGAAAAAAGGAGGGGGGAGAGAGAGATGGAAAAATTAGATGACGGGAGAGAGAAATGAATTAGACATGTGTGGAGAAAAAGGAGAGAAATTAAGAAAGGGAAAGGTTGTTTTATCTTGCTGCAACACCCCAACTATTCGTTTGCAAGATCTGGCTGAGCTGGTTGCAAGGAAAGGAAGAGAGAAAGGCTAGACTACTGGAGAAAATGACCTGCAGGCTGGCAATTACTGTAGCAGCTATCAGTGTGCTGGCTTGGTTGTACGATCTGTTAAGCAACTTTGCTTCAGTCATGGAGAAAGGGAAGTCTAGCCAATCCCAGAGTATTTTTTGCTATGCTCAGACTTCCCTGCGCCCTAGTGGCTGCAGCCAGAACTGCATTTTAAAAATAAAAGCAGAGATGTCTGGCTGGACACAGCAGGAAAACACTGGCTTCAAAGGCCCCCTTCAAAAGCCTTCCTCAAGCTGTGCTCGAGGTGGACCGCACCCCCCCACAACCTGCCTGTGGTACACCATTGGTCAGAAGTGACTTAATGGCACATAACACAGAGCAAGTGCAGCTGATGTGAGAGCCGCTGCCGCTCACAGAAGACAGCACTGACTATGATAGACCAATGGTCTTGTTCCATTTAAGAGGGATTTATGTGTTTATGTGTCATTTTGGCAAGTAGCATGCTTTCAAAGGGCATTTGATAGACACTGCCTTAGAGTAGGGGCTGACTTTGTGTTGAATGTGGAGAGTGGGCTGTACGCTTGGCTTTGGTTTTTTATTCTAGATCATATTTTGCTTCTGCTAATTTTAACTGGAGTATTTGTCAGCTGCTGCAAACTGTCTTGGAGAAGAGGGATGTGCATTTTCAAATAAGCCAGTAATGGCCTTAGCCAAGGAAGTCACAGAACTGCCCAGTACACAAAGACTTTACTCCCAGGATAGGACAATTCAAGTGCATAGAATGGCAGTGTCACGGGGGACAAGACGATCTGTAAGATACCCTGAGATCAGACAGTATACGCTACTGTTCAGTGCACATAAACATTCTGAGCTGTGCTTGGAATGCAAATTAAATGTTCAGTAACAACATAGCAGGGGCAGCTCCAGTTATAGGAAAGGCTGTGGCTTGTAGAAATAACATAGAACTTATTCTTTGTTGTCAGGAAACAACCTGTTTATTATAAATCCACTAAAACTTAAGAAAAAAAGAAAACCCCTAATTCTTTTATATGCCTTCAGCAGATCTCTACCATTGTGCAACATGGCCAGTTTGGTGTAGTGGTTATGTGCATGGACTCTAATCTGGGAGAACTGGGTTTGATTCCCCACTCCTCCACATGCAGCTGCTGGATGACCTTGGGCAAGCCATAGTTCTGTCAGAGGTGTTCTCTCAGAGCTCTCTAAGCCCCACCTACCTCACAGGGTGCCTGTCGTGGCGAGGGGAAAGGAAAGGAGTTTGTAAGCTGCTCTGAGACTCTGAGTGAAGGGCGGGGTATAAATCCAGAAGCTCTGATGAGATCAGTACTTGGATGGGAGACTACCAAGGGAGACTGAGGGTGCTATCAGGGCTGGTTCTAGGTGTTTTTTTTTGGGGGGGAGGAAAAGAGTTCCCAGCAGGGCCATAGCTAGCACTGGGTACATGGGGCTATGCCCCCTCCTGAATTTCCAATGCTCCCCAACCCAAAGATCCTTGCACCGCTTATTGACTCACAGAAAGAGGTGGTGGCAGGGAGAAGCAGAGGACATTCCATCACCACTTGTGCCGCAGCCAAGCTTCCCATAGCTCACAGATGGGCCATGTCCCTCCCCGGTCCCCCCTCCCCTGGGAAGTGGAGTGGCCCTTGGGACTGGTTCCAGGCCGAAGCTCACTGCCCACATGCTGCAGTTGCTGACCTAAAAGTAGCAGTTATCTTAAAAAGGAATGTCAAAGGGAGATTAGAACGAGAGACTGTTGAATTGCAACTAACAAAGCTCAAGACAATGCACCCACCTGGCTCGAATTGAGACCTAGGTTTCCTGTCTCAAATTGCAACTAACAAAGCTAAAGACAATGCACCCACCTAGGTTTCCTGTCTCATTACCAATGCTGACTTCTCCACACCTACCAGCTCTCTACATATCACACCTAGTTCAATCACACCTTCTATTGTCATTTGCCCGCTAATGTCATTTGGTATCTGAAATCACTCCACTTCATAATATATAGGACAGATGGACTCACATTCTAGCTGTATCTGAAGTGAGCAGTAACTCACAAAAGTTCAGACCCTACAGGGTTGCCAGGTCCCCTCGTCGCTCTGGTGTTCTGGGGGGGGGGATGCCTCAAGCCCTGCCCCAAGCCCCAACACCCAAAGAGCAACCACCTGTCTGGCCACCCCTCTCCCTCCCCTCCTGCCCAATTTAAAGGTCTTCAGCTGGAGGGTCCTTTAAATCTAGCAGGAGGGAAGGGAGAGGGGAAGTCACGGGCTACACACTCTGCTTGCAAAAAGGCCCTTTAAAGGGTCTTTTTGTGAGCAGGGTGGGGGCTGCAGCATGTGAGGCTGGGGTAGATCAGCCCTGTGTGCTGCTGCCCCCACTCTGCTCACAAAAATACCCTTTAAAGCAGGGGTGTCAAACATGCAGCCCGCGGGCCAGATCAGGCCCCCAGAGGGCTTCTATCAGGCCCTCAGTGGAACTTGCTGTCTTCTGCTTCTTCTTCCAGTTCTGCTGCATCATTGTAGGTTTGCAGCTTACAGATACACACCTGAACAGCATACTCAAGATTGCAACAGCACAGACATTTTGATGCAGTAATTCAGAGCAAGAGGTGTCAGTTATCAGGCACTGTTAAATAAACAAAATATTGCAAGAGTGCTCATGTTTTAAGCATACTTTTATTTTAAGGTTGTTGTTTTTTTTTTTTT
>NW_015175976.1:413045-449318 GCF_001447785.1 Gekko japonicus
AACCACCCACCCCTCCTGCTAGTTTTAAAGGGCCCTCCAGCTGGCCAGTGGGCCGCATGGGCCCTGCCAATCAGCTGAAGCCCTTTAAATCAGGCAGGCGGGGAGGGAGAGGGGGGTGGCCAAGCAGGTGTTCCCTCTTGGGGGTGAGGCTTGGGGGCGGGGCTTGGGGTGGGGCTTCTCCAGCCGGCCAGCTGGCTGGGGGTGGATTGAAGCCCCCAGAAGTGGGGGGACCCCTTCCTGGACCTGGGGGCTGGCAACCCTAATGCCCTACCATGAATTTTGTTAGTCTTTAAGGTGCTCCTGGACTCTTACTTTTTTCTACTGCTACGGACAGACTAACATGGCTACCCATCTTACTTTTTACAGTTACTCTGGAGGTTTACAGTAAAATAGTTTGCATCCATCTGATCTTTAGCAGTTGAGTTTGTTTTAAGCCCATCCTTCCTCCAAAGAGTTCGGTGGCATGCATAGTTCTCTCCCGTCCTTCGTTATATCCAGGGCTCTTTTTGTAGAAAAAGCCCAGCAGGAACTCATTAGCATAATAGGCCACACCCAACAGCAAAACCTATTAGCATATTAGGCCACACCCTGACAGCACCGCTCATTAGCACATTAGGTCACATCCCCATGTTCCCAGAAGTGTGGTCATCCAGCCACACTCACCTTTCCCTTCTTATTCTGTTTACCTTGTTTGTGGTCAAAACCCAGGGCTTTTTTTGTAGCAGGAACTCCCTTGCATGTTAGGCCACACACCCCTAATGTAGCCAATCCTAATGAGTTTCTGCTATTGGGTGTGGTCTATTATGCTAATGAGCTCCTGCTGGGCGTGGCCAACTTGGGAACCAGCCGGAACTCAGTTCCTGTGCGTTCCTGCCCAAAAAGAGCCCTGGTTATAACAACTGTGTGAAATGGGTTAAACTGAGAGGGAATGATTGGGCCGTGGTCCCCCAGTCATTTTCATGGCAGAGTGGGAATTTGAACTTGGGTCTCCCAAGCCCCAGTCTCTATGTGGTTTTTGCTAGTTGGGTTGAGATATCCATTGATCTCTGCCAGGCCTTCAGGGTACCATTTCCGGAATGGAAAGTATGGGAGAATAACGGTAGACCATTTGTTCGTTATCTAACCTGCAGCTTAGGATGTTGGTCTCCAGGCAAAAAAAGTTCTCAAGACTGAATGTCTTGCTGATACCACCCTCTGGCAATGGCTTGCAGAACAGCACAAGTTGGCTGAACAGGAAAGGAAGTGGTTCCGCTGGGCTATCGACGAGGCTTCTGCCCTTCTGCTGGCAGATGTAAACAGCCTCTAAGGAATCACAATGTTCTGACAAGGAGAAAGTGGAAACAGACCATGATTGACAGGAGAAGAGGAGAAAACAAAAATGATGCCACTGACAGGGGGCGGGGGGAGATGGGAGGCAAAAAAGTATAAATAACCACATCAGAAAGATATGCAGGGAACTGATACTCAGGAGGCAGCAACCGCACTGTAATGTGAATGCAGATATTGACTCACAGTGCAATCCGAAACGGAGTCATACCCTTCGAGGCCCACTGATTTCAGTGGATTTAGAAGGGCATAACTCTGCTTTGGATTGCCCTGCCTATGCAATACCCACAGCAATGTATTCAGCTTGTAGTGTTGACTCTTGAAAACAATGTAAAGGAGCAACTGGGCATTTAGTGGAAGCGAAGAGCCTTATTTGTCTTTGCTGTGGGGGATTATAACCACAACAGATCTAGCTTGAATTTCTCTGGGACACCAATTATATCTTGGCCACTTCTCTAGTGGTAGAGAAAGAAGTACTTTCCCCCCTTTCTCACAGTACAAGAACGTGTGGGCACTCAATGAAATTGCTGAGCAGTCGGGTTAGAACAGATAAAAGGACGCACTTCTTCACCCAAAGAGTGATTAACACATGGAATTCACTATCACAGGAGGTGGTGATGGCTAAGCATGGACAGATTCAAGAGGGAATTAGATAAGCATATGGAGCAAAGGTCTGTGGCTATTAGACACAAGGTATAGATAGGAACTCTCGGTCTGGGGCAGGTGATGCTCTGTATTCTTGGTGCTTGGGGGGGGAGTCAACAGTGGGAGGGCTTCTAGTGTCCTGGCCCCACTGGTGGACCTCCTGATGGCACCTGGTATTTTTGGCCACTGTGTGATACAGAGTGTTGGACTAGATGGGCCATTGGCCTGATCCAACACTGGCTTCTCTTATGTTCTTAATATGTGTTCCAAGCAGCATCCAACATTTAAAAGCAACACCTGTATGACAAGGATTAAAATTTTAGGCACTCTGCATAACCATACAGTTCACAGCCGAATATCACCTTGCCATAGTACTACAAAAGAAACAAAGTAACTAAAAACTAGCTGAAAGCTAAAAAAAAAGAAGTAGCTGTGTTTTAGCAACCCATATTTTAAGAGGCCCTCAGTGACCTGCAGATATCAGGTCATAGGAAAAGCCTTCCCGTGCAGTGCCTTCTGAGAAGCGATGGGAACCAATTGGACGAGAGTACTCGAGGGGGTGGGAGTCAAATGTGTGTTACACAACAGTGTTTTCTGTGGATTCTTCTGTTCTTAGGTGGTAATAGTTACATGCAGGAGGGAAGGCAGCATGGTGCAGCCCTGTCTCATCAGATCTCAGAAGGCAAGCAGGGCCGGTACTTGGAAGGGAGACCATCGAGGAAGACCATCAAGGAAGATCATCAAGGAAGACCATCAATGGCAAACTACCTCTGTTTCTCAGTTGCCTTGAAAGCCCCTTGCTGGGGTCACCATAAGTTGGTAGTGACTTGACAGCGCATTACACGCATGCACACACTGGTTACATGCCATTAAACTAATGCCCATTCAAGCTTGTTTAGATTCCTTAGCTCAACTAATCTGAGCAAATCTTCCAAACTCAGCACTTCAGCGTGAACAGCTGGAAGGAGAAATTTTCCCTTCTCAGTCTTGAAGCTGTGAAATCTCTCCCCCCCGCCCCCAAGAATGCCAGCGTTTTTGACTGCTGGCAACCCTTGGTTTTACTGATCTCGAAAGGTTTCAAATAAGAAGTGGCATAAAATATCAACTGTGCAGTGCTGTTCTGTCAAATTACCCCTGCATGCTATTCATCAGATATTATAAGATAACAGTGCCATTGCATGTCAGCTAACAAATAAAGTCTATTATGAAATAATGGCATCTGCTAGTCAATGGATTTCTGGTCTTCCTATGCCATTCTAAGGAATGACAACTTCTTTGGAAACTTGAATGCAACACATAAAATATACTTACAGACCAATTCTAAACAAGTGTACGATTCAAGCCTATTCAATGGGGTTTATTTCCTGAAAAGTATTCTTAGGATGACACAGCTAGTGTTCAGTTATTGCCTCTGATCTCCAATCTGTGCAATAATTCTCTGCAGGCAAGCACAGAAGTCTCAAAAGACAGCATCCAGTGTATGAGCTAGCTGATGTATGAGCTAGCTGATGTATGAATTTGGCTGGCAAAATGCTCTCTGCAAACCTAGGAGTATTTTATTTTCTTCAAAATTATCATCCTTTTAATGCCACTTGAGTGTTTATATTAGAAGGAAGCCAGTCCTGAACCTCTTCTCGAACCAGATGCAAAAGCCTTCTGAATTCAGGCTGGCAAAATTCAGAAGGCTTTTGCATCTGGTTAGAGAAGAGGTTCAGTTCTGGCTTGCTCCTAAATACAAACACTTAAGTGATGAAGCGAGCATTTTTGCCAGCCAAATTCAGGAGGCTTTTGCATCTGTTTGGAGAAGAGGTGAAGAACTGGCCTGCTCCCAATATATACACTGAATTGTAACAAGAGGCAGATAACTTTGAAGACAATAGGAATACTCCTGAAGAAGATGTTGACAAAACGAGCTTGCACCCGGGTGCTCGTAGCAACATCATGAGGATGAACGTCTCTTTGTAATATTATAAGAATGTACTTCTCTATAAGGTGACATAAGATCTATATATTGATTGTAAAAGGTTTTACTAAATGTGTTAGCCGGCACATTTATTTATTTATTTATTTATTTATTTATTTATTTGATTTTTATCCTGGCCTCCCGCCGAAGTGGCTCAGGGCAGCATCACAGTGTTTGTTTGTTTGTATTTTCTGTAATAGAAACTGTGGTGCTGGGTTGTTTTTTCTGGATATTACAAAGGTGGGGGGTGGGGGGTGGGGGAGTGTGTGTACATGGCAGTGGGTAGCAGTTCTTTGCAGACAAAAGGTTACCAGGTGATGTTATTTACAATGTAAACCGAGGCAGGAAAATAAGCTTTCTGCTACAGAGGCAGGAGGGTGCAGGCCATAAGTAGGGGTGTAAAGGATACAAATCAACCAACACTGAAACATCCCTGCTTGTGTCTATAATGAGTATAACAAATGCAATTTTTTTTAAAAAATATTGTAAATAATAATCAAAAATCTTCAGGTGTGGCTACTAATCTAGTGCCTGGCTGTCTGGTTTAGAGTTCCCATGGGTTAGAGGGAGGAGAGTGACTCAGCAGATATGTCACTGACAAGGATATTTACCATCAGCAGAGTTATACTAATGTTTCCAGATACGTTTGGCATTCCAGCGTGCTTTCCCCAAACACGTTCTTGGTTCACTGGTATCAGGAAGGCTCTGACTCTGTATAAGCAATGGATTCTGTTTGCTCACTTCTGTTATTCTGATGTCTGATGCTGTGCCTACAGGGGCAAATATTTTGCTTGTACACCCTGGTATGCGGACATCGTTGCAGACTGTGGGCAGGATAATAGAGGCTATCTCACACACATAGCATAGGCAGTGCTATCACTAAGTGAACGTATTGAGGCAAGCACGTATTGAGGCAAGCATTTTGCTTCCACACCTTGAGGCAAGCATTTTGCTTCCAAACCTTGCAGTATTTCTCATCTTCTCCCAATTCTATGTGTGAATTGCAAACTGTAACTTGTATAGAGACGGCAGCATTTCATCATCTGCTATAACATTCGTTGATCATAGAACTACACTTTGCCTTCAGGGAAAGGGAGGGGCCCCTCATAGGTGGATGTGACTAGGGTTACCAGCCTCCAGGTGGGGCCTGGAGTTCTCCTGGAATTGCAAATGATCTTCAGACAACGGAAATCAGTTCCTCTGCAGAAAATTGGTAGTTTGGAGGGTGGATTCTACCCATCCCTGCTGAGGTCCCTCCCCAAACCCTGCCCTCTAGGGCACCAGTTCCAGGTTAGGAAATTCCTGGGGATTTGAGGTGGTGCCTGGGGAGGGTGGGGTTTGGGGACCTCAGTGCCATGGAACTCACCCTCTGAAGCAGCCGTTTTTCTCCAAGGAAACTCATCTCTGGCCCCGGTCACACGGGCCGGATATTGCGGGGGGGAGGCATGGCTAATTGCCCCGGTGCAGTTTGATCCGCGAGTACGTGATCAGACACGCCGGCAGCACACCACGGGTCCTTCCCTTGGCGCCAGTGGGTAAACGAGGGATTGGAGGGGAAGGCCGCACGCCAGCACAATCACACCACAAGCGTCTGGAGGCAGCCCATGGCCAACGTTTACTAGTACCTTGGAGGTTCTCGTTTTTTAATGCGCATTGTCGATGGTAAGCCACGGGTGCACTCCACTACCCAGATGTTGGGGTGTGATCATGCCCGGATAATCTGCCCACCATCTGTGCCTCTCCCGCGGCAACTTTGCCGTGTGACTGGGGCCTCTGTTGTCTGGAGATCAGTTCTAGTTTTGGGAGATCTCAAGCCCCTGCTTGGCCACTGGCAACCCTGCTGCCCTCCCTGGGCTCCCGACCTCCCAAATCTCCAGGATTTCCCAAAGCCAGAGATCGCAACCCGAGATGTCACAGATCTGTGGAACTGAGTGGTGGATCTGCAAGCTGTGTTCCCTTTAAATGCCATTCTCTGTGTGCCCTGTGCAACGAAGGCAGGTGTCATGTTCCTGCTTAAATGTAGTAATTGCCTGACTGAGTTTTATATATTAAATCAGACAGAGATGTACAACTCTGACTCAGACAGGGATGGTTTCTCCCATCTATCCGGCTTTTGGCAGGGAGGTTCCTTTGGGAGAGGGCTACCATCCCAGAAAATGTCATCCCTGTACAATGAGGAGGAGAAATTTACAGATGAGATGTGTTTCTCAGAACCCTACTGGGAACGAGAAACAATTAAATGAATAATATTAATAGCTTTAATAACAAACGTTATAAACACTAACTAGGTTTTCTTAAAATAAAAAAAAGTACTGGATGCAGAAATTTTAAAATTGTCTGTCCCTCCACTCATGAGTTTTGGTTTTCATTGCACTCAAAAACTTTCTCAGAGGCTTCAATCTGATGGGCTTCATATGGGTTGTTGTTATTACAGCAGAATTTGGAACTCCATCTGTGAGCTCAGGATATACAGAACCAGTATGGTGTCGTGGTTAGAAGTGCGGACTCTAATCTGGGAGAGCCAGGTTTGAGTCCCCACTCCTCCACATGCAGCTGCTGGGGTGACCTTGGGTCAGTCCCAAGGCTCCCTCTAAGCTGTGGAGTCTTGTGAGCAAAAATTCTACTTTGTGAGCTACTGGCATTAAAGTTGTGAGCAAGCAATTTGGCTACTGCATAAATCAGTTTGCTCTGGAGCCATCCTTCCTGAGCTAAAACAAAAATCTGTGAGCTGGAAGCTAAAAAAAACTGTGAGCTAGTTCACATTAACTCAGCTTAGAGGGAACACTGGTCAGTCCTGACTTTCTCAGAGCTGTTCTCTCATGAGCAGTCCTCAAGAGAGAGCTCTCTCAGCCCCACCTACCTCACAGGGTGCCTGTTGTGGGGAGGGGAAGGGAAAGGAGATTGTAAGCCACTCTGAGACACCTTTGGGTACTGAAGGGTGGGGTATAAATCCAATCCTTCTTCTCTTCAGATGAATGTAACTGCTGTGGCCCAGCAGATTTTTCAGGTATCCTCACCACAGCTTTGCATTTGAACAGGTGAGACTGCATCAGACCGTTGTCTACCTAGCTCTGTCATGTCTACTCTGACTTCCAGGATCTCTCCAAGATCTCAGGCAAGGGTCTTTTGTTGGTCCTGCACCTAAAGATCCTTTGACATGGAGATCCTATGGAGATGCCTGGATAGCTTAAGAACATCATAAAGTAGCATAGCTGGTGTTGGATGAGAGCAAAGGTCCACCTGGGCCAGCAACCTGTTTCCAACAGTGTCCCATCAGATGTTACAGGGAAGCAGGACCCGCTGGCAATAGTCCTCCTCTGCCGACCGCTCCCTATTCTCTGATCATTTTTATCCCAGAGGTCGCATTATGCTCTCATAGCCAGTGCTTGACCTGTCCTCCATAAATGTGTCCAGCCTCCTTTTTAATCTGTCTCAGCTGGTAGACGCCATTAGATTGCATAGCCATTTTGGTGTAGTGGTTAAGAGCACGGCCTCTGATCTTGGAGAACTGAGTTTGATTCTCCACTCCTCCACACGCATCTGCTGGTGTGACCTTGGGTCAGTCACAAGTTCTCTCAGAGCCGTTCTCTCAAGGGCAGTTCTTGAGAGAGCTCTCTCAGCCCCACCTACCTCACAGGGTGTCTGTCAAGGGAAAGGAGATTGTAAGCCACACTGAAACTCCTTGGGGGAGTTGCTTCTCTATTGTGACAATAGCACTTCCTTTTATCTATCTTGGATCTACTACCAGTCAGTTTCACAGGATGACCCCAAGTGCTAATATTATGGGAACAGGAGAAAAGATACTTTCTATCCACTCTCTGTACACCTTGCATAGCTTGGTAGACCATTCTGATACATAACCCTTTGGTGACCTTCTGCAAGGACCTACTGGAAGCGCCCCCCAAAATTACAGATTACCTGCAATTTTACTTCTGAGATGTCTATTTTAACTAATTGACTACTGAAATGTACTTTTTGGAAGCACCAACTTCCAGAAGGGGGAAAAAAGCCCACTATTGTAAATGATGAATCATTCTGATGAGTAATGTGTGGGTAGATGAAATTTTAAGTATCAAGGCATTTCTGTTTAGTATGCCTGAATTAAAAAGGTGGCTGATTAGAAGTCACTGGGGAAAAAATACATGCAGAATAAAGTGAATGCCACCAAGCAGTGGAATATTGGAGCTGTTTAAAAATGGCAATCAGAGCATTAATTTGGCACAAGCCTATGGGAGAAGATGAGGGTGCGAGATTTCCAGCTTGCGCAAAGAAAGTAATGTGCCACTTCCTTATGCTGGCAGGGTCCCCGAATGTACGTAATGATGGAAATCAGGGCTTATTATAAACTACACAGCCCTTCAGAGCCAACTGCCAAAGAATATTAGGATGGAAGGAGCACGATTACCAGTGCCGTCCAGGTTCCCAGTGGAGTTTCCCCCAGACCTGGAGGGGTGGGTGGGGAGTCCTGTCCCTTTAACAACTGCCCATTACAATGCATTGAGCCTATATTTTAAAAAGACAGACCATTTTTCTCCAGGCCTGTTGGCAATCTAGTGGGGACAGTAGTACATTTATGGAGCAGTGCTAAACAGGTTTACAGGAAATGTTAGTCCCATGTAGAATCAGACATCTGGAAGGGGCCATACAGGCCATTTAGTCCAACCTCCTGCTCAGTGCAGGATCAGCCTAAAGCATCCCTGACAAGGGTTTGTCCAGCTGCTACTTAAAAACTTCCAGTGAGGGGGAGCTCACCACCATCCTAGGCAGCCAAATTTTGCCACAGAATTTCTCCTACTATAATTTTTTCCCTAATATCCAGCTGGTACCTTCCTGCCTGTAATTTAAACCCATTGTTGCCAGTCCTACCCTCTGCTGCCAAGAGGAACAGCTCCCGGCCCTCTTCTAAGTGACAACCTTTCAAATACTTAAAGAGAACAATCGTGCCCACCCTCAACCTCCACTTCTGCAGACTGAACATTCCCAAGTTCCTAAGCCTTTCCTCCTAAGGCTTGGTCTCCAGGCCCTCGATCATCCTCATTGCTCTCTTCTTCACCCACTTCATTCCATCCACATCCTTTTTGAAGCCTCCAGAACTACACAGAATACTCCAGGTGTGGCCTGACCAATATGGTGTACAGCAGGACTATGACATCTTGGGAACTGGATGTTATACCTCTGTTGATTTCATGCCATTCAGTGGGGCTTGCTCTTAGGATGGTGTCCTTACGATTTGACCCGTAGATGCACTAAAAGAACCAGCTTGTCACTCAAGAAGCCACCAGGGGCCCCACTGTGATATTTGAAAGCCTGCTTCAGTTGATTCTCCTTGTGGAAAGGAACAGAGCTCTAATTCATTGGCATGGGTGGACAGCTCCCAGGCGCTATCCAAGGTGCTGATGTTGAGCTTTGGTCCAAAAGGTCTGCATCCTGGAGAGGCTGTCTTCACCCCTATGGCCCTGTCCAGATACTAAAACATGCTAGGGATGCTCTGCCACTCTGCATTCTTTTTCTTAGAATAATGAGCTCTGCAGGGGTATGGGCATTCTCAGGTAGCTACACCTACTGTCTGCAGCCCCTTCCATTTCCTGGGTTGAGGGGCCTGCATAGAGAAACAGTCACATAGTTTGTGGGGAAATGGAGTGAAGAAGGATAAGGGGGTGAAATCATTTCTCTTTCCTCTTTGGCAAGCACATTTCCACTGAGGAAAGGGGTCAGTTTCAGCCTGTTTGTCCCACCTCACTCAAGCGCAACAACCGGCATGGTTGCTCCCCCACATGGATCCCGTCACTTCAGGAATAATTCTTCCAGAGCCTGGAAGGAGCTGCAGGAACACAAGAAAATGCCATGTGCCTTCTATGCACCAATGTTTGGATGCCTGCCACTGTGTTTAAAAATGCTATCATTCCCGTGATTGTATTTTTTTTTATCGATTGCAGTGCACACCGCTTTCATAGCATTTTGCCAAAAAAAGTGGCCAGAGCAAACCTGAACAGCCAAGTGAACAAAGAAAGAAACTCATCAAGACAAAAGTTCTCTGATGCTCAGGAAAAATGAACAACCGGGAGGAGGGGGGGCAACTCTGGCTGCATAGCTGCACTAATGACGTCTGGCTGAGTCCTAATAAAAATTATGCTTCAAATGAACGTGTCTTCTTGAAGATGCTGACCTTGGTGTTCAGAAGAGGCCCTCAAGGGTATGGAACCTCATCTGCCTTCCAGATGGTCTTTGCCAAGTACTTGGTATAGGTCATGCATAGAAAAGCAACATCCAGTTACCTACAGTCGGACCATATGTGCACTGGTTTTTCTATATGCAAGTCAAATGGGAATCGTCTTTACAATAAGGCTCATAATATTTACAATGTGTGCACAATACTAACAGTCATCTTTACAATAAGGCTCTGTTAGTACTGTGCACACACTGCATGTTCATATAGTACGTGACGGTCATCATAGTTACACATAGATCTTCCCACCAAAAAGGGATTTCATTGATAGGTCTCTTTCCAAAGAGTTTCCATGGCTCACACTGCTGTCTCACAGGCTTGAGGGGACCCTGATTCTGTATAAGCAGAGACTCCTGCTTGCTTACTATTCTGTTCTCTAGTTATATGTTATTGCGCCCACCTGGTTTTGTCCAAACTCTACAAGTGAGAATTTTAATTGCCTGTACAAATGCTTTCTCCTATCTGCATGAAAAGGGAAAGGGAGGATCCCTTTGGCGGGAGGTCAAATCCCTGAGAATTCCATCCCAGTTCACTGGAAACCAGTTACTGATGAACACGTATTTCAAAGGAAATAAAACAAAGTTCATAATGATGTTAACAAAACCAAACCAAGATATTTTTTTTAACAAAACGAAAAAATCTGTATACATCCCTGCTTAGCACTTCACAAATTCGGGGCTTATGGATTTGTAACCACAAACAGATCTGTTCTTAACAATGAGCACCTTCGAGCTCTTTTGATGATCTAACCTACCTACTAATAGAAATGAAATTGTGAAACTTCCATTTGCTGAAAAGTAATTGGACATACCTAAGAACTTCAAAAGGGGCCATGGTGGCTCAGAGGTTAAGCCGGTGAGCTGCAGAACAGAAGTCTGTAGCTTGGCAGTTTGAGACCCGAGTGCTGTGTGACAGAGTGAGCTCCCGTCTCTGGCCCCAGCTCCTGCCAACCCAGCAGTTCAAAAGCAAGAAATTGCAAGTAGATAAATAGGTACCACTTCGGTGAGACGGTAACAGCATTCTGTGCACCTTGGCATTTAGTCATGCTGGCCACATGACCACAGAAACGTCTTTGGACAGCGCTGGCTCTTCGGCTTGGAAACAGAGATGAGCACCGCCCCCTAGAGTCGGATTCAACTACCCTTTGAGCAAGGGAAACCTTTACCTTTTTCAGAACTTCAAGCCTCCTTCTTGCCTTACCATGACCCCAAAATAACAAGGGGAAGGGGCTTCCATGAATGAGAGTAACACTTATTTCCTCCTGCTACTTGAGTAAGAACTGAAAGCAGCATTGAAGTTGAACAACATAGCCTCTCCCACCCCGCCCCCCCCCCAAGTTGACAGGAGACAGCTAAAGCTCCCTGGGTCATAGTGCCCCCACTGCTAACAACCCCCAATCAAGGTGTCAGTTGCTAGCTGCCCCACCTAGAAAATTGTCTGGGGGGGGGAATCAGAGTTCAGTGGACTGAATAAATGTACACTATTTATTATTAATTTATTTATTATATTCAATTTTTATCCCACCCATTCCCTGAAGCAGGGCTCAGGGCAGTGAACAACAAGCCATTAAAACAAGCATATCAAGAATAAAAACATTAAAATTACAGTAAAAATTCAAGTATATTTTAATTAAACAGATGGCAGTAGAAGCTTACAGTAGATGGCAGTAGAAGCTTCCAGTCTGAGACCACCTTGGGGGGGGGGATAAGAGAGGGTAAGAGTGCCGGCCAGATGGGCATCACCGCTGTCCTCAGCCAAACACCTGGCGGAACATCTCTGCTTTACAGGCCCCACATTAATGTGCTGAATGTTTCCTTTAAGTGAAAGAAGGACACTTCCACCTCGTTTCATATTTCTTTATTTGCTTACTTCATCAGTACCCCCATTTTCTCCTCAATGGGGCCCCAAAATGACTTATAAGATTATCCTCTTTCCCCTGCACCGTCCCCTAGAGTCGGATTCGACCAGCCTTTGAGCAAGGGACACCTTTACCTTTTTCAGAACTTCAAGCCTCCTTCTTGCCTTACCATGACCCCAAAATAACAAGGGGAAGGGGCTTCCATGAATGAGAGTAACACTTATTTCCTCCTGCTACTTGAGTAAGAACTCATAATGGCTCTCTTTCATTCCAGGTTGCTTCCGCTCAGGAAGGGATGCCAAAATTCTCCTTGAAGGCTTTCTGCCCTTTCTTCTCCACTCTGACTTGAGTGGCCAGATGTCATCTTCTGATGACACCATCCCTCCAAACCAGACACACATACTTCCAGCTCTCTGCGATGCAATCCGTATGCTTCCAGATAAAGATCTATGTCTCCACATACACTTTTAACCTGAGATGGTCCTCCTGTGGGCTTGTGGATTTGATTTGCATTGCAAAGCTGACAAAACATCGTTCAATTTAACATCAACAACGTGCTGGTGCTTGCCACGCAGCCGCTAAGCTAAGAGTTAGAATGCAAAATAGAATCAAAGGCTAAAGAGGTCATTAACTGCAGAACTGCCAGCATGACAGACAAAAGACAAAACAACCATTCTAGGAAGACTGAGAAACAGTCCAGTTCTTTATGCTCTGCATATCAGCATTGATCCTCTGTAGGATCATGTTCAAAGCTATGCAGTTTGTGAGCCACCAAACCAAATATAACCCATTGGCTGTGGATCGTGACCAGCTACGTATCTGACATCTCCTAGTTTTACAGATGAAGCAGGCAGTAGAAATAGGAGTTTTATATTGCAATCCTAAATTGACTGGGCTTAGAAGGTCATAACTCTGTTTAGGATTGCACTGTTACTGAACCTGTGGTAGGCTCATATATTGTTGGCAGAGTTGATTTCTCTACTCCTCTACATGCAGCTGCTGGTGTGACCTTGGGTCAGTCACAAGTTCTGTCAGAGCTGTTCTCTCAAGAGCAGTCATCGAAAGAGCTCTCTCAGCCCCACCTACCTCACAGGGTGTCTGTTGTGGGGAGGGGAAGGGAAAGGAGATTGAAAGCTGCTCTGAGACTCCAAGTGAAGGGTGGGGTATAAATCCAATCTCCTCCTCCTTCTTTGTCTTTGTCTTCTTCCTCTTCCACTGAGGAATGATGAGCATTTTGATGCAAACTTATCACCAGCTGAACCTATAGTGCATGAGTTGTTCACCATCACTGGATTACCTTCATGTTATTGTTGGATGTCCAAACACACAGTGTGCTGGCAGCTTTGTGGCTGCACAGTCGCTGCTTGTGCTACGGAGTCACAGCTTGGTCTTGCATCACTTACTTTCGTGGTGTAGCTTTCCACCATTTTTGTGCCTGCTTGGTGAGCAAACCCAGTCTTTCTCCACAGCTGTGACTGGGCCATTAAAGCAAAGATCATTCAGAGTTTGTCCCCTTGATGCACATTAGGGTGATTATTTATTTGGCGAGGCTATTTACTTCCATGCCATGGAAAGATTCAGCTGCACATTTCTGTACTTTAATCTTCTGTTAAAGGGTTTCCCCCCTGGCTAGATGGCGACCCCAGGGGTCATTTGGGGGGACGCGGGGGGACGCCATCCCCCTGGATGAGGTGCGGGAGGGCGGGGCCTGGATCTCCCTGCTGGTGCCCGCTGGAGGTCGACGCCAGCTGCTGGGAGGACAAGGACACACTTCCGGTGATGTCAGGGGGTGTGGCATATGCTAATGAGTTATGCTAATGAGTCCCCCTAGCTCTTTTTCTACGAAATGACCCCTGGGCGACCCTAAATGTGATCTGTGTCTATCACAGAGTGAACTTTGTACCATTGACCTGAAAGGGCTTTGTGACCATAGTTATATTAAACAGGATTGTTTCACATGAAACTTGGAAGTGTTGTGCTTTTGTTTCTCAGATTTGTGCCTCCCTCCCTTTTTCATCTCTCAGGCAATTTCCCTGCTGAGTCACTACGTTTCCCACAAGTTCCATATCAGGTGGTTAAAAGCACCAATCTGCTGTGCGCTGCCTGTAATGCCCAGAATCTGGATCACCCGGGCTAGCCCGATCTTGTCAGCTCTTGGAAACTAAGCACGGTCAGCCCCGGTGAGTACTTGGATGGGAGACTACCAAGGAAGTCCAGGGTTGCTACGCAGAGGTAGGCCATGGCAAACCGCCGCCCTAGAGGGTCACCCCAAGTCCTCTGCAAGTTGACTGTACTTTCCACAATCACCACCATGACTGCGATGCAGCCAGTCCTAGTCCCTCTACCTTATGAAACCCCATCAAGTTCGTCAACTATTTCAACTTCTTGTGCATTGTGTGTTAGCACATGTGATTGGCCACCCATTCCCACTCCATCCAATCAAGGACTGGCACAGCTGGGCCCCATTTTTTCAGTGCTCCACAATAACAGTATCTATCGGTTATTTTTCCTCAGCACACGCCACCACATGTGTCCATTCAACAGAAGGTAGCTGAGGCTTCGCCCATAAATTTTACAGGATGCCATCTTGGACTGTTGTTTCTTATTTTTTTTTACCAAATTGTATATGAAATGTTAATGTATGTTAATATATACTTTTATGGCATTATGTCCCTTTGTACATCACCCAGAGCCTAGCGTAAGCTGGGATAGGGTTAACTTCTGGTTAATGTATGGTCATATTGTCTTACGTCCCTCTGATATGTACTCTGCTTTGTAATTTGGGAAAGGTCTTGGTAATGGTTTGTGACATTCTGTCAATTTAAAGCTGTATCGATTCTAGGACTATTTGTTGATTGTATTTTGGCAGGGGTTTCATTTGGGGGGGTTGTTTTGTTGTTTGATACTGAAACTTGCATTGGCATTGTTTGATATTTCTGTACCTTGGGGAAATTGAAATTAAAAAAGTTTAAACAATGAATCAAACAACAACAACTACTACTACTACTACTACCACTACTACTACTGCTGAATTCCAACCCACTGGGTGATACTACCTAATTTTGGCTTGTGCTTGAATACTTCAGTATCCCCTACAGACTATCTTCAGCTCTACTGATATACGAATGGCCACGTTTTCTTTTTCCTGTATCTTATGGGTGCCTTCAGACAGCTTCATAGAGCACCGATGCTTTAAAAGGCAGCGTTTTTGTATGCAGAAAGTAATCTAATTGCAGCACAACCCAAAGCAGTCACAACCATTGAAGTCAATGGGGTTAGAAGGGGGTAACTTGCCTGAGGATATCATTGTGAGCTAGCAAAAACTTCTGGTATCTAGAGATTCATGAAACCGTACATTTTTGATTCTTTGACAGTTTGGGGGCATCATCCTTCCCTGAGTTCTCTTTCTAAACATCAGCATTTGGGTGATTGTTCTATGCTGGTATTGTGTTAATTTTCGGCTTTTAAAATATTTGCTTTAGCCATCTGCTTTAAGACACCTCCACCCCCCATCAATTAAAATCAGTTCCTCTACGTGAAGCATTAAAAAACTTACTGCCTCCAAGACTTGTGAATAGGCTGACGTTATGTTCTATTGTTCTGTTTTCCCTTGTGTTGGCAAACTAGAAGAAAGAATATTAATCTCTCCTTTATAAATCACTAAAGGTAAAGGTTCCCTTGCTTGAAAGCCAGTCGAATCCGACTCTAGGGTTGTGGTGCTCATTTCAAGTCTTCCCTCCACACTCAGAATGAATGTTTGCATGCTATTTTTCTTTTCTTTTTAAAGAAATCAATCCATTTTGGTGTAGTGGTTGAGAGAGGTGGACTCTAATCTGGAGAACCGGGTTTGATTCCCCCACTTCTTCACATGCAGCCAGCTGGGTGATCTTGGGTCAGTCACAGCTCTTTCGGAACTCTCTCAGCCCCACCTACCTCGTAGGGTGTCTGTTGTGGGGAGAGGAAGGGGAGAGTAAGCCGTTCTGAGATTCCAAGTGAAGGGCAGAGCATAAATCCTCCTCCTCCTCCCCCTCCCCTCCTCTTCCTCTTCCTCTTCCACTACTTTTTAGGCACCAAATGAATTTAATCAATCAATATGACCTGATTACATGGATTGACTTTGTTTTAATCAGCAGTTAACACTGATACTTTTTTCTCACAGACGCACAAACACACACATTCCCCTTGCTTTTAGTTGAGTAGGATCACCTCCTACAAAGTCCCAGAACCATCAGGGGACTCTCACTGCATATGGACCATCCATTAAGAAAATGTCTGCCAACCGTTCTGATAAACAAGTATAAAGCCAACAGTCGTGATAGTCTGACCCACAATCAAACAGTCATAAGACTTATAAAGAATGCTGTTTATGTATTGCAATCTAAAGCACATAATACACAATGTCGTCTCCAGATTACATAACAACGTTTCAAAAAATGAATCTTCTTCAGGAGATATTATAGTGGTGCCAAAGCTCTCAGTTTCATAAATGTTAGACAACAAGTCTTAAGAATATTAAATTCAGATAGGACGCTGATCTCAATTAACATTCAGGCTCAAAATATGCTGCTATGTTTTTACTGGATCCCGGGCATCTCTATAATATCTCCTGAAGAAGATTCATTTTTTGAAACGTTGTTATGTAATCCGGAGACGACATTGTGTATCATGTTATAGTGCTTTAGATTGCACTACATAAACAGCATTCTTTATAAGTCTTATGACTGTGATTGTGGGTCAGACTATCATGACTGTTGGCTTCATACTTGTTTAACTGATTGGGTCGCGTGTGTCCAGATTTATTTATTTTTTGCCAACGGTTCTGAGCCATTAAACTAACAAAGTAAAAGTGAGCCCATATCTGCAGCAAGAGTGTTACAGTTCAGAGTGGAACACTTAGTATGAGCCCCAGATGGGAATCTACACTGCAGGGAGCCCTAATGAAATCCAAAGTTTCACATGAGGTCTTTCACATCACCTATTACCAGGTCCCTTTTTCCAAAGAAAGAAGTAAAGATAGAGCAGGAGTGTTGTTTTTTTAAAAAAAAATACACACACACTAAATACAAACAATATACAATGATACAAAATAGAAATACAAAAGAAATGCAGTTTACATTTCATACTTTTATCAGTCCCTTTCCAGCTTTTCAGAGAGAGGTGGATAAAAGTTCCCCAAAAAATAAAACAAAAACCGAAGCATTTATTTTAATTAGCATCATGATTCTTAGCAGCATCTGGTGGAATGGCTGTTAAACTGTCAGGTGGGTTCTGCCCTCCCAGCTCTTCTGGGAGGAATTAGAGAAAATTACGAAAATAAATATCTATTTTACTGGAATTTTGACGAGCGATTTAAACAAGTTTGGCTTTGACTTCTGTGCACTGTGGTCCGAAAGAAGCCTCTTGAAGCATGGGGCCAAAGCCACAGAACTGAGCATATGAAGAGGCTGTGGGAAAGAGCAAAAATGGTGATTTTACAAAACACTTTGAAGTCTCCCCCCCCCATCCTATTCTTATAACAGACATTCAGCACAGCATCATTCTGCAGTCTCTACCCTTCTTCCGCAACCTCTTCACACTTCTGTTGTTAAATGGATCAGACCAAAGGCCCATCAAGTCCAGCTTTCGGTTCCCAGCATCCGCAGGGCAGAGGCCCCTGGGCGGGTCATAAGCAAGGCATGAAGGACGGAGAAGGAGCTTGGAGCCAATTATCCAAAGTTGTGTCTCTTTTTCCCCAACCAGGAGTTCGGCATTACAGATGGGAGCAGCAGGTGTAGCTAGATCAGGACTCCTAATATGCACAACACTGACCTTGGCAGAAGGCCGTTCAGACCTTGGTTAATCTCCAGAGAAGATGGGCAAGGACCTGCTTCTGTTTCCATAGCAACCGAGGACCTCCGTCAATTACCAAATAAGCCTTACCACGAATCGGTAATAGGCTTCTGCCATTTGACAATTTGTGCTCTGTTGGTATTTCAAGATTCCGGTCCATAAAAAGTAGGGTAGGAGGGGAACCGTGTGGGTAGAGTGGTGGGGGATGATCTGCCCCAGGGTGGCCCCTCACTTGCTCACACCCCCTCTGCAGTCATCCACTGGTCAGGTTAGACTGTCTGGAAGTTCTGAGCAGATGGCGATGGGAAATGTCCCTGTACTAGGGAAGTGGAAGGAATGCAGAGATCCAAGCACTGTGGTGGTGGAAGGTGTGCATGCACGGACAGATGCTTACAGGATCTCTATGGTACCTTATGTTGTACACAGATTGGAGGGTATGCTCACAGCCTTGATCCCCCACTCACATCTACTGGATTGCCAAGTCTGTGATAATCTGAATTGTTTCGAAGAAGAAAAAGAGGAGGAGGAGGAGGAGGAGGAGGAGATTGGACTTATACCCCGCCCTTCCCTACCCAAAGGAGTCTCAGAGCGGCTTACAAACTCCTTTCCTTTCCCCTCCCCACAACAGGCATCCTGTGAGGTAGGTGGGGCCGAGAGAGCTCTGACAGAAACTGCTCTTTCATCAAGAACAGCTCTTATCAGAGCTACGGCTTGCCCAAGGTCATCCGGCCAGGTACAAGTGGAGGAGTGGGGAATCAAACCCGGTTCTCCCAGATTAGAGTCCGCACACTTAACCAATACACCAAACTAGCAAGGAGATATGCTGGATTGGAAGAAAGGGCCATTCCAGAGTGGGCAACACTAAGGAATACTTAGCCCTCTCTTGGTGAAAGGTCCCATATGCTCAGTGTGTGTGTGTGTGTATGTGTGTGTGTGAAGTGCTGTCAAGTCACAGCCAACTTAATGGCGACCCCAGCAATGGGCTGTCAAGGCAAGTGAGAAGCAGAGGTGGTTGGCCATTGCCTTCTACACAGTCTACCTCGGTGGTCTCCCTTCCAGGTACTGACCCTGCTTAGCTTGCGAGATCTGATGAGATCGGGCTATACCATGCCACCTTCCCTCCCCCATGTGCTGTAAAGCAAAGCAAAATGGGGGAGGAAGTTGACACCGTCATGAAAAAAACACTCACTTCCAGTAGAACATAATGTCTGTTTGAAGATACACAGTGCTGATAAATCCTGTTCTTCAAAAGAAGAAGGAGACGGAGGAGTTTGGATGAATACCCCACCCTTCACTACCCGAAGGCATCTCAGAGCAGTTTACAATCTCCTTTCCCTTCCCCTCCCCACAACAGACACTCTGTGAGGTAGGTGGGGCTGAGGACAGCTCTTTCAAGGACTGCTCTTGAGAGAACAGCTCCGAAAGAACTTATACCTGACCCAAGGTCACACCAGCAGCTGCATGTGGAAGAGCAGGGAATCAAACCCAGTTCTCCCAGATTAGAGTCCACCCTCCTAAGCACTACACCAAAATGAATATATGGATTCACCTAATACTGAATACTTTGGCCACCCAATGAGAAGGGAGCACTCACTGGAGAAGACCCTGATGCTGGGAAAGATTGAAGGTCAAAGAAGAAAGGGATGACAAAGGATGAGATGGTTAGACAGTGTTATCGATGCAACAAACATGAAGTTGAGCAAACTCTAGAGGACGATGGAGGACAGGAGGGCCTGGTGTGACGTGGTCCATGGGGTCACAAAGAGTTGGACTCGTCTGTGTGACTGAACCACAACAATACTGAATCAGGCCATCGCTCAGCCTAGTTCTGTGTTGTCCGCTATGACTGTCAGTTGCTATCAGGCAGAGAAAGGCCTTTCCTAGACCGACTTCCTGAGACCCTTCAAATGGAGATGCTGGCAGTTGAACTTCCGATCTTGAACTCCAAACCTTCTGCCTGCAAGATGGGTGCTTCCCATTGATCAAGGATCCCCTCCTGTAAGCAAAGACAACTGCCTCTCCTACTGTCCTATTTTAAAGAAATTGCTTGACTTTGTCCAGTCTTGACTTTTCTGTTTGTCTGTTTGTCCGAGGGACAATTGGAGAGAATGGAGCTTCTCCAGGTTTGCCCACCAAAGCTGTCACTCCTTCCAGGGGATCAGGGCCCCTAGCTGTGTATAACCGGGACTGAGTTATCACTCGATGATACTTTTAGGCAGCTCTCCATTTAAGCTGATTGCTCACATTGCTTAATTATGAGGCATGTCACCATGGGAGACCGATTCGGTGTTCTAATTAGAGCAGCATTGTGTCGTGGGATCTTCAGCTTCCCGATATTAATCAAATGCAAGTTAAAAAAAAAATCACTGACGGTCACATGCTTGGCACCTTTAGTCTAGGAGAGGACACATTACAACTTGCCTGTTCATTGTTCTCTTTAATATATGGGGTCTTGTAGGTACATTGGTATTAGTGACAGGTTTCAGACGGGTCCTGAGATGAGGTATGCTGAGAAATAAGGAAGGGACGCATAAAAGACCATTCAAGTTATCATTAGAGCCACCATGGTGCAGTGATTAAAGGTGAGCTGGGGCTGCATCCAGAGTTCATTGGCTATTGGACAGTGTGTGCAATAGCAAAGTTGGACTGTCCTCTGTGAGCAAGCCAGTCCAGTTGTGAATGGCTGTTATTGCACAACAGTGCAATATCTAAATGATGTGTGGAAGCAGCCTGGAACCAGGAGACATTGCCCAAAGCCCTGACTCGGACTGTGACTACAGAGGTTGGGAGGGGAGGAAAAGGAGTTTAAGCCTTCTACCCCTCTCCCCCAACACGCACCCTGGAAATTTGTGCTAGTATTACTCTTGGAAAGGGGGGGGAGGTTAGATAGTAGCTTTGCCTCTCCCCTTTCTGTATGTGTGAGTGTGGTGAGAGGCAGTGTGGTACAGTGGTTAGAGTTTCAGACAGAGAGCCTGCTCAGTGTTGTGGCCAAGAGTGATGGACTCTAATTTGGAGACCCGGGTTCGATTCTGCACTTCTCCACATGAAGCCAGCTGGGTGACCTTGGGTCAGTCAGGGCTTTCTCAGCCCCAAAATAAGTCTAGCTCACCACCTAGTGGTGCATAATGCTAAAGAGTTAGAACTTAAGGCTGCCAGACTATCTTTGGATCTCCTGGCTATACTACACACAATGCCATATGATAATTATTATCATTAGAGTTTCAGACAAGGATCTGGGAGACAGGTTCATATCCCTGTTTGATCATAGAAGCTTGTTGGGTGACCTCGGGCCAGGCACAAAATCTCAGCCTAACCTGCTGCACAGGGTTGTAGTAAGAAGAATAGTGTCAGCTGCTCTGGGTCCCCACTGGGGAGAAAGACAGAATAAAAGAAGTAATTATAAATATAAAAGGGTGGTCCAGTTGGTTTTAAATGATGCAACTGAGTGGAATGGAGTTGGGAATGGCTTCAACCCTTTGTCCCTATGCCATGGCCCTGATCTAAACCAGGACGCCACACAGCTTTCATTTATGGTTTTTAAACACACTGGGAATTTTCAGAACAAAGACCCTGTTCACATGGAGCATTTGCCACGCAAAAGATACGGATGATAGGCAGATTTTCCAGGCACGATCACACCGCAACATCTGGGAAGCGTAGTGCTCCCATGGCTAACCCGTGGCTTCCCGCCGAAGATGCGGAGTAAAAAACTAGTACTTACGATGTACTGGTTTCCAGAAAACGCGGGGCAAGGGCGGGTGTCTGATCGTGTTTCCGCTGGAATCCTGTGGCATCTGGCGCCCGCCCATGTCCCCTTGCAAACCGGTTGTGTTTTTTTAAGTCCCTACAGGATGCGCACAAACGATCATGAACATGCGCAAACCTCAGTGAGACAAACAAAAAATCTCGTTTGCCACGGAAGCAGCGTGTAGCGATTGCTGGTGTGATCGTGCCGTGCCGCTTCTTTACTGCGCTGCAGGATAGCTGTGTGATCGGCACCTCACCCCCTAACCACGAGACCTCGACGGGACGTGTGATTGAGCGGCCATGCGTTATTCTGCTCCTGGGCAAACAGCCACCCTCCCCCCCCCCCGCATTTTCCAGCCCGTGTGACCGGGACCAAAGTTTGAGTCCAGTGGCACCTGTAAGACCAACAAAGTTTTGTTCATGGTATAAGCTTTTGTGTGCATGCACACTTCCTCAGTATCACAGATACCTCAGGATTTACTTTGGCCCGATCTGCTGACTGTGATATTCATGTTTTAATTCCCCCCACCTTTTTAAAAAATCAGGCATCACAGCTGTCCCTAAGATTTCTGCTTGAAAACCAGGAAGAACAATTCTGTCTCGTTTTTATCATTTACATACATTGTTGGTTCTAATTACCAATGGATGGCAATTGTTTCGAATTTAATTTCATTGTTTCCGAACAGTCGAGTGCCTTGTTTCGGTAATCAGCTACGCTTGCTCTCTCGCTCTGTTATGGCTATCATACACTTCTTCCTTTACATTTAAACTTGATCAAATCTGAAAAGACTCCAGTGGTGTAGCTCATCGATTCTATGCTCAAGGCAGCTTTCCAGTTCTACCCTCCCCCTTGGCACAAGTACCTGGGGCAAACAGAGAACGTTCGCGGCAGTCGCAGTCCACTGGGCTTAGAAAGGTAGCCTGTCCCTGCTCTGCAGCATTTGTGCAAAAGTGTGTCCTGCTGTCGCTGCAAGCACAAGGCCAGGGAGAAGCTATATTGCCATCGTTCTGGCTGCCCTTCAAGGAAGCGGGCTTCTCACTTCCCCATTTGCCAGGGTGGTGTTGTGGTTAGGTTATCGGATGAGTGAGATAGCCCAGGCTAGCCCGATCCCGGCAGATCTCAGAAGCTAAGCAGGGTTGGCCTTCGCTAGTATTTGGAAGGGCGACCTCCAAGGAATACAAGGGATGGGAGGCAGAGGTAAGGTAAAGGTAAAGGTTCCCTTGCTCGAAAGCCAGTCAAGTCCGACTCTAGGGTTGCGGTGCTCATCTCCGTTTCAAAGCCAAAGAGCCAGCGCTGTCCGAAGACGTTTCCGTGGTCATGTGGCTGGCATGACTAAACACCAAGGTGCAGGTAGGCAATGGCAAAACCACCTCTGACACATCTCTTGTCTTAAAAACAAGTCTAGCTCACCACCTAGTGGTGCATAATGCTAAAAGAGCTAGAACATCTGGTTGCCAGACAATCTTAGGATCTCCTGACTATTCTACACACAATGTCGGAGGAGGAGGAGATGTGGATCCAGGAGACTCAGGTTCGGTTCCCCACTCTGGCACAGAAGCTCACTGGATGACCCTGGGCCCGTCATTATCTCTAACTTGATTCACAGGGTTTTTGTTGCAAGGGTAAATGAAGGATTGGAGGACCATGATGTAAGCTGTGTCCCCAGTGGGGAGAGAAATGAAGTATATCAATCAATCAGTCAATCAATGCTGTTATGAAACCAGGCTTAATGATGCCACCCTGAGAAGATGACATGAGGACCACTATCTTTACACATAAGCATGCTTAAGCCAAAACAGTGGTCTTCAGTGCCCTTAAGAGTCAAATCATTGCTTCCCTAATTCACATCATTTTAATTTGCCTCCATATATTCTGAGGTCTGTGATTTTGCCACTCTGTCCAGTTTGCCCTTGTGTGAAGTAGACCTATTGTTGCACATACTACTACAATACTTAGTCCATACTTGACCAGTCAGTGGACAAACGGGGGAGAGGTCAACAAAATGGTTTACCTTTGCGTGCTGTGCAAATTGGCCTCTTGCATCCATGTAAAAACATGACCTTCATGTCATACAGTCTGCTGTAGGACCTGGCATGTGGATGACAACCTGGCAGCCCCTTGCCCATTTTGAAGCCCCACGCAGGCACCTGGAATAGTGGTATGCTTTGCCCCTGAGGGGCCACTCTACAGTAAGAGGGTCAGAAGGTACACCAATCTGCTCCTTAATTTTCAAGGGACAGTGAATCAGAGGAGATATCTACAAAAGCACAGGAGGTACAAAAAGAAGAAGTACAAAAAAGAGGCAGTTTTCTTAGCAAGAGATGCTCCCCCCCCCTCACATTCCCCTTCCCGCTCCACCATCAATCACGCAAGCAGGACCCGGCACTTCCTGAAGATGGATGAGCAGTGGCACACGTGCAGCTGTGAGTGTGAGAAAACAAGTTCATCAACATGTCTTTTTTCCTAAATAGCCAACAAGAGGGAGAGCAATGGAAGGAGCCTCCGCTTGATTTGACAGAGGGGGGAAATGGAAATTATATTCATGGTTCCATTGTATCGTGATTCCCTAGGGTGCCAATCAGGAAGGTACATGCATAATCATTTTTAATTCATTTTGAAACAAAAAAACAACAACAACCTGCTCGTCAACTGTGGTGCTAAGTACTCACTTGTCTTCAAAGCCACGTCTAGCAGTACACAAGAGAACATCAGTCTGCCATGCTGTCCTTAATATTTGTTTGAGATGTAGCACTCCTGAGGCCATATTGAAACCTCTGCCGGCAATTGGCTGAGCTGCACTGATGTCACAGAAGGGTGAGGAAGGCGGAAAACTATTTACTGGCTATTATTGCCAGAGCTGCTGAGGTCCCAGAGAAGAGGCCTAAGAAAGGATGGACTGAAGCAGGGATCTAGAACATGAGAAGGTAGAGGCTTGAGGAGGTTGCAGATGAAAAGGAGCATTATAGAAAAGAAATGTTCTGTGTAGAGATATTCTGCCATTAGAAGCAGAGGAGGAGGAGGAACTGGAGAGGGTAAGTGGATGTAGTTCCACACTAGGGAAATGTAGAACAGTGACTGTCACTGCTAGACACAGTTATGACAGGGGGGTTCCAGACAACATCACCAACATGCTGTTCTTTCATTCTTTCCTCATTATGGTATCATTTTTCCCCTAGGTGATTTGCCGTGATTTTTTTTTTGCCTTGCTTTTCACAGCACCGATGTGCAATTTCTATCGTGCGCAGATAATCTTTGAGTTACTATCTGACCATGTTATCAGGCTGATGTGTGTTTTGGCACAAGGTGGAGAGCATGGTTTCAGTTGTCAGATTTTGACTGGCTTGCTGCAGTCACCATTGGGGGGGCATGTTTGAAACTGGCACCGTTATACCTTTGTGAATCGGTGCCCATTTCTGTTCCAACATTCTTGGTGTCATGACACGACAGCATTAATCTGATTGAATAGAAAAGGAATAATTGCAGAGAGATACTTCCACCAATGTCAGTAAATGGAGCGGAAGTGGATTCTGGATCATAATGGAACAGAATCTCCTGTGTGGATGGGAGAACCCTGGAGGAAAATTATTTCAAAAGCAAAAGCTCCATTGGCGTGGGAATCAGCCATGGGAATTCTGCATGCAGCTAATGTTGGAACAGCAACAACTTGAGAGTGGAAAATGAACCCATCTGAATATATGAGATTGCCTTATACAAATCAGGGTCAGTATTGCTTACTCTGCCTGAGAGCAATTCTCCAAGATGCCAGTAGAGGTCTTTCTAGGGTTGCCAAATGGGGCCAGGGAATCCCCCGCTTTGACGGCAAATCAGGCCCCGGGGAAACCCCACCCCCGCGTGCGCGTCACCCGGATGTCACATCGCACGCTAAAACCGGACGCCAGCTGGGAGCCCCCCGCTCCCGGCCGAAAACAATTTGGCAACCCTAGATCTTTCACATCACCCACTTTTCCCCCCCCATCAGTCACAGCAGACTTATGGCGACCCATGGGGTTTTCAAGGCAAGAAATGTTTAGAGTTGGTTTGCCATTGCCTGCCTCTGTGTTATTCCTTGGTAGTGTCCCTTTGAAATACTGACAAGGGCCGACCCTGCTTAGCTTCCAGGATCTGATGAGATCAGGCCTGATCCTTTTAGCTGAAGATGCTGGGCCTCCTGCATGCAAAGCAGATTAATTTATTCATTTTAAGGGCGCGATCAGACGCCAACATCTGCCAAGCATCCCACTCCCGTCAGCATCCCATTTTGCTCTGCTGCAGAAGCAGAGTAAAAAGACACCGGGAAAAGTCCAGTAGCAAATGGGTTCGCTACGGACCAGGAACGGACTTTGCCCTGTGTGATCACGCCAGTGTGCTCTCATGGCTTGGGATGGTCTGATCGGGCCATCCCGACTCCATGCCATTGTTCCCCCCCCCCTTTCATTATGTGCATCATCGTACACTGCATAGGGAGCACTCGGTGCAGAGATGCAAATCATCTATCCATCGTTGAAGCACACTGGAAATATGCAGCAAAAAAACCCCGACTCACCCGCGGTTGCATCTGATCATGCAGTGGTGGGCTGCCCCTGCAGCTCCCAAGGACTGTGTGATCATGCAAATGCGGATCAAATACCTGCGGAGCAAATAGCTTCGCTTCCCCCCCCCCCACATTATCTTGTGCGTGTGACTGCAACCACAGTGAGTCAATACATTCGACACGTTAGGAACTGTAGAACCAATCAGCAGGTTGGATTCCAATTTTGCCATAGAGTTCTGCCCTCAAACCAGAGCACTGCAGGGCTCACGTCCCCGTGATCCCTCTAAGCTGTGGAGTCTTGTGAGCAAAAATTCTACTTTGTGAGCTACCGGCATTAAAGTTGTGAGTGAGCGAGCTGGCTGCTGCAGAAATTAGCTTGCTCTGGAGCCATCCTTCCTGAGCTAAGACAAAAAATGTGTGAGCCACAGGCTAAAAAACTGAGCTAGCTCACACTAACTCAGCTTAGAGGGAACACTGGTGACGACATCACTGCCATGTGATATCATCATGTCAGGAATGTCACCCTGTGATGTCAATGTTTGGGGTGGAGCCCCACTCCACTCCCAGAAGGCTGCTTCCCACCCCCTACTGGCACGTCGTGGACACCTGGCAACCCTAGAGCTGGAGCAAAGTGTAAGTATTAACATGACCAGGGCTATTTTTGGGCAGGGACGCACAGGAACGGAGTTCCGGCTGGCTCCCAAGTTGGCCACACCCAGCAGGAACTCATTAGCATAATAGGCCACACCCAACAGCAGAAACTCATTAGGACTGGCTACATTAGGGGTGTGTGGCCTAACGTGCAAAGGAGTTCCTGCTATAAAAAGCCCTGGGTTTTGACAACAAACAAGGTAAACAGAATAAGAAGCAAAAGGTGAGTGTGGCTGGATGACCACACTTCTGCGAACATGGTGTGTGTGGCCTAATATGCTAATGAGCTGTGCAGTCAGGGGTGTGGCCTATTATGCTAATGCATTTCTGCTGTTGGGTGTGGCCTATTATGCTAATGAGTTCCTGCTGGGCTTTTTCTACAAAAAAAGCCCTGAACATGACACATTAAATGATGCAAAGAAACCCAACAACATAATAGGATCTAAGTACTGAACCACAGCTTCTCCCCTGCTCCAGACCCCCAGTGAAGGGCCACCACTGGTGAAAACACATGCACACTGAGAAGGTGAACATGGACAGGAGCTGCTGGAGGAAGGAAAGCTGAATTTGACAATTCAGTTTGAAATAACCCGCAACATTTTTGGTCACAGGCCTCTAGTTGAAGTGTGTTGCATCAGCAAGACACCATTTCAGTCAACACACATTAATGTACAATACACGCCAAATGTTAGATGCAAAATTGGAATGCCACAGCTATGTCCAATTTTCCTCCCCACCCCCCAGGGGTTTGCATCAATGGCTATGCCCACATAAGCAAAAAGGGAAATCTAACCAGCTGCTGAAAAACATACACAGTGATCTTGCTCAGTCAGTTCTGAGCAGGCAATTTGGTAGCTCCTACTGAGCCGGAGCTGAAATTGTTGCACCGTATCAGGAGGCTAAAGCGAATATCCTTCAAAAGCACCCTTTCCCAAATCCTTTTGTATAAAAACCAGAGGCAAAGACTTCTTAGTGAACCCGAGAGGTTCTGTCAGAGTTAGGTGGAGATAAAGGACTCGATTCGAAACACACACAAATCAGGTAACACGGACCATTTTGTTGTATTCAAAATCAGGATGGAAAGAACAATGTGCAATAGATAGCATGAAGCCAGATGGGTTAGTTATTCCAAATTAATTAACTGGCACCCTGTGTAGTGTCCCTTCCCACTGTGTTGCCACAGAATGACCCCCTGTCACTTGTACTTCCCAGTCCTTCATTAATCAGGGATAAAATCCTGCTCGGTGCAAGCAACCGTTGCAGTCATTTTCAACGGGGAAAACATCAAGGAAACTGCAACAAAGCAATGAATAGGTGCAGCACACATATGCAAAGAAAAAAACCTGCAATAATAGTCCTGCAGCACATTATTGTTAAAACAATTCTCTCCCACTCAAAATATATCGTGTTTAACAAGGTTAAGAGCTTTTTAGCAATAAGGGATTTTTTAAAAAGGAATGAGATTCCAAAGGCCAAGGGCAAAGAATACGTAATAAAATGTGGGACGTTTGCTACCCAGATCACTACAAACATCCATCTTTTCATCTTTATTACCAGACCTTAGCCTCCCCCCCTCTATTGTGAAGGAGGAAATTAGGGAGCAGTAAACAGGGAAAGCTGTCACAACATGTTCAAAGGTCACTGTACATTTTCTCTCTCATTCAAAAAGCGAATGGAAGAATTCTTCTAGATTCTCCAGGCAAATATTCTTTGTCAGGGGTCATTTCGTAGAAAAAGAGGTGCAGGAGCTCATTAGCATAACTTATTAGCATAAGTCATTTGCATATGCCACGCCCCCTGACATCACCGGAAGTGTGTCAGAAGGCAACACCCACCGCTCAGACTCCACTGGACTGTTTTGGATTGCTAGCTATTGGGGGGGGGGGGGGGGATGTGCAGATCTGTCCTCACAGAGGAGGGAGAGCTTGTACCTGAATAAAACTTGGTCTAAAGGTGCCACTGGACTATTTTGGACTGGGGGGCTGCTTCTTGCTCTGACTGAGGTCTGCTGGGAGCAGGGGGTGGGGCTTGTTGCATGTGCCCGCCCCATGGGCTCTTTACTGCTGGAGCTCCGCTCCTGTGCGCTCCTCCAGGAAATGACCCCTGTTCTTTCTGCAAACTCCCCCCCCACTCTCAACAGCTTTAGAGCCAAGTTCATAACAAAGCAACTCTTAGGATCAGGCTAGTGTAGCTTCACAGTTAGAGAACTGGACTAGGACCATGGAGAGTGGCGGACTCTAATCTGGAGAACCAGGTTCGATTCCCCACTTCCCCACTTCCCCACTTGAAGCTAGCTGGGTGACCTTAGGCAAGTCACAGCACTCACAGCCTAAAAAGAAATAAGCATAGCTCACCACCTACTGGTGCCAGAAAAGGGCTACAATTTCAGCAGCCAAACTATCTCCCCAGGGGTCTTCTGCCTATTCCACGCACAACACCATACAATGATTTCATTTTTTTAAACCCAGGTTCAAATCCCTGCTCAGCCATGAACCCTACTTAGCAAACTTGGGCCCATCACTCTCAGCCTAAACTACCTTAACAGGGTTGTTGTAAACACAAAATGTTGCAGAGGAGAACTAGGTATGCCACCCTGAGTTCCTTGGATGAAGTAGATACCAGCTTTGTTAATGAAGATGCAAGAGGCAGATAGGTGGGGAGGGACCATGACTCAGTGGTAGAGCATCTTCTTGGCATGCAGAAGGTCCCAAGATTTAATCACCAACACCTTCTGTTTAAAAGGATCAGGTAGTAGGGGATGTGAAATACTACCTTGGACCCTAGAGAACCCTGCAAGTCTGTGTAGACAATACTGACCTTGATGTAGTAATGATTCGATTCAGTATAAGGCATCTTCATGGGTTCAGTGTTAAGGACAGGAAAAGACCCTCTTTAACTTGGTGAAAAATCAAAAGCACAAGGTCTGATCTGAAAGTCGGGCTCTACTGGCATAAGGGTTGCCAGGTCCCCCCGGCCACCAGCAGAAGACAGCCAGATTCAGGTTGGGAAACTCCTGGAGATTTGGGGGTGGAGCCTGGGGGAGGACAATAAATTCTTTGGAGTAAGTTGCATCTTTTGCTTGTGTAACTCCAAAAAGCACCAAGTACCTTAATTAGTAAGGAATAAAGTTAAGCTCTTTTAAGACCAAGGGATTTTGTAATGTTTCCATTTGAACCCTTAAAATTTCATTTTCCATCTTCTTTTTGAAAGGCTGATTAGTTCCTTCCATTATGCTACAGAGATGAAATGTACGAAAGATCTAGGGAAAGGATGAACTGTTTTTTGAGATTTTGACAGCCAGAATGATTTATGCAATATGTTTGCTGGGCTTGCTAAGGAAGCATAATTGTTCCTGCACTGTCTTCTGTCACAACTCTGTTGTGATTTTAACATTATTATTTATTGTTTCCCTTGATTTAAAAAATGGTGATGGTAGAAAGTGTCACCAAGTCGCAACCAACTTGTGGTTATCCTGTGGACTTTTCAAGGAAAGAGATGTTCAGAGGTGATTTACCATTGCCTGTCATGATCCTGGACTTCCTTGGTGGTCTCCCATCCAAATACTAACCAGGACCAACTCTGCTTAGCTTCCAACATCTGATGAGATCTGGCTAGCCTGAGCCATCCAAATCAGGACTGATATAAAACAAGACATAAGGTTATACACAATGAGAAAATATGTACATGTGCCCATCTTAAAGTGATTATGGATTATAGGTCATTCTACTTTTTTAAAAAATGTCTTCCTTAAATTTTTTTTGCCGGGTCTCTTGTTCTTGTGAATTTTAAACTAATCTTTCTTATACTGTCTAAAAGCCAATGTACTAAACAGATTTTTTTTGAGTAAACGGACAGGCGTTCCAAAGCTTAAAAAAACAAAAGTCAATTGTTTTTACAAATCTGTTGTGGACTTCTTAATTTCCATTTAGAATAAGTCAAGTGTGGTCAAAAATGGTACTGTCCAAATCTTTTTGTACCAATCCGTCCTTGGTGGTGGGTCCTTTCATTTCTACTTGGCTGTCATTTTACGTATGAGACAAACATGTCTGTATTTATTGATTTGATTTCCTTCATTTCTACTTCACCGGCTTCCCCAACAGGAACCCTCAATGACTTCTCTTTGTTCTTTTCTCCATTTTATCCTTGCAACAGCCTTGTAAAACAGGTTAGGCTCAGCGAGTGTAACCAGCCCAAGATCGTCCCGAAAATTCCTGAGGCAGAGCGGGGGATTCAGGCCTGGAGACTCCCAGACCCTACTCCAACATAATCACTGTACCACAGTGGCTCTCCAGATTGTCATCCCAGGTTGCTTGCCTTCAGAAAGGGATTCCTGAAACCCCCTTGAAGGGTTTCTGCCCTTTCTTCCCCCCTCTAACGTGTGTGGCCAGATGTCATCTTCTGATGACACCATCTGTCAAACAGGAACATGTACATCCAGCTCTCTGCGATGCACTCCCTAGGTTTCCAGCTAAACACAGGGCTATTTTGGGGCAGGAACGCACAGGAACAGAATTCCGGCTGGCTTCGGAGTTGGCCACGCCCACTACAGCCAAAACCTCTGTGTGCCTGGCTACACAGGGGTGGCCTGGAGAGTGAAAAAAAACCCCAGCAATTACAATGCAGGTGGGCTGGGGGGGCCCCTGGAAGGATCAGGGAGGCATTTAAATGCCTTCTCATGCCTTCCGTGGCCTGTCCAAGGGCAGTTTAAACTGCCTTCCTTTCCCTTCAAGGGCTGGCTTGCCTGGGTGCCCCGCGGCTACAGGGCATCTGGGCAAGCCAAGAGAAGGCATGGGAGTGTGGCCTAATATGCTAATGAGCTGTGCTGTCAGGGGTGTGGCCTAATATGCTAATGAGTTCCTGCTGTCGGGTGTGGCCTATTATGCTAATGAGTTCCTGCTGGGCTTTTTCTACAAAAAGAGCCCTGGCTAAACATATGTCTCCGCGCACACTTCTCACCTCCATGGCCAAGTGGGGACTTGAATCGGAGCCTCCCGGACCCTAGTCCAAGGCTCTAACCACTATGCTACTCTGGCTTGCTGGGTCTTAGCAACTGGCCCCCGAAACTCAGCTTTGGGGACACAGAGTGGCAGGCTGAAATGTCAGTGTCCCCAGCCAGCCACACACACGATGTGACGAGACTTGCCTGCTGGTGGTAACAACTGCACGTATGAATTGGAAAGCGGACACCCTGGGAAATTTGCATGACCAATCGGCAGAGGGCATCCCTTGTTCTAGAATGATTTCCGTAGTCTACATATGAACATTTTGTGGAAAGCAGCAGTGGGGAGTGTCTTCGGCAGGGGGCAGAGAAATGTACCCACACTTGGACAGAGTCTCTGTTTCCTTTCTACCACTGGTGTATTCATTGCTTTTGAAATCCCAGGCTAAAAAAAATAATTTGCCTCTTGGCAACACATAGGGTTCCCAAGGACTTACCGTGATTCGGTGGGGGACACATGCTCCCCAGCTGGAACATTCCTCCCTGTAACGCACCATGTCGTCGCCAGGAAGTGACGCTGGGCGATGCTCTGACAATGGGGCTGAAAACTCAATGGTACCATCGAGTTTCCAGCCCCATTGCCAGAGCATCACCCGGCGTCACTTCCTGGCAACGGCATGGTGCGGCGCGTCTGTTGTCCGTGCGGGAATGCTCCTGGAAAGACGTATGTGTCCCCCGCCGAATCACGGTAAGTACTTGGTAAGCCTGGCAACACACAAGCCCATTAGCTATGGTGGGGCTTTGGGGGGCTCGACTCCCTTTCTTAAAGGCACAGTCCCCCAACAATTTATCCTGTAAATACTTTTCCCAGTCATTTATAAACATTCTTAAAAGGTTTGATCTCCTTTAAGCAGAGTGGGGTGCTGTAGTTGACTAATTCCCGCCCTGAGAAAAGGGGTGGAGTAGGTGACCTCTAGAATCCCTTCTAACTCTGTGTCAAGAAACTCTCTTAAAGGAGAGTTTTTCTGCCTTAGTGTTAGCTTTCTGGACTATAGAAGTCATCACCCCGACCTGCCGGCTTGTTCTCAGAATTGCTGCTTAGGCTGGCAGAAGTGATTAACTTGCAGCAGCTGAGAACTGTCATCTCAAGTGGTCAACAGCTTGCAGTTTAGAGACCTATCCTGGTAACAGCTTTCTATTGGATAAATGGCTTTTCTTTCTGCGCGGAGAACTTCAGCCCCACCAGAAAAAAAAATTCCCCACAAGCCACAAAATCCTGGTTACGGGCCTGGCAACACACAGGCCAAATGGGTAAGTCTGGAATACTGGGCTCTCTGTGATTCTGAGGAACAGTCACCCATCATCTCTTGGAAGCATGTCCCATGGGGTGAAGTACTGGCTCATTGATAGAGCACTTTTTGGCACGCAGAAGGGCCCAGGTTCAACCCTGGGCATCTTCAGTTTAAAAAGGATCATGTAGTAGGTGCTGTGAGCGATCAAGGTATTTCCCAAGTGGGCGCTGGCCAACCCTCCATGTGCCACACCTCTGTCTAAGACCCTGGCGAGAGGCAGCCAAACAGAGTAGACAAAACTGACCTTGATTGGTCAGTGGTCTGATTCAGTATTCCCTCTAAACTGAGTTAGTGAGAGCTAGCTCACAGTTTTTTAGCCACCGGCTCAGGAAGGATGGCTCCAGTGCAAACTAATTTATGCAGTCACCAAATTGCTCACTCGAAACTTTAATGCCAGTCGCTCACAAAGTAGAATTTTGGCTCACAAGACTCCACAGCTTAGAGGGAGCATTGTCAGCACAGGGCAGCTTCTTTCCTGTTATGTTTCCAAGTAAACATGGATTGGGCAAGCTCCTGTTGGCCACTAGAATGTTTCCTGCTTCCCGGGAAGGCAGCACAAGTGCCAAAGAGATTGGTGAAGCTCAAAAGTATCTGATAAAAATAGATTGAACAGAAAATCCCCTTCTCGGAAGTGAAAGACCTGCACTTGGGCACGGAAGGGGAAGACAATACCATGAGTTTTTCAAAAGCCCTGGCTGTCCTGTAATTAGCAGCTGAACGGCAGGGTTTCCATAAACCTCATGGAAAGGAGTAGATTAGCACCTTCTTTTGTTAACTGTACAAAAGTACAATGGCTTCCTTTTTTACATACCTCAATGACAGAGTACAAGCTGCGCTGGTACATGGCCTCGGATACACTTTCCGGCATCTCTATTTAAAGGATGTGAGCAAGGCCAGGAAAAAGTTCTGCTTGAGACCCTGGAGTCTTGAAATGCTACCCTAAGCAGAGATACACCTCCCTAAACCCATTGACTTGAGTTGACTTAGAAGGGCATAACCCTGCTTGGGATGGCACTGCTACTCGTGGCTGGTCTTGGGGCTGCTAAGCCCCTTGGCTGGAGTAGGGGATTGATTGCCCCTTATTCTCATTGCCCACTGCTGTTCAGAGCAGCAGCAGGAGAGAAATTTTAAAAACCATGATGCCAGCTGCAGCATCATGTCACTTCTGACATAGGGTAACTCTAGGAATTGTCAGAAAGTCTGTGGATTTACCATATTATTCCTGGCAATTCCTAGAGCTCCCCTATGTCACATCCGGGTTTTTTAAAAATCAAAACTGAAGTGATGCCACAGCCAACACTGTTTCCCCCCATATCCTCACCCACAGCCCTCCTGCTGACTGCCACCCTAGCTGATCTTCATGTGCAATGCACTTGGTTTGTTTATGTCCCACATTTCTCCCCAATGGGGAGTGAACACATTTTACAATGCAACCCCCACCCCCAAAATAGAAACAAACAGGCACTGGAAGTGTCTCCTGAATGCAGAGCAGATCTTCCGCCATGCCTGTCTCTCTTTGTAGCTGATCTTCCTCCTAGTTCTAGATTACAAGAGCCAAAGGTCTAGAGCCCTTTGGCTCTAGCCCTTTGGCTCTTGCCCTTTGGACTGGGCCTTTGGGCATTCCCAAGCCTTTCCTACCTGTGAACAGGAGGAAAAACAAAATCAGCCAGATCTTACTCAGCTGCTGGCAGCCAACTAGAAAGGTCTTCCCCACTTCCTTCCCTGCAAGTCACATGGTCAAGTACATAGTCAGACAGCAGGCAGGGAATCTGGTGTAATAAAGTCACCCTATGAGAAAGGAATCGGAGATGTTCCCGTTATAAAGTGACTTCTCAGAGTCAAACCAGACAAGAAGTAGGAAGATCCATCATAAGACCAGCAGGGGTTGTGTGTTTGTGTGTAAATAGCAATCATAAGAAGAATGGAGCGTAAAGTGGAGGCATTTGTTCCACACCATTTTGAGAGCCAGTGTGGTATAGTGGTATGAGCTGGATATGGGAGAGCCAGGTTTGAATTTCCGTTCTGCCATGGAAGCTCACTGGGTTACCTTCAGCCAGACACTGTTACATTATGTCACTATTTGTGGGGGATCCATAGTGGTTTACATTGTTCTCTCCTCCAGTTTATCTCAGTTGTAAACCTGTGGGATGAGTCGGTGATTCCGCACTGGCTTTTCCCTCCGTTGTTTTACGAAACTCACTTTGGAACAGAAATCCCCCTCCGCTTTCACTTTCTTTGATCATCGGATTGTATGGTACCCTCTACACTGCATGCCGCTTTCGCTTTCTTTGATCATTGGGTTTTATGGTACCTTCTGCATAGATTTATGGCCATTCAGGGATGGCTTTGCAGTCAGTACGGCATTGCCCTGGGGTATTTGACTGTGGTTTTGAGCTGCACCTTTTTCTCAGTGCTGAGAAAACGTGGAGCGAATGCTGGATGCAGAATCGCCCCCAGACAAGATAAAAGCAACGTATGTATAAAGTAAACAAGCATTTTCCCTGCCTCCAATGATTGGCCACTACAGATCTGACAGATACTGCTAGGTGACTGTTCCTTAGCTGGCTTGATATGTATACGTGTGTCTATGCAAGAAAATCTTTAAATCCTAGGCGGGGAGGGTGGGGTACAAATTCAAATAATAATAAATAATTATATATAAAAAGAATCCAGTTAAACAGAGCTCCTGCCTGAAATGCTGAATAGGTTCAATCAGAACAAAGTTTGAGTCCAGTGTCACCTTTAAGACCAACAAAGTTTTATTCAACAGATTAGCATAAGCATAATAAAAAGGATTTTTAACAGATACGAGGAAACCAAACTGGACGAACAAGCTTAGTTTATATGGTCACCTTTTGTTTGGGTTACATTCCAGGGGGAAACATAGTGAAGCAAATAAATATATCAAAATTGGAGACAGATGGGCAGATGTACCCTTCTTAGTTGTGGGAGGCTGAGAGTAATTAACTGAGACCCTGTTGTTACGCTCCATCCGTCTTTTCTCCAGCATGGATTTTGATTTGTTTGATACATTTATCATCTATTGTGGTTCCCTCTGCCCCTCGTGGCAGCCAATTTGTGGTCGCCTTCACCTCCTGCGACAGCCTTTTTGTGGTAGCGATACCATCCTGGGTCAGATTTCCAAAAGCGCCCACTGGCTGGAAAAGGCTGAGGATCCCCCTGACATTCAACTTTATACAGGGAA
>NW_015175976.1:449329-450649 GCF_001447785.1 Gekko japonicus
ATCCTTCAGATCTGCATCAGGAGCAGAGAAAGGGGAGGCAGGTTCAACTTCATTTCTTGATTTAGAAAACGTTTATGCCACCCCCTCCAGGAAACAAAACCATTAAAAGTTACTCATTAAAACCCAGCATTAAAAAGCAGCCCACAGCATCAGAGCTTCGACCTTAAAAACACGGACCACTGAGCTGCTGAAAATAAGGGTTTCCCGACTAAAAACAAACAGAACCATTCATAAGTGCAGAATGAGGCTTATGCCGTTATGGCTGAGCCAAACCATAATCCTACCCATCACCAACAGCTCTGCAGGATTACTGCCAATGATTGCTAATTCAGTTTACTCCAGGGTTGATTCCCCCCCCCCCCCCCCCCTTTTTTTTTGATTTTTCCTTTCATTTCCCCAGCAACACCAAAATAGTGTTTTGGTTTTTTTTAAGGCAGGGCTCTGCCTCCCCGATGATTCCCAAGCCACTTTCCCTGGCACCCTAGCCAAACACAAACCCTCTCTAGTGAGCTATTTACCTAATTCAATTTTCTTCCTGTGTAACTCATACATATTTATGGGCCACCTGACGCCCAGACCTGGCGAAGTCACCCTGCCTCGCAGTGTCCCTGCAGGTCTCCTGTTGGCCCAGGAGCGATGCAAAGTCAACACGCCAGTCAGAATTGATTAACAGCTTCAACCCACGCCGGGTGACAGCTGCCTCCATTGCCAGGCCTGTCACTGCAAAGTATACAGATCGCACACTCCTCTGTGGCTGCCTGTGCCGTCAGGGTTTGATTGGCCCTCCCAAACTTGATTGAACTCTGAATGGAAGGCTTCCGCCACTAGGAGGTTGTCAATTTGTCAAAGTTCAATCAATATCTCTGTGTTGACAGTATTTTGCTAGCCTCCCCATCCTGCGTCCACCACCCTGGCAGTAACTGACATGTCAGCCCTGCATTGAGTCCTTCTAGATACTTGAGACATTTCTGTTCTTGCAAGGGTTGCAAGTTAATTAAAAAAAACACCTCCATAAAAACAAAAAAGCAGTTTTCTAGATCATCTGAGGTGCATTTGCCACTGGCTCAGGTTTCACCAAAGAGCCAGTTTGGTGTAGCGGTTTGATTCCCCCCTCCTCCCCATGCAGCTGCTGGCATGACCTTGGGTCAGTCACAAGTTTTCTCAGAGCTGTTCTGTCAAGGGCAGTTCTTGAAAGAGCTCTCTCAGCCCCACCTACCTCACAGGGTGTCTGTTCTGCTCTGAGACTTCTTTGGGTAGTGAAGGGCAGAGTATAAACCCAATCTCCTCCATCATCTCCTCCTCCTCCTCCTCCTCCTCCTC
>NW_015175976.1:450913-459232 GCF_001447785.1 Gekko japonicus
CTAATATGCTAATGAGTTCCTGCTGTTGGGTATGGCCTATTATGCTAATGAGTTCCTGCTGGGCTTTTTCTACAAAGAGAGCCCTGCTGCTACCAAGCCCATATAGCTCTCCACAGTCTCAAGCAGTCTCCCACTTACCCACCTATGCCCAGACTCATTTTCCCGACCCAAGGGATTCTGCCCGAGACCCTGGAGAGCTGCTGCCAGTCTGAGCAGACAATACTGTCATTCACTCTGACACTCCACAAAGGATTGTTGAGAGAGCCATGCATGCCACCCTGAGCTCATTGCATGAATACGTTGTTGTTGCTGCTGTTGTTAACAACTAGAACAACAAGAACAACACAGGAAGAGTGGGAAGAGGGCCATCTATGCCGATGTCTTTCATGGAGTCTACGTCTCCCTGGGGCTGAAAAGCATGAGCCAAGCGTATCCAGTGCATGGAACTGGATTTTGTCCTGATTTGCCTCACTGCTAATCACCACCTCCTCCTCCAAGCCATGTTTAGAACAGAAGGTAAAATTGGCGTTAATATTACAGGAATCAGTTCTGAAGAGGAGTAGGAAATCATTGACAAAACAATGCCTGAAAGTAAAGATTTGTGTCTGGACGTTAAAGGTAAAAGGGTAGAGGTTCCCTTGCTCGAAAGCCAGTCGAATCCGACTCTAGGGTTGCGGTGCTCATCTCCGTTTCAAAGCCGAAGAGCCAGCGCTGTCCAAAGACGTTTCCGTGGTCATGTGGCCGGCATGACTAAACACCAAGGCGCACGGAACGCTGTTACCTTCCCACTGTAGTGGTACCTATTTATCTACTTGCAATTTCTTGCTTTCGAACTGCTAGGTTAGCAGGAGCTTGAACTAGAGATGGGAGCTCACTCTGTCTTGCGGCAACTCGGGTCTCAAACTGCTGAACTACTGACCTTCCACAGCCTGCAGTTCAGCGTCTTAACCACTTGAGCCACCGCAGCTGTCTGGACGTTAGGAGGGAATAAATTGATGCAAGAAAGCATTTAAGGACTCGGGGGGAAACACCCTGGAAGCTATTTGACCTTCAGGAAAATGTATACAAACTTCCAGTCATCACTTCGATTCCTAGAGCCAAATCCCTTAATTCTTCGAGCGGATCTATTTTGTTGAGATGTCAATTTAAGTTCACAGCGCAAAAGGACTTTTTTTTTTTAACTTAGTGATGCATCAAAACTCTCTGCCTGCAGACAGAATACAGAATAATTTGATAGTGATCAAAGGGGAAGGAAATATTTATTTTCTCCAGTTGCGTAACTATTGGCCCTTTTCATGTTAATGGGCTTTCTAAAAAGTGGGACATTTCCCAAGTAGTTCTTTTCTTTTCTATATTGATGCAAAATGAAATATGGGATAACTAATGGTCACCGTTACATAAAGTGCTTCTGTTAGCTAGGGATGCACACTGGCACCAACATCTGGACTTGAAATTGTGACCCTTAATATTCTGAATTTCTGAAAATCCGGAACTCGGTTGAAATCAATAGAAGACAGCCATTTCCCCCTAAAAATAAAGCATCCTGCTTTTTAAAATGGCTTTTTAAAAGGTTTCCATTTGCCCTTTTGATGCTTCCCTGGTACCTGTGCCAACCCCAAAGAACTGAGGAGATCTGACAAGGGCAGAGCCCACAGCCACAACTGCCAGGCTGAAGGGCCTGAGCATGAGGCCGTGACTCCAGTGGGGGCACTCAGACTCTGGAACGCTGAAAGAGTCAACAGGACAACGCTAGGCATGGCCTTGTGGAGCAGAGGACACTGGGTACTTGGAGCAAGCTGGCCAGTGCCCTGGACTCAAGGTTGCCAACTCTGGTTTGGGAAACAGCCATTTTTTTCCAGAGGAACTGGAGATCAGTTGTAATTCTTTTATTTTAAATGTCATTAAAAAAAATTCAGTTAGCATATGTCTAATCAATTTTGGCCTCCTCTTCCAGGTTTTTTTGTTTGTTTGTTTCATTCATGTTATGGTGTTGCCTAACTGTAAACTCCATAGGCAGGGCCTGTCTTATGTATTTGCTACCGGGTCTAGGGTTTTTTGTCCATTTCACGACTAAATATTATTTGCACTTTCAGTTCAGACATTGGCCCCTGGCTATTCAGCTTGCTTACAAAGGTTCTAAAGTCTTAGAATGGTACGGGCACTTCCTTGACATGTTTTTCCTTCCGCGATAAGGATGCTGTTGAAGATTCCGTGTGCTACCACTGGTTGCTTGTTGGACCTCTGCTTTACAGATCAACAACTGAGAAGTGGATCCCTTCCATGTGGTAGTTTCTTATGAGCAGGGCTTTTTTTGTAGAAAAAGCCCAGCAGGAACTCATTAGCATAATAGGCCACACCCAAGAGCAGAAACTCATTAGCATATTAGGCCACACCCTGGCAGCACAGCTCATTAGCATATTAGGCCACACCCCATGTTACCAGAAGTGTGGTCATCCAGCCACGCGCACCTTTTGCTTCTTATTCTGTTTACCTTGTTTGTTGTCAAAACCCAGAGCTTTTTTTGTAGCAGGAACTTCTTTGCATGTTAGGCCACACACCCCTAATGTAGCCAATCCTAATGAGTTTCTGCTGTTGGGTGTGGCCTATTATGCTAACGAGTTCCTGCTGGGCGTGGCCAACTCGGGAGCCAGCCGGAACTCCGTTCCTGTGCGTTCCTGCCCAAAAATAGCCCTGCTTATGAGTCAATGCCCTTCGCCTCCTGTTCCTCAACTAGCTCTATTGGTTTGTTCTTCCCCATGCCGAACTCTCGCATCCATCTTCCACTTTGGGCCCCACCAATACTTCTGCTGTTTGATGGAGCAGTGGAAGCAAAATAAAGGAAGAATTGGCACCAGGGTCACATCCATTGGGGTGTAAATGATGCAGCCACGTCCAGCTCCTAGTTTTGAGGGAAGGGGAAGATTTAGTTTGGAATTTTGCATAGGGATGAGCCATCCTTAATCCTAAGCATTCTGACTTGGAAGGAAGTGCTGTTGAAATCAGTGGGATATATCTGTCAGGCCTGCATGCTAGAGTGGCCTAAAGTAGTGGGTTGGGGGACCTTATATACCTGTGGGTTGGGGGGCCTTATATTCCCCCTTATACAGCTAATGCTCCTTCCCTCTGAAAGGTCTTGCCTTAAAAACAAGTCTAGCTTGCCACCTGGTGGTGCAGTGGCTGCTGATCGAATACTGAATCTGGTTCAAGGTCATGTTTTTGACCTTTAAAGTCCTATGAGGCCTGTAGCAGGAACTCCTTTGCATATTAGGTGGCACACCCCTAATGTAGCCAATCCTCCAAGAGCTTACAGTAGCCCCTGTAAGAAGAGCTCTGTAAACTCTTGGAGGATTGGCTACATTAGGGGTGTGTTGCCTAATATGCAAAGGAGTTCCTGCTACAAAAAGAGCCCCCATCATACCTGCGGGACTGCCTCTCCCCATACGAGCCCCGGAGAGCTTTGCGTTCTTCTGCCAAGCATCTCCTGGTGATCCCTGGCCCAAGGGATGTTTGCTTAGCCTTGACCAGTGCAAGGGCTTTTTCAGCCCTTGCCCTGGCCCTGTGGGACTTGTTACAGTTTCGCAGGGCCTGTAAAATGGAGCTGTTCCACCAAGACTTTGGTTGAGGCAGTGGATATTCAACCATTCTGGCCTCTCCTGTCCATGGCCCCTTTCCCAGTGCCCTTGTTGTTCTGGATATGAAGGAGGAGGAGGAGGAGGAGGAGGAGGAGGAGGAGGAAGGATTTATACCGTGCCCTTCACTACCCAAAGGAGTCTCAGAGCAGCTTACAATCTCCTTTCCCTTCCCCTCCCCAAAACAGACACCCTGTGAGGTAAGTGGGAATGAGCGAGCTCTCTCGAGAACTGCTCTCTCAAGAACAGCTCTGAGACAACTTGTGACTGACCCAAGGTCATGCCAGCAGCTGCATGTGGAGAATTGGGGAATCAAACCCGGTTGTCCCAGATTAGAGTTCACACTCCTAACCACTACACCAAACTGGCTCTCACTTAGGCACTGGAGTTTCATGGGGTAACTATTCCTGCCTGACATAAGGCATGTGTTTTTGTCAACATCTGTTGCTGTCATTTATTGTGTTATTGTTTTTATTGCTTGATGGTTTTATGTTGTAAGCTGCTCTGAGCCCATTTTGGGGGTAGGGTGGGGCATTAAATAAACAAACAAATAAATGAACTAGAACTTCTAGCTGCCAGACAATCTTAGGATCTCCTGGCAATTCTACACACAATGCCATATGATCATTAGTCAATTAATTAATTCCTGCCCTCTTTCCTCCCTATTTTAATATAGAACAGTAAGCTAGACACTCAAAAGATTCTACTTGAGGGTTCAGAAAGCCTAACTGGGCATGTGTGGCCTGCTGCCTCATATTTAAATGGAGAAATGAGGGAGCTTTATCTTCTACAGGTAGTAGGATGTGGGTTGCATGGTATATATGTGTGCGTACTTTTAAGTTCGTAAGAACTAGCTTCCATTTCCATTTTCTTCTGTTTTCACCTAAATTCCAGTAAAGCTTAGTTCAAAGGAAGATTTAAATCAGGGGTCCCCAACATCGTGCTCACAGGCACCATGGTGTGTCTGCTAACTCCTTTCTGGGCACCCACCAAGTGTTTTTAGCAAGTGGGTGAGGCCTAGTGGAACTTTTGCCCAGCAAGGCTTCTGATTAGGGTTGCCAAGTCCATCTTCCACCCCCAGCGGGGGGCTTTGGGGGCGTTCCTGGAAGGGGTGGGGCATCCCCAACGTGATGACGTCATGTTGGGGACGTCTGCCGCCCCTCCCCCCGGCCGTGCGCCGGATCTCCAGAAACAGCAGTTCCCTGCACTTAAAGTAGCCAGCACCCGGCATTTCCCCTTTAAGAGAAGCTGCGTTTCCCTTTTAAGAACGAAGCTGGCTTTTCCCTGCAAGCTTGCGGAGTTCGCGCTTGGGATGAAACATGGGTTGCACACCCTTAAAGGGAGATGGGTGGCTGTGGGTGTTGGGGGTGGGGCTTCCCCCGCCGGCCATCTGGCCAGCGGCGGGTAGACCCCCCCAAAACGGGGGACCCCTGGCAAACCGGGGGTGGGTTGGCAACCCTACTTCTGATAGGCCATTGGAAATTTGATTGGTTGTGCAGATTTTTGGCAGCAGCTGCCACCACAACACAACAATCTTCACTGTATGACTGAAGGTCCGCTGCGGCACTGGCCCTGCCTCCTAGGGCAGCCATTTTGTGGCTGCGCCAACCACACCCTGTATCAGAATTCCAAAGGTGTCCACTGGCTCAAAAGTGTTGAGAAGCCCTGATTTAAACTGTCCTGTTCTTTCTGTTTAATACAGGATTCTAAACCTGGTAGCCCCTCTGCAAACAGTTCTGGAAGGAAAGTATCCCACCGGTGGCACCATGTAGTCTTCTCTGAGGGGATGGTGGAATGGGATGCACTTACTTACCCTGTTCAGTTGCCAGTGCAGAGAAAACTCTGGTTGCTCCAACAAGTCTCATATTTGCTTCCAAACAGGAGGGAACCCTTACGGACAGAGAACGATGATACCAATATGCTAGCAGGCTGCAACCTGCACACAGAGAACAGGACCCAAGTGAGATCTCTCCCACGCAGGCCTTGAGAGAGGAAACAGAAATTACTTTTTAAGGGCTTACTTAAAGGTATGCACACATATATGCAGCATATTTGTGAGAGATGAGCGGGGGGGGGAAGCCTCAGGGGGCACCCCCGTCAAGCCGTCCTCCATGTGAATACGCTCAGCACCAAAGTGAAATTTGATTTCCCCAAAACGGCAGACTAGTCCTGTTAATTTTAATGGCACAGTTAACACGCTTAAAATCACTAAGCTCTAAATCCCTGCTGAGTTGGGATCTTGCAAAAAAAGTCACTATGGAGACAAAATTGCACATTTCTCGGCAAGAATCTTCCTTCCCACCCCATGCACATCCGATTGACTAAAAGCACAGCAAGAAAGATTGCTCTTTTCAAATCCCCAGTCATAGCCTTAATTTTTTCCCTATTAACTGTTTAATTGAGTTTTTTATTTTTGAACCAAAACAAATCAAAGTAGTCAAGAATAACAGGCTTTTGAGACCAGCCTCCCTGCCATCCAGTCACCAGGCACCAGCTTATGCACAACAATCTCAAGAAGCAGCATCTTTCTGAAGTGAAACAAGCCTGGAGTTGAGCACTACTTGGATGGAGACCACTTGGGAACCTTACAGACACTGCCTTGACCTACATGATTGAAGAAAGGTAGGTAGGTGGGTAGGTAGGAAGGTAGAAGTGCATGTGTGATAGCTGTAGGGTTATCAACCTCCAGGTGGGGCCTCGAGATCTCCCAGAATTACAGTAGTTCTCCAAACTACAGAAATCAGTTCCCCTGGAGAAAAAGGCTACTTTGGGTGGATTCTACAGCATTACACCACACTGAGGTCCCCCCTCTCCTCATACCTCATCCTCCCAAGGATCCACCTCCATATCTCCAGGAATATTCCTAGCTGGAGTTGATAACCCTAAATAGCTGTCCTATTTTCAGCAAACATTAACTACATTTACTCTCTGAGTGTGTTCTGACTTCTGGTGGCAGGATGCCGATGTTGGAATATGCAAGGTCTATCACACATACATAGAGAAGATGACAAGAACATCCTGCAGGGGGCAGCAGAGGGGACAACTAGTTAGCATAGTGGGAACAGAGGCTTCCTGCTATTTTCAAATAATCTCATTCTTGTCTCCTGTTTGGCTCAGTTAGAACTGCTCCTATTGAGAACTGTTAAGTTTGCTGACTCTCTTCTAGCTAGATCCAGGTGGGCAGCCATGTTGGTCTGAAGCAATAGAACTCTACCATAGAGTTTTGCCCGAAAGACAGAGCATGGCCCCTGACATTCCTGATGTGCCTACGTCACTTCCTGTTTACGTATGCACAGAAGTCCTAGAGTGATATCATATCCCTTCCGTGCTCCCTCCCAAAGTCCAGCATCCCCAGGCACTGCCTTCAAAAATCCAGAAACTTCCCAAGCCAGAATTGACAATGCTATTCTACCCAGGACTGCTTCTTCACAAATCTGCTGCCTCTAACTAGCTGGGAAGTTAGGGCTGCCAAATGCAGCCGGGGGGCGGGGATTCCCCCGCTTCGGAAACCCCACCCCCACGTGCGCGTCACCCGGAGGTGACGTCGCACGCTGGGGGCGGGGCCACGCGATTTGAGGAGAAAACAAATGGCAGCCATTTGAAGGGAAAACTCTTTGTTTTCCCCTCAAATTGCGTGGCCCCGCCCCCAGCGTGCGACATCACTTCCGGGTGACACGCACGTACCCGGGATCGTCCGGGAGCCCCCTGCTCCCGGACGATCTGAATTTGGCAACCCTATGGGAAGTTGATTTGAGGCCTGGTCCTCATGTGGTTGAGGGATGGCAGCCCCTGGAGCAGGAAGGTTGACTAAGTGTCCTGCTGTTGTGGCTCTCGAGGCAGGTTTCTTGGCTGGGACTATGGTGTCAGGGCTAGAGATGTAAAATTTCTGGAAATTTTGAAGCTCTGAAAAAACCCCGTTTTTTCCCCAGTTTTTTTTTTGGGGGGGGGGAAAAAAAAACGGAAATTTTCGGAAAAATTGAAAAAAATGCTACATTAGCATTTCTTTTGTTTTCTAGATTGAAAGTCATTCTGTTACTTTAGGAACATAAAATATGACTATGGACATTTTTACTTGGCATGAAATTATCACAACTAGCATATTAAAAATATAGTGTATCCAAACAATTATTACAAACAGAATACCCACCCACATGCAAAAACAAAACTGAAACCTTTTTATTTTCTTCTGACAATAGCACCTCCTAAAGGAAGAAATGCATCTTGTTCTTGCATTGGAGAGTTCAGTTTGTATCCTAGGACTTGCTTGTCCTCAGTGCACAGAAATTAGATCAATCTGATACCATCTATATACTAATAGCGAAGGTGCCCTCTGCATGCGGATATCTAAATCCGCACATTGGGGGCACCTGGGGGGCAGGGAGACTTTCCTACACACTTGGGGCAGTCCCCAGGTGTGCACAAAAATCTAAAAAGTTGAAAAAAGAAAAGGGACGATATTTAAATCCCCTCAAAAGTAAAAGAGCCTTCCCTGCGCATGCGCAGGGAACACTCTGGGAACTCTGCGGCAGGCTGGTGGTGGAAAGACGCTCAGGCCTCGCCGCGGGGGGGAGGATGAAGAGATCGGCAGCGGCAGAGGAGACCGCCAGATCCAGGGGGAAGGGGAAGAAGGAGATTGGTGAGGCCCGGCAGCTGCAAGCCAGGGGTGGGGGAGGACAAGGGGGGGAGGACA
>NW_015175976.1:459282-490699 GCF_001447785.1 Gekko japonicus
TGGGGGAGGATATGGGGGAGGAGACGGGGGGGAGACCGGCAAGGCCCAGCGGCTGCAAGCTGCTCGGGCCTCGATGCCAGAGCCAGGGGGGAGATCGGCGAGGCCTGGTGGGTGCAAGCCGCTCGGGCCTCGCCGCCGGGGGTGGGGAACTGATCTTTGCAGCTGGGGGACCAATTGCAATAGCGGGAGGTCTCCAGGAGCCACCTGGAGGTTGGCAACCCTGGTGAATGCATAGATCACTGGCTGGAAATTTCATCTGAGCAATCCAGAAATGGGTTTTGGATTTCTTCTTCTTCAGATGTTTATATACCTTGAAATCTTCTTGAGGAAGCTAGCGGCTCCTGAGAAGCCACGTTCATGGTTTCCATTACCCAGGTTTGGATTTCCAAGGAGGGTTTGGCTTTGCAAGCCTGTTGCAGCAGACATTGGGCAACGAAGGCAGCATGCTGGACCCAAGCACGCCAGGAGGCTGTCATTCTCAGCACTCAGACGTTTAGCCTATTAGACATCAGGAAGTGAGTCGGGGGGGCATTCCACAGATGAGGTGCCACCACAAAGAAGGCTCTGTCTGTAAAGGCTGTAAAGTTATTTACAAAGCCTCGGTAAGTGTTTAAGGGGCTAGGTTGGCTTCCTTTTGCACTCTCCCTTCACCCATCAGCCCATTGGTGCCCTGATCTGAATCGCCCAGGCTAGAACGATCTCAGAAGCTAAGCAGGGTCAGCCTTGGCTAGTATTTGGAAGGGCGACCCCCAAGGAATACCAGGGTCGTGACTCAGAGGCAGGCAGTGTCAAACCACCTCTGAAATATCTCTTGCCTTAAAAGCAAGTCTAGCTCACCACCTAGTGGTGCATAACGCTTAAGAGCTAGAACTTCTGACTGCCAGACAATCTTCAGATCTCCTGGCTATACTACATACATTGCCATATGATAGATAATAAAACAAATAATAAATAAATAGCCCATTGGCATAATTTATTGTCTAAAAGAGGACTCCCTGCACACAGCCTTGGCAGCTCTGGACTGGATTGCAGCCTTCTTGGGAGCCGATGGCCCAGGATGATGGTAATTGCTGCAAATCTTTTGAGAGGTCAGATTCACAGGTGCTTCAGTCCGGCCAGGTAGAGCTTTGTGCATGGCACAACACATCTGGAGGCGTTTCTTCATCCAGTGTGTCAAATTCCAGGGAAGGCACTACTACAAATTGTAGCAATTAATATAATGTACCTTCTAGGAAAGCTCGAGGCAACCTCTAGTTCAAAAACAACATAATTATCCACTGTCCTCCACAAAATTACAAAACCCAGCATGCATAATTCACGGTACGGTCCTAAACAGAATGATAGCCTTCTAATTCCACTGAATTAAAAGGATCTAACTCTACTGAGGACTGCACCATAAAAGCGGATTTTAAAAGCATTCACTGACCCATCCTCTGCAAAATGACTCCAGGTTAAACCCATATGGAGTAAATCTGGGTTGGACTGCCCTGTCAGTCCCAGATACAGCAGACGACTAGAAGCTAAAAGGAGAAGGGGGGGGGGGAGGACAGGAACAACACCACAAACTGTAGCAATCAAATCATGTTTGAAAACACCAGCAAAACCTCAGTGAGGTACTTGGCTCTAAGAGGTTTAGCCTATTAGACATCAGGAAGTGAGTCGGGGGGGGGGAGCATTCCACAGATGAGGTGCCGCCACAAAGAAGGCTCTGTCTGTAAAGGCTGCTACCTGAAGGAGGTGCCCATGAGACATCACCTCCAATGATGACCTGAATACCTGGGCAGGTACATTTTTATTATCTTATTTGTCCAAACCTTTTTAGCCACTTTCCCCAAAAGATAGTGCACAAAAGAGATACGCCCTATAAGTGAAGCAGCACAGTACAAAACAGATCACAAACCCAGATGCAAGTGGCGATCATCAGTGCTCAATCTCAAACCAACAAAACCACCAGCAGACTAAAGGTCTTCAGGGCCAACAACAAAATAGAATTGGTCTGGGGAAGCCCCCTTTAGTGTTTTTCCAAAAGTAGAGTTTTCTTCAACCTTGGGGGCTCTGGGTTAACAGGAACTTGTATCCTGATCCAGGCAGGCCCCAGTACGCAGGGTTTTTTATCTACCTGGGGATATACCTTTGGCTATTAGACACACATAGATGGACACAACCATACCTTGAAATGCACATTGGGGCCCAATGAACCAACTGGACTATCTTGGGATGTCTAGCTTATCAGATGCACCAACTAGTAACTAAGAATGAGAAGCCTGTGTGGTATAGTTGTTAGCATGCTGGATGAGAATTTGGGTCAGCCAGGGCTCAGTGACAGTCCAAGAGTCGACAGAAGCTGACCAGCAGGAAAATGAAGTACAGGCAAGCAAGATAGGGCGATTCTGCATTGGTTTTCCCTCCATTGTTTTACGAAACCCATGTTGGAACAGAAATTCCCCTCTGCACTGCATGCTGCTTTCACTTTCTTTGATCATCGGATTTTATGATACCCTCTACTCTGCATGCCGCTTTCACTTTCTTTGATCATCGGGTTTTATGGTAACTTTTGCATAGATTTATGGCCATTCAGGGGTGACTTTGCAGCCAGTACGGCATTGCCGCGAGGTATTTGAATGTGGTTTTGAGCTGCACCTTTTCGTCAGCGTTGAGAAAATGTGGAGTGAATGCTAGATGCAGAGTCACTCATAGCAATAGCTAAAAAACTATCTTGCCTGCAGGAATGGATTTTTTATGGGGAAGCATAGTGTTCTATGCCATGCCTTGTGGAACCCCTTGAAGCAGCCTGTCAGCAGCCCCCCCCCCAAGACTGTAGTGAGAAACCACACCCAATGCTGTCGCACACCAGCCATTAAATAAGGCCAAAGACTAAGCAGCATTCCATGGCAACAATATTTAATGTCAAATATCAGCTGCTGGAATCTTATAGGATGTCAAATGCAGATTCCGAAGATTCACAGACTCTTCGACAGCAATGTTTGCAGTGGAGAATTGGAGAGCAGATTAATTTCAAGCCCTGGAATCCGCTACTGTTCTAAGGCCACAGTTCTTCGCGCACTGAGGGATTTCTGAGCAAACAGGCCCCGGATCACGCTGTACAAATGCTCTCAGCTGCTCACTCTTCCAACATGCTTTACAAAATCTCAGTTTGACCCAATAAACAGGATGAAGTTGCTCGGCTTCAACAGGATCTGTACGCTCCGGATACTCTGTGCATCGATGAGACTTAGCGATACACTTGTGCCCAAAATGTCACAATATGGTGGAGGGGTTTTTCCTCCATGATACAGCACTCTGTCCTTTCTGCATGGATCACACTCAGGTTTCCTCTGAACCTATGTCAGGACGGGAGCTGCCTGGGTCCTGGGAGGAACTTGCTTTTATCATCAGCCATACACACCACTTTCACTTTCCTTCTATTCGGATCCTTCACGTCAACAAAAGAAGAAAAACCTGACCTATTTAAATCACCATTCAGCTGCATTGATAGGCACACCTGTCCCCTCTCTTAGTGTGACAGGTTGAACAAAACTCTGAGAAGGAAAATCATCACACTGCATTCTCCACCTAAACACTGCAGAACGTTCACTGGCAGGACATCCACACCAGCTTCTATAGGGCCCGTGCCCTATAGCGCTAGAGAGAGAAATGCTCAAATGGGTGACACATCTATGCAGATTAGTTTCTGCTGGTTTGCTCCAGGAAGCAGAGAATCTTAACAAAAGACAGGAAGGGAGGCTGAGATGTCTGTGAAACCTCCTTAGCATTCTTTGTGTAAGGCCCCCAGGATCAATGGGCATCCCTGCATGGTTAACAATGCAGAAAGCTATAAAAAGTAGGAGGTCTTGTCCCAGTGAATTGAACAGAAGGGACCACAGGCTCTAGCAAAAGAAATGTAAGTCAGTAATTAAGCGTGCAAAAAGATTTTGAGAAGCAGGTTGCTAAACAATAAACAAGGCAAATGATAATCATTTTTTCAAAAAAATATAGCCCAAGTAGTAAAGCTGCCAGAGAAGCAGATGGGCCTTTGGATGACCATGGAATAGAGATCGCCAAAGGGAGATGGAAAGATGGCAGAGAAAAGGTTTATAAAGATGCACAGAGTACTAGAGAGAGTTGACAAAGAGAACATTTTTTTGCCTCTCCCAAAATACCAGAACTCGAGGGCATGCCATAAAGCTGATGGCCAGTAGCTTCAGGACAGACAAAAGGAAATACTTCTCTATACAGTGAGGGATTAAAATGCAGGATTCACTGCCAGAAGATGTGATGATGGCCGCAGGGATAGACAGTGTTAAAAGGGGATTGGATAGAGTCATGGAGGATGGTGACTAAAGGAAACCTCCATGTTCAAAGGCAGTAAACCCATGAATCCCAGTGCCAAGAGGCAACATCAGGGGAAGGCTTCAGCCTCTGTGCCCTGTTGCTGGCCCTCCTGAGGAACTGGTTGGCCGCTGTGTGAGACAGTGTGCAGGACTAGATGGACCACTGGTCTGATCCGGCAGGGTTCTTCTGATGTTCTTACATCATCAATATGTTAGACAGCAAAGGCCAATAATTTTGTGTAATCTGCAAACGTGGCCACTGCACTACTCAACTCTAGTTCCAGATCATTTATGAACAAATCAAATAGTACCAGCTCCAATACTGATCCTTGTGGGACTCCACTCCTTACTTCCCTGCATTGTGAGAACTGTCCATTTATTCTTGCTCTTTGCTTCCTGTCATTTTACCAATTTTTAATCCATAAGAGAACCCATCCTCTTATCCCATGACTGCTAAGTTTACTCAGGAGTCTTTGGTGAGATATCATGTCAGAAGCCTTTTGAAAGTCCAAGTATATAATGTCTACCATATCACTGTTGTCTACATGCTTTTCACTGCCTCAAAGAACTCCAAAAGGTTGGTGAGGCAGGACTTCCCTTTGGAGAAGCCATGCTGATTTTTGCTCAGCGGGCTTTGTTCCTCTATGTGCCCAGTAATTCTCCCTTTGATTACATTTTCTACTAAGTTGTCTGGGTCAGACATTAGGCTGGCTGTCCTGTAATTTCCCGGTTCCCCTGTGGACCCCTTTTTAAAAACTGGTGTAATTCTAATTCAACAGTATCCCATTGGAGTCGTCACTTGAAGTTCTTTTGGTAGAAAATAAAAGGAGGCAGCGATGTCGCCTCATAGCAAAATCCTCAGAACAAAAGTTACATAATGCCTTTTATTCAGATGATTTTTGTTTTGGGATTGTGTCGGGGAATGTTACCTTTCCTGTCTGCAACTGAGTGTCCTGGAAGATTGAAATGTTCACCCACAGGCTTTGAACATTTTCATTGGTTATGTCAAATATGTGTCCATCCATACTTTTGCATAATGACAGATCTATTTGTCTATGCGAACCACAGAAGCACACTGCTGACAGGGGATCACATCTATCATACTGATGGATGGGCAGATGACTGAGCCCCTGATGGTATGCCTGACATTATTACGTCCTATAATAATGTTGCCTGGGAGGGAAGGCAGCATGGTATAGCCCAATCTTGTCAGATCTCGGAAGCTAAGCATGATCGGTATGTGAGAGGGAGACCACAAAAGAAGACTCTGCAGAGGACAGCAATGGCAAACCAGATGATTGAGCCCCGGTGGTATGGCTGACATGATTATGTCCTGCAATAATGTTGCCTGGGAGGAAAGGCGGCATGAACATAAGAACATAACATAAGAACGTAAGAGATGCCAATGTTGGATCAGGCCAAAGGCCCATCCAGTCCAACACTCTGTCACACAGTGGCCAGAAATACCAGGTGCCATCAGGAGGTCCACCAGTGGGGCCAGGACTCTAGAAGCCCTCCCACTGTTGCCCCCCCTCCAAGCACCAAGATGACAGAGCATCACTTGCCCCAGAGCCCCTATCTATACCTTGTGACTAATAGCCACTGATGGACCTCTGCTCCATATGCTTATCTAATTCCATTTTGAAGCCGTCCATGCTTGTAGCCGCCACCACTTCCTGTGGCAGTGAATTCCATGTGTTAATCACTCTTTGGGTGAAGAAGTACTTCCTTTTATCCATTCTAACCCGACCGCTCAGCAATTTCATGGAGTGCCCACGAGTTCTTGTATTGTGAGAAAGGGAGAAAAGTACCTCTTTCTCTACCTGCTCTATCCCATGCATAATCTTATAAACCTCGATCTTGTCACCCCTCAGTCATCGTTTCTCCAAGCTAAAGAGCCCTAAGCGCTTTAACCTTTCCTCATAGGGAAAGTGTTCCAACCCTTTTATCATTCGAGTTGCCCTTTTCTGCACTTTTTCCAAAGCTATAATGGTATGGTATAGCTCAGTCATATCAAATCTTGGAAGCTAAGCAGGATTGCTACTTGGGAGGGAGACTACCAGGAAGGCTCTGCAGAGGAAGGCAATGGCCGACCACCTCCACTTCTCACTTGCCTGGAAAGCCCCTTGTGAGTTGTTTGCTGCTTGATGGGACACACATAGGTAATAGTCTTACTGCAGGGCTCTTCTTGTAGCAGGAACTCCTTTGCATATTAGGTGACACACCCCTAATGTAACCAATCCTCTAAGAGCTTACAGAGCTCTTCTTACAGGGGCTACTGTAAGCTCTTGGAAGATTGGCTACATTAGGGGTGTGTCACCTAATATGCAAAGGAATTCCTGCTACAAGAAGAGCTCTGCGTTACCTGAATGGACATGGGGAGAGAACTGGCATTTGGGCTTCCTGCGGTCTCCAGTGCATTGTTTCATCTACAGTGACGTCTGGCCAAAGAATCCATAAATGGGAAGAAATGATATTTTTTCGTATCACTTTTACATAGAAGAGGGAGTTATGGCAGGGGTGGCTTGGGGAAAAAGCTGCACCTAAAGGAGACCAGAGTGGTGCTTAGAGTTCAAGACTCAGATCTTGGAGATCCAGGTTCAAATCCCTGCTCTGCCATTGGGGCTTGCAGGGTAACCTTGGGCCAGTCTGCCTCTCTCTTGTACCCTAACCTACCTTGCAGGGTTTGTTGTGAGGACATGATGGAGGAGGGAAGAGAGAAGAAGAAGAAGAAGAAGGAGAAGGAGAAGGAGAAGAAGGAGAAAATAAGAGAGTGGATTTATACCCAGGCCTTCACTACCCAAAGGTGTCTCAGAGCGTCTTACAAACTCCTTTCCCTTCCCCTCCCCACAACAGACACCCTGTGAGGTAGGTGGGGCTAAGAGAGCTCTGACAGAAACTGCTCTTTTATCAAGAACAGCTCTTATCAGAGCTACGGCTTGCCCAAGGTCATCCAGCCGGGTGCAAGTGGAGGAGTGTGGAATCAAACCCGATTCTCCCAGAGTAGAGTCCGCACACTTAACCACTACACCAAACTGGCTCTGCCTGCTGCCTTGAGGAAGGGCAGGATAACAGATGTACTAAAGAAGGAAACTCTACACAATGGCCAGTTTTCCAATTATCAGTTCAGCTTTATCAACCCATTCATGGATACTTAGCATGCTGCTTCACTATATTCCTTCCAAAAAAATGGCTTTTTGCGCATGCACATTCTCACACAGTTGAGTTTCACTAACCCCCTCCCATCCATGCTGCGTGACTGCTCAGCTCAGCAGGCCCCTGTTTAGATGGACAATTAGATACAGATCATATCAATTCAGAAATCAGTGCCATATTAATAAAATCCTACTCTTTGGTGTAGAACCAAGTGTCAGTAGCATCTTTGCGCATGCGCAGTTCTGCAAAAACTCGATGCAAAGCTGTCTAGCAGCCATTCGCAGCTGTTTGGCATGAACCAAAACAGGTGGGTTATTGGCTCAGGTATTGGCTCAGGTATGGAGGCCCAGGTAGCAGCCACTGCTAATGTCTGACCTACACCTTTGAACACAGTCAGTGTTTGAGGCAAAATGTGCAGCGCCCCTAGCAGATTTACAAATCTGATGCCAGGAGATCAGAACATACCAGTCGTTTCACACCTATTCACGGCCTCTCTGTGCAGTTCTCCCTTCCTGTTGACTGGATTTTAAGCAATAACTGGATCTGCAGGGGAGACGTGAGTACAGCGGGATATCATGTCCAATTTCGTTGTTAGCTGCTACCATCAAACACACATCGAATCCCGAGCAGAACACAAAAAAGACAGAGCTGTGCTACTTTACTCAAATGCAGAGGTGAGTACGAGCATGAAATACAGAAATGAGATTAATCCTTAGTAAATTTTTATCGGTACTTATTAAAAGCAAGCCAGTGAAGCATAACCAGACTGATTGCTATTTTTGCAGCTCAACGATCTGAGCTAAATTGGCAAAAGTAACTGTTCAGTAAACAATTCTTTGGCATTTATCACTCAGTAAAGATGTTAGTTTCACAGAAACTGGAAGAATTAAAAGGATAATTCCTAAAAGGGCCAGGAGGTAGATGGAGAGGGGAAATCTCTGGCTACAAATACATGAAATAGCCACTTCAAAGAACAGATATCGTTTGGAACTCTTTCCATAGATTCTTTTTAACTGGTGTATTCGTACCCCATCTCGTTCTCTCACCGGAGCTCAGAGCAGTGCTTTAGATTTAACACAACAACAACCCCATGAGGTGAATTAGGTTGAGACTGAGAGTGAATTGCCCAAGAACATGAGCTTCACACCTGAACAGAATCCAGATCCAGCACTTCAACTGTAGCTAAGTGGATCAACGCAAGTTGACAGGACTAGAATCCCAGATTCAGTTCTTAGTATCGCTAGCCAAAAAGGTAGCAGGAAAGGAAAAGGACTTTCTGTGCCTGAGGCCTTAGAGATACCCACCAATGTGCTTCATGACTCATGTTTAAGCTAGGGGATAAAATCCAAAGGGGTCTTTGGGGAAAAAAATAGGGAGTTGTGGGTTGTCCCCTACCAGGTGACGGAGTATCAAAATTTTGATTACAGCAATGCACACTCAGTTTGGCCACATAGACTTGATGTCTCTTCATTTGGAGATCCTCCATTTGCTTTGAAAACTGAAACTGAACAGCATCGCTTCCCCAAAGCTTAAAAAATGGGTTGTGGCTTTACTCTGCTTCGCTGTTGCAGGAGGTGCTTCAGAAAAGCCCAAGAGGCATTTGGCTTTGTGTCTTCAGGGAGTTCCCATTCAGAAGCAACCGCCTGCATCACAGGCTAGAACTTCCACATTTTGTGACTGGCCTTGATTCCCATGGCAGCCATTCTGTAGCCTCTCATCTCTCAATAGGTTGGGGAGCCCTGTTGGAGGCTGCGATCACACACACTAAGTAATCCACTTTCAGTCCACTTTCAATGCACTTTCCAACTGGATTTTGCCAGTTCACACTTCCGACCTTCGAGGGGGTTCCATTGGTCCCAGCCCCGGAGGTTTGGAGTTTGGGAATGCTCCTGGATCCCTCCCTTACTATGGAGGCCCAGGTAGCAGCCACTGCTAAATCGGCCTTTTATAATCTCAGACTGATTAGGCAGTTGGTTCCCTTCCTCGACTGCGCTGACCTGGCTACAGTGATCCATGCAATGGTCACCTCGAGACTAGACTACTGTAATGCTCTCTACATGGGGCTGCCCTTGTCATGGATTTGGAAGCTGCAGCTAGTGCAGAATGCCGCAGCCAGGCTGTTGTTGGGACTCCCTAGATGGGAGCACATCTAGCCTGCACTGAGGACACTGCACTGGCTGCCTATAGCATACCGAATCCGCTTCAAGGTGCTGGTTCTTACCTTTAAAGCCCTTTATGGCCGGGGTCCGACATACCTACGGGACCGCCTTTCCCCGTATAAACCCCAGAGAGCACTACGGTCTGGGTCTCAAAATCGGTTGACCCTCCCTGGCCCGAGGAAGGCCAGGCTAGTGGCTACTAGGGCTGGGGCCTGTTCGGTGGTGGCCCCTACCTGGTGGAACGAGCTCCTGGAGGAGACCAGGGCCCTGCGGGACCTTTCACAGTTCCGCAGGGCCTGTAAGACGGAGCTCTTCCGCCAGGCATTCAATTAGGGGCCGCCACCGTTGGACCACCATTAGATCGCCCGACTGTTGCAGCCCCTGGCCCACTAGCTACCATCGAGTTGTTGCCTTAAGGAAACTACGAGCAGAAAAACACCTTAGAACATTGGGAAATGGAAATCCATTGAAAACGTGTCATTTAAGTGACTTTTAATTGCCGCCAGCACTTTATGCTTGTTGATTTGTAGTGTTTTTAATAATTCTGTTTTTATGCTGTTTATATGTCATGTTGGAAGCCGCCCTGAGCCTGCTTTGCGGGGAGGGCGGGGTACAAATTTAAATTTGATAATAAATAAAAAAAATAAAGATTATTTAGTGTGTGTGATTGCAGCCTTAGACAGCTATCAGATTAGCTAGTACTGGAATAGCTCAATCAGTGATCTGGATCAATATAAGGTAACTTCATATGAATGGTGTGTTGGAAAGGAGAGGGTCAACCCAATCCCCAGCTTGGAATAACTATGGAGCTAGGGCTGCCAACTTCCAGGTGGCACCTGGAGATCTTCTGCTATTACAACTGATCTCCAGAAGACCAAGATCTATTTCCCCTGGATAAAATGGCTGTTTTGGAGGGTGGACTGCACAGCATTATCCCCTGCTGAGGTCTCTCCTCTCTCCAAACCCTGCCCTCCCCAGGCTCCACCCCTAAAATCTCCAGGTATTTCCCAAACCAGAGTTGGCAACCCTACATGGGGCAAGGGCATGGTTGCTGTGGGAGGCTGTCTTGTTTATGAGTCTCCAGCTTCCACACAGCTGATCAGTGGTTTTGGGCAGAACTCAGAGGGTCAGGTCCCCCTTCCTTACAAGGGGTAATGAACAGTAAATGGACCTGCACAATTCATAGCACTGAATTTAAAGGCCTTGGGAAGAGGCCAGAGAGGAGTCTTCTAGCTACCCCACCAGGCTGCACAACAGGGGATCTCACAAAATGAAAAAGGAAAGAAATGTCTCCAAGTGCCCCCTCCTCTCCCTTTGAGGCTACATGGGTGGCATCTCAGGGCCAAAGTGATCAGGAGGATGTGGCCAGAACCTATGCCCTCCACACACCTGATATCCCACACTGTGTTTAGATTGGCCAAGTCTTGATCAAACAATCAAAGGAGACTGAGTGATAAAGGAAAGGTTCAGTCTTTGTTGCAACACATGAGGTTGTTCAAATCTTTGTTGTTCTTTAATATATACCTCACAGCCCAGTGAAAGGGTCTTTCCTTCATGGGAGTAGCACAAATGAAGGTTGGTGTTTTTTTTAAAAAAAATTACTTACTTCATTCATTCCCTACATTTCTCCTCAACGGGGACCCAAAACAGCTTATATTGTTTGTCTCTCCTCCTTTGTACCCTTACAACAACCCTGTGAGAAAGGTTCAGTTGACTCGCTGGCTCAGGGTCATCCAACAAACGTCTGTGACAGAGCAGGGATAAGAACATAAGAGGAGCCATATTGGATCAGGCCAGTGGCCCATCCAGTCCAACACTCTGTGTCACACAGTGGCCAAAACCCAGGTGCCATCAGGAGGTCCACCAGCGGGGCCAGCTCTTGACCTTTAAAGTCCTATGTGGCTTGGGAGCAGCATACCCAAAGAACCACCTGCTCCCATGTGAACCTATCGACATCTTCCAGTGCTCTGTTTTGTGTGTCCCTGCCTTCTGAGGTTGCACAGATGAAACCCCCAGAGACAACCTTCATTGGTCATGCCACCAAAACTATGGAACTCTCTCCCCAGAGAGATTCACCTGTCCCCTTCCGTCACTGTCCTCCACCTAGGGTTGCCAGCCTCCACATGGCACCTGGAGGTTTCCTGCTATTACAACTGATCTCCAGACGATCAAAATCAGTTCCCCTGGAGAAAATGGTGGCTTTGGAAGGTGGACTCTATGGCATTACACCCTCCCGAGCGCCCTCCCTTCCCCCAACCCCACCCTCCCCAGACTCCACCCCCCAATCTCTCCAGCCATTTCCCAACCCAGAGCTGGCAACACTTCTTCCACCAAAAGTTGAAGACTCATTTCTTTTGTCTGGCACTCCCTTAACAAACCCTCCTTTCTTTTTTGGGGGGGGGTTTAAATTTTTTATTGTTTAAAATAAAAGGATATACATATCCGCAGTTCATCATCTTATTTACAGATCAGAGTCAGATATTTTCAGTTAGTAACCTCATCTGTAAGTAATATACCATTCACTATTGCAAATACAGGAAATATCTTTTCTAATTACATTTCTGTTTGAAGTTCTATCCATTTATATATCTTATTCCATCTCCTTTTGTGTACCCTCTCATTTTTATTTTGCAACTTTAAACTTAGATCATCCATTCTGGCTAGATCTAATATTTTATTTACCAACTCTGCTTTAGTAGGTAAGCTTTCCGATTTCCAGTTTTGTGCTAATAGCAATCTGGCTGCAGTTATAATATAACTAATTAGATATGCGTCCTGTTTATTGTAGCCATTTGGAATCATATTAAGCAGGTATATTCCTGGTTTCAGTGCTACATTAATGCCTAAACTTTCTTGGAGTACTTTTCTAACCATTCTCCAGAATCTTTGTGCCATGTTACAATCCCACCACATATGGTAAAATGTTCCTTTACAGCTTTTACATTTCCAGCATTTATCAGAATACCCCCTGTAACATTTGGCCAACTTAACGGGTGCCCAATGCCATCTATGGAACATTTTATATACATTTTCTTTATACGCGACCGCTTTCATATACTTAACAGTTTTCCACATGGTTGCCCACTGCTCTTCCTCAATTTCCCCTATATCTTTCACCCAAGTGTTCATTACATTTTTTACTTTTTCGTCCTTCAAAAATTCCTGTAGATGTAAGTTATACAGTTTCTGAATCAATTTATCGTTTGAGGACAGCCATATTTTATCCAATTCATTATTTTGGTCCTCAAAGCCTCTTGTCGCGTCTTTCTTAAATCTATCTCTTAGTGTTATTTGCTCCCACCATGATAGGTTATTTTCCTTTCTAAGTTTTTCTTCTGTTTTTAACTCATTTTTTTTATTTAGTAATGTTCGATAGCTTTCCTTTAAATTCATCGTTATCGCTGAGGGTATAATAAATGCTTCCAAAGGAGCGACCCATCTTGGGGTTTTCTTATACCATATCTCTTTAGTTTTTACCCATACTTTATTCAACGCGCCTCTTAATATGTGTCTACCAAAATTTGAGTGGATCTTATCTTTCCCATACCATATATAGGCATGCCACCCCATACTGAGGTCATGTCCTTCTATAGCTAGGAGTCTTGCATTTTCAAGGTTTACCCAGTCCTTTATCCATACTAGGGCGGCGGCTTGATAATATATATACCAGTTGGGGACACTCAATCCTCCTCTTTCTTTACTATCTTGAAGCACCTTCCATTTTATTCTGGCTTTCTTATGCTGCCATATAAATTGTCTGGTGACCTTATTGAGATCTTCAAAAAAGTTTTGGCTTTTTAGTACAGGTATATTTTGTGCCAGATATAAAAATCTAGGCAACACATTCATCTTAACCAACGCTACCCTACCCATAAGGGACAACGGAATGGCATTCCACTTCTGCAAATCCAGCCTAATATCTTTCAAACTCCCAGTGTTAAGTTTCCTTTTGGCCCCCCTAATTCAACCCACAGAACTTCAAGAAGCGAATCCAATTCTCTTAGCCTCTCAATCTTTCTGGACTTTATACCCTCTCTGACATACAGAGCCACCCCACCTCCAACCCTTCCCCCCCTGAGATTCCGGTTCCGTTTGATACGTTTTGTTGGTAAAGTTCCTTATAGAATTTTTCCACTATCTTCTTTATTTCTTGTATATTAAACTTTTCTTCATTATTATCGTTTCTTAGCTTAATTATTGTACGTTTCTCTCTTTCTTTCTTAATTTTATAGGCTAACCACCTGTTGGGTTTATTTAGATTTTCAAAGTAGTATTGTTTGGTGTATTCTATTTTTTTCTCTATTTCATAGTTTAGTAAATTGTTTAAATTATGATGTAAAAGATTTAATTTAATCTTTGCACTTCCTTCTCCTTTAGAGCTTTTTACTGTATTTTCTTGTTGTTTAATATGCTGGGTTAATTGGTCGTATTTCTCTTTTCTCTGTTTACATTTCCACGCATTTTGGCTAATAAATCGCCCTCTTATAAACGCCTTAAATGCGTCCCAAACTATTTCTAACGAGGTCTCAGTAGATAAATTTAATTGGAAAAATTCTATAATTTCTTTTTTGCATCTTTCTACAAATGCCGGATCTCTCAGCAAGTTTATGTTTATAGATATTCTGTTCTTTTTTTGTTCTTCCTTTATTGACACCAGGACAGGATTATGGTCCGCAAAAGTCCTAGGTAAAATTTCACATTCCGTCACTTCCCTGATCATGTTGGTAGACATCCAGATCATATCTATTCTAGACCACGAGTCATGACGTGATGAATAGAATGTGAAGTCCGACTTATTTATGTTTCTTACTCTCCAGACATCCATTAGATTGTACTCTTCTATTATCTGCATAAAATTATTGGCCAAAGTTCCTCCCTTCCTATGGTCTCCCCTGTGTTTTTTCCTGTCTATACCTGTGTCAGTTACTGCATTGAAGTCTCCCACTATGCATATATCTTCAACATCTGTAAGTTTTAAAACTTTTTGCAGTTCATTGAAAAAATCTTCCTGTTTTTGATTAGGCGCATATATATTGAGAATTAGCAGTTTTTTCCCTTTTCTTAAGATTGTAATAGCAACTATCCTTCCATCTTCTGAGCTGAATATAAGTTCTGGATTCAATCTCTCTTTTGCATATATTATAACCCCTCTTTTTTTGACTTCTGCTGAGGATATAAAAGTTTCTCCTAGTTTTTTGCATTCTAGATATTTTACCTCATCTTTCTTGATATGTGTCTCCTGCAAGCAGATTATTTCCGCCTTTATTTTATTTAGTTGGTGAAATGTTTTCCTTCTCTTTTGTGCACTGTTCAGACCATTTATGTTTATGGATAGTATATTACATGATTTGGGGTTTGTCATGATTCCAGCTAGTATTTCTTTCCTTTTGGTTTGTACTTAAACCTAGTTTGTATGTGGTAAGCGGACTTATTTGCTTTATATTTGTCTTTTGCTGTTGTTCTTTTCCCTTTTCCTTGTTCCTTTTCTACTGTACTCTTTTGGTTTTCTTCTTCTTCCACTACTTCTTCCTCTTCTTCTTCCTCTTCTGTTTCTACCTGCCTCTCTACCTTATCTTCCTCTTCCTCTTGTGAGTCTTCCGTTCGAAAGCCTAGGTCTTCGCCATAGTTTTCCAAAAAATATCCTACTTTAAATATGGAGTCTAATCTGTGTCTTTGCCCCTTGTGCGTGAATAGCACCCCTTCCGGTATTAACCATCTAAATACAATTCTGTTCTCTTTCAATAGGTTGGTCAGGATGTTATATGGCGCCCTTCTCTCTCGTACTCGCCAAGGGATGTCTTTTAGGAAGGTTATTTCCTCTCCTTGTATTGTCATTTGGTTTTCATTGGCAGCTTTCAGTATTTTTTCCTTAAGATCTTTCCTATAAAATTTGATATGTACCTCTCTTGGTTTCTTTGTTTTTTTGGCATACGCTGAATTTCTTCTGAAAATTGCCTCAATTCCTTGTTCTAATTCTTCTTTAGTTGCCACCTTAAGTTGTTCCGAAATATTAGTGGTTAGCACTTCTTTTAAGTCTTTATCAATTGTTTCCACTATATTATGACATCTTATGACTAAGGATGCTTTCTCCATTTCTAAATTTATCACCGTATCCTCTAGTCTCTCACATTTACTTTTAAGGTCCTGTGCATCAAGATCCATCTCTCTTACTTTTTCTCTTATTTTCCCCTGTCTAGTAGCCAGATTTATGATTTCTTTCCTGTTTACATGTATTTCTTGTCTATTGGTTTGTATTTGCAGTTTCAATTCATCTGTTTCATTTTTAATTTGAGTTGCTAGGTTGTCTATTTTGGTGCTAACCGGCTCAATTTCCCTTTTTATTAAGGCAGGTAGATTGTCTTGGAATGCACTTTTCATGGCATGGGCTACTGCCTGTGCCACTGCTTTGTTTACACTTTCTTCTATATTTTTATTAATTTCTTTCATTGTCGTTGGTGGTATTGCCATATTGGTTAATTTCAATTGGGTACTTCCCCCCCCTAATCCAGGCGATGGAATTGAGGCTTTCCTATTAGTGTTTCCTCCTGAAGCCATAAACTTGTGTATGGTAGCGCTTGAAGTTTTGTTGTATTATTCTCTCTAATTTAACTTGAAGTTTTGTTGTATTATTTTCTCTAATTGTACCTCTAGTTACCCCCTTTCTCAATGTTTTATGGGTTATAAGTTTATTTTACTAAGACTCTCTTTCTTTATTCTCTCCTCTTTGAGCTCTATCCGGTTCTTTAGATTTTAATCTCCCTGTTTCTTTAAATGTTCTTCTTAGGTTTCTTAATCCCTCTATTTCCCTCTATTTCTTTAAATATTTTTTCCTTATTTGCTTAGTCCATTGACACTTCCTTGTTAATTTAGTCCGTTAATGATCCCTAGTCTCTCTAGTCTCTTTATGTCTCTTTCGCTCTTTTCGCTCTCTTTAAATGTCCCTTTAAATGTTTTTCCTAGCCCGTTCCTTGTTCCGTTCCGTTTCAGCCCGTAAATCAGCGCACTCGCCCCTCCTTTCTTTCTCCGTCGCTTTGGTTATGACGTAGCTCTTCAGCTTCTTCGCTCCTTCACTCCTCTGCTCCCCCGCCCTTCTGCTCGCGTCTCGTCGCTCAGACTGCCCGTCTGCCTAGTCTCCGATGCCTGACGCTGCTCCGCTCCTCTCCACCTCCGCGCCACGTCCAGCTGCAACCGATTCTGCACTCCGTGTCGCACTCCGTGTCGCCTTAAAGCCCCACTCCGTTCTGCACTCCGTGTCGCCTTAAAGCCCCACCGTCCACCTGCAAAAGAAAAGCGGTAACAGGAAAAAACTTTTTGTGGTTTCCAACTTACACCTCACTTTTCTCTTCCTTGTTTCAGCCTTATTTTTAGCCTCCTCTGCTCGGGTATCCCTCCTCTGCCTGTTATTGTACTAGCCGCTTTTTAGGTCAATTGTGCCCTTTATCTTTTCTCGGCTTGTAGTTTATTAGCTTTTTTATTCTATTCCAGCATATTCCACGTAGATATACTAGCCCAGTATTTCCCCCACAGGACTGTTGCTGTTAGATATTATAAGGTACTTAGCTTCGGTTAAACGTTTGCTTCCATCTAGTGACTCTGCGCCTCCTCCTCGGCTCACTTGCCCTCGGCGTCTCCGCCGTCGCTCCGTCTTGGTATATAACTCCTTTGCTTCAGGACAGCTGGGGTTCGTCGAGGGTCGCCACCCCCGCTGGCCTCCCCCCAGAAGCTTCCCTTGCCTCACTCTTCATCTCTAGAAGAGTTTGAAACGTTTGTAATTGTTTAAAGGAGTTAAAGTCCTGGGAGAGCGGTGTATGCTCGACCTCCCTCGTTGAGACCGGCAACAAACCCTCCTTTCTGCCCTATGCTTTCATTACTGTTTTAGGTGCTTTTAATAGTTATTTTAGTTTTGTTTTGAATGGTTTACATGAATTATTTTTATGCTATGCTTTTACAATGTTTTCTTTTTAATGGTTAGCCAACTCAGGGACCCCGACTAGGCAGAAAGTTTGGGTACAAATTTTGTAAATGGATAAAGAATAAATACATGCACCTACCTTTCAGTCCCAGCCTCCATCCTTTGTGATTGGGTGACTGGAGGTTCATCGCTAGATGGAAAGATAAGGAAGTATTACTTTACTTGAAAACAAGGATTTTTTTTTTTTTTGCTTAGGTCCCATTCCTCTGAACAAGAGTAACAAAAAAAAAAGAATCCCTCATGTAGCTTACCTTCAATTGTACCTCCCTGCTTTTCTCTTATCTCATTAAGTGTTTCTAGATGAACAATCTATCAGTGCATGGCGCGCCAAATAATGTAAGTGTGGGCGGTTGAGAAAATGTGTGTGTGTGTGAAGAAGAGAAGATATTCGAGTGGGTTGTGGAACAAGCAGATGGAAACATGGGAGGCGAAGCGACAGGCAAGAGATGAAGGTTGTGAATTCGCAGCAGGCTCCTGATCGGAATTAAATGGCAAATATTATTGAAATGTGAGAAATCTGGCAACCACAGACATCACTCGTAATGAAGGATATGTAATCAAGATGGTGGAAGAAAAAGCACCAAATGGAAGGGAAAAGATAGACTTGGGGCCAAAAGACATGCAGGAAATCCATAATTGGATCCTGACATTTTGATTTTTGCTTTAAAAGCAGACACCAGGAGTCGTACATTAGATCAGACCATCAGAGTGTAAGGGGACAGGATGCCTAAACCTTTTCTCCCTGTGCATTTTCCTGATCCATATTGCCTCCACCCTGCAGATACTATGGCTGAGTTCAGACTGGCAGTATGAAGGGAGTCGTGACAAAAAAGACATGGAACAACTTGTGCCGGGGATTCCCAGTCGCACTGCACTGACTGATGTGGGAGCATACCGGGGAGGAGGCACAAGGAAGCGTTTGCACTGTTGGCCCGCCCCTGGCGGAGGTGCATCTGTAAGGCGCGGCTTTCTTTTTCGTAATCCGGAGATATGCATAAGCGTATCAGCAATTGCGGCTTTCGGCGTTCACACTTCCGGGAAGCGAGATGAACGCGCTCTCCGAGATTTGCTACCACTTTCACCAGGTACTTTTTAAACTCGGGAGGGAAGCGTTACAAGACGGGCTGAGTACAGCTGGGGAACGCCGGACAGCTGTGCTTGTGTGAACGGCCCCTTTAATCCATTCGAGAAACATTTCTGAAACGTACCTATATCGGGCCAAACTGCCAGTCTGAATTCAGCCTATAAGGGGCAATACAGAGCAGGAAAATGACGTATGTGTGTGAAGATGGGTCTGCCCTTTTCTGTCTGAGGTGGGGTTAGGTTGCTGTCCCTAGGGCTGCGTAGCTTGGCGACCTGTGGGAGGACTGAGGGCAGGGACATGGGTAGTTGGGCGCCCTATCAAAATCTCTGACGTAATGACATCACTTCAGGATACATCCTGGAAGTGCAAAGGGAAGGTCTAGGAATCACTAGAAATGCCAAGGTTTCATCATAGAGTTTCCAGCAATTCCTAGAGCTACCCTTTGCCAATTCCAGGTTGTACCCAGAAATGACTAAGTGACATTCCTTGCTGGTGGGAGGCCTCCCATTATAGCAGGAGATCTGGCAAGGCTAGATGTCTCCACTGGGCCTCAGTATGGGGGTGGATACTTCATACTCAATCCCTCTGCTTCTCCCACACTTCATCCATTTTTGCCTGTGCACATCAGCAGGCAACCAAGCACTCTTCCCTGGCCCTACATTTGAAGAGGGATTAAAGACCCTATCACAGCTTCTACAAACATTCTCTCTCTCTCCTCTTGCTTGCGAATCTCCCTCAGGCCTTCTCTCTGCTCCCATTACCTTAACAAGCAGCCCCGGAGGCATCTTGAGCACCACTGTTGGGGGGAGTGCCAGTCATGAGGGAAATTATTGCTTCTCGTGGTAGGCTGGCACCTGCAACCTGTGGCTCAGGGCCAGGCTAATGCTGCTCCTTCTTTCCCACCACCACCATGGCTAGTGCGTGTTAACAGAGTGTAGATATGCAGTAAAGTGGAGCACAAGTTGTTTAAAGAATAAAGTCAGTTTATTAAGATGAAAACAAACTTTGTAAGAAAGAGGCAATAGAAAGAGAATTCTAACAGTCTAACTAGCTAGGAGGGAGTCAGCAGACTAAGAGTTCTCAGCAGGAGCAGGAAGGAGTCCTAACTGAGCCGATCAGGAGCTAGGAAGGAGACTATTTGAAAATAGCAGGAAGTCCCTATTCTCACTGTGCTAGGTAGTTGTCCTCTCTGCTGCCCCCTGAGGGATGTTCTTGTCATCTTCTCTATCTATGCACGATAGATCTTGCATGTTCCTGCAGTGTGAGGAGCAGAGACATTGCTGGGCCCCTTCAAGGCGCAGCTTTGGCCTGAGTGAGCACTCAAGGTAAGCTCCAGACACGCAACCCTCACTGACAAGGAGAGTGAAGAGAGTGCCACGCATCTGTGCACAATGAATCCTAGGGACCTTTACAGTATGCAAGCCGTCCATATTTAACCCACCTATCATAAAGTTAGCTGTTTGCTAGGAAGGATAATTATTTACAGCTGGCTACAAATAACAGAGGAGCTGCGGTGGCTCAAGTGGTTAAGAAGCTGAACTGCAGGCTGGAAGGTCAGTAGTTCAGCAGTTCAAGACCCGGGTGCCGCATGACGGAGTGAGCTCCCGTCTCTAGTTCCAGCTCCTGCCAACCTAGCAGTTCGAAAGCAAGAAATTGCAAGTAGATAAATAGGTACCACTTCGGTGGGAAGGTAACAGCGTTCCGTGTGCCTCGGTGTTTAGTCATGCCGGCCACATGACCACAGAAACATCTTCGGACAGCGCTGGCTCTTCGGCTTTGAAACGGAGATGAGCACCACAACCCTAGAGCTGGACTCGACTGGCTTTCGAGCAAGGGAACCTTTACCTTTACCTTTACAAATAACAGTAGCACTGATGAGAAAGGAGCAGATCAGTAAGCATCCATCTCTCAGCCCACTCCAAAGGGTGGGAAGAGTAAGTGAAGATGGGGTTGCCAACCTCTAGGTTGGGCCTGGAGATCTCCTGGAATTACAACCGATCTCCAGACTACAGAGATCAGGTCCCCTGGAAAAAATGGGCACTTTTGAGGGTGGGCTCTTTGGCATTTTACCACACTGAGCTCTACGGTTGCCAAGCTCTGGGTTGGGAAATACCTGGAGATTTTGGGGTGGAGCCTGAAGAGGGTGGGATTTGGAGCGGGGAAGGACTTCAATGGGGTAGCATGCCACAGAATCCACCTTCCAAAGGAGCCATTTCCCCCCAGGTTAACTGAGCTCTGGAGATCAGTTGTAATAGTGAGCTCCCCCTCCCTGGCACTCTTTAAGCAGCGGCTGGACAGACACTTGTCAGGGATGATCCTGCATTGAGCCGGAGGTCAGACTAGATGGCCTGTATGACCCCTTCCAACTGATCTTCACCACACGGAGGCTGGCACACCTGCTGAGGCTCCTCCCTAAAATCTGCATTCCCCAGCCTCCACCCCCAAAGTAATTTCCCGAACTAGAGCTGGCCACCCTAAGTGAAGATCTTGCGAGACAATGACCTCCCATCTGGTGGCTCTCGGCCATTAACCATCATTTGCTGCTGAACGCTGAGCTCTTCCATTCCCCTTTCAGTGCTGGGAAAGAACCTGAAGACTTGTCATGCTTATTAATTGGCTTTATCCTACTGTGTGAGATTAAGGGGATATTTATAATTAGGCGATGGCTATTCTGAAGTCGTTGCTAGCCTGAGCTGCATGTGATCTGAAACTAGGGGGTCCCCCCCCCCACATTTCTAATTTCATCTTCATTTAGTCCCTTGAAAATACAATTTGTCTTGCAATGTGCTGTTTCAATAATGCCAATTAGCCGGCCTGTGGCGCATTTGATTATCAAGAGCTGTCCCTAACCTCTGGGAAATGGGAAGGACTTCAGCCGCCGCAACATGTGCCTTGCAATGCAATTATCTTGTTGTAAGCGCATCCTCTGTCGTTAGTGTCATTTATTAGTGTTCTGCCGAATGCAGGGGAGGAAAACCCCATGGAGACGGAAGCAGCAGCAAGGCACATACGTGCACTGATCAGTTTAAGAAGGGATAGGGAAATGGATTTCCTTCCTGCCCTTGGGACAGGCCACGACTGTGGACAGCCATCAGTGAAAGCAGGCCTATGGACCATCTTCTGGAACTCAGGTCTCTCTGCCAGCTGGAACAGGCAAAAGGCTGCAAGGGAAGAACATTCTTCTAGTATTTATGCCAGGCCTGGCTAATCAAGAACTATTGTAGTTCTCTTCAGATATTACGGTCACACATAATGGGAGCCTGCTGGTTGAGGTAACCTGGCCTAGATGGCCTAGGCTAGCCTGATCTCTTCAGGTTTTGGAAACTGAGCTGGGTCAGCCCTGGTTAGTATTTGGATGGGAGACCACCAAGGAAATCCAGAGTTGCTGCACAGAGGCAGGCAATGGCAAACCACCTCTGAATGTCTTTTGCCTCAAAATCCCCACAGGGTCACTTTCGGAACAGCCCTTGAACCAACATCATTGTGTCAATGTGATGCTTTTAGGAATTATTGTTGTTGCTGTTGTTATTAGAGTTATTAATCACTCTGGGTCAGGGGTCATTTCGTAGAAAAAGAGCTAGGGGGACTCATTAGCATAACTCATTAGCATATGCCACACCCCCTGACATCACCGGAAGTGTGTCCTCCCCACAGCCGGCGGCGACCTCCAGCGGGCACCAGCAGGGAGCTCCAGGCCCCGCCCTCCCGCACCTCACCCGGGGGGATGGCGTCCCCCCGCGTCCCCCCCCAAATGACCCCTGCTCTGGGTGATGTACAGCAGAGGCACAAAGCCATAAAACGAATGTACAAAACATTAAAAATTAAAATATAACAAAAGTTGGAATAACAAGTTGAAAAGACCAGTATCACATGACATCACTTCCAAGGTTTCTTTTGTCGCAGTATTGGCACGCCATGTCTTTACATGTCTCCACCTCCGTCCACCTCCCACCGGTTGCCAGCATTTGGCTGGCAACTCCACCTTACCACCCATGTGTATCAAAAGCACATGGATGGTATCTACAAAGCACCTGATGCACACAGGCGCTGTTTCACGTGAATTTCACAGTGCATGGATTATCCTTGTGTTTACAGCTTCCGTACAGACTGGGCATATCAGGTGCCTTGCAGGTACTGCATCCTTACTATATGTGTGCTTGGCAGGCTCCCTGTATGCTTGGGCACAATATCTGAAGAGGGATTATACCACTGGCGAATCCTAAAAGCCTAGACTTGACCGCTCTGGGTTGGGAAATTTCTGGAGGTTTGGTGGCAGAGCCTGTGGATGGTGGAGTTGGGGAGGAGACAGACCCCAGCATGGTTCAATGCCATAGAGTCCACCGTCAGAAGATGCCATTTCTCCAGGGAAGCTGATTCCTGTAGTCCAGAGATCAGATGTAATTCTGGGAGATTCCCAGCCCCCCCCTGGAGGCTGGCAACCAGGGCTGCTTCCAGCTGTAGGAGGGCCCTGGGCAGAAGGTGGCCAGGGGTCCCCACCCTTCCACTGACCACCATCAGCCTTCAAAATACAGCATTCTTCCCACCCACCCACCTCTGCTTGTGCACCCTTCCTCTGCTTACTCACAAGCCCCCCCCCAACTTTGTGCACTCATAGTTGCCTGCAGTCTGAGATGCCAGGCAGTGTGTGACAAACAGTGCTGCCGCCGCCGCTGTGACTGCCAAAAGCATGAGCACCATACACCACTTGCACATTCCGTTGCCTGCTCTGGGCAGGGGAATACCTGGAGGTTTTGGGGGTGGAGCCTGGAGAGGGCGGGGTTTGAGGAAGGGAGGGACCTCAGTTGGTTACAGTGCCATAGAGTCCACTCTCCAAAGCAGCCATTTTCTCCAGGGAAACAGATCTCTGTTGTCTGGAGATCAACTGTTTATGTTGTTTAATTAGAGGGAAATCTCCAGGCCCCACCTCGAAACTGGCAACCCTGCAGCAGCACTGGGAAGTACATGCAGCTGAGACTGGGGGTGGCAGAGTGCTCCTAAGTGGATGGGCGAAGGGTGCACTGAGAAGGTGGCTAAGGTTGCCAAGCTCCAGGTGGGGCCCCTGGAGATCTCCCAGAACTGCAAGCTATCTCCAGACGATAGAGATCAAGAGGAAACAGCTGCTTTTAGGCTTGCCAAGTCCCCCTGGGGGGTGGGGAAACCCCCGCCTCAGAGGCCTGTTCCCCGCCGGTGGTGGATCGGGCCCCGGGGGGAACTCCGCCCCCACGTGCACGTCACCCGGAAGTGACGTGGGTACGCCGGGCATGCTGGGGGTGGGGCCACAGTCATCCGAGGAAAAACTCTATGGTTTTCCCTCGGATGGTCCTGGCCCCGTCCCCAGCGTGCCCGGCGTACCCGCGTCACTTCCAGGTGATGTGGATGCGGTGCACACGCGCTTCACGCGTGCGCGTGCACTCCAGACGCCGCCCGGAAGTCCCCTGCTGCGGTAAGTTTCTGACTTGGCAACCCTAGCTGCTTTGGAAGGTGGACTCTATGGCATTATACCCCGCTGAGGTCCTTCACCTCCCCAAACCCCACCATCTCCAAGTATTAGGGTTGCCAACCCCCCCGGTTTGCCAAGGGTCCCCCGTTTTGGGGGGGGGTTCTACCCGCCGCCGGCCAGATGGCCATTGGGGGAAGCCCCACCCCCAACACCCACAGCCATCTCTCTCCCTTTAAGTGTGTGGAACCCGTGTTTCCTTCCAAGTCCAATCTCCGCAAGCTTGCAGAGAAATGCCAGCTTCGTGCTCTTGAAAGGGAAATGCGGCTGCTCTTAAAAGGGAAATGCTGGCTCCTGCATATAAAAGGGAAACGCCGGCTCCTTTAAGTGCAGGGAACTGCCGTTTCTGGAGATCTGGCGCATGGGCAGGGGGGGCAGTGGACGTCCCCAATGTGACATCATCATGTTGGGGATGCCCCGCCCCCTCCATGAATGCCCGTAAAGTCCCCCGCTGGGGGTGGAAGATGGACTCGGCAACCCTACCAAGAATCCACTCCAAAATCTCCAGAAATTTCCCAACCTGCAGTTAGTCACCGTACCGAGGCAAGTTTGCAGGCAGGAAGTCAGCAGCAATAGGCCCTGCTGGAAGCCCAGGTGGGACCTTGGCAGCTGCCCTGCCTCAGGAAATGCTGACACCATGCACCAGGATAACATGGCATGAAGCTGAAACTTAGCATCGGTTTGTCTCTTAGCAAAGCCGACCATGTATTTATTGTACTTGTTGCATAATACGGTTGCAGTTCATACATATTCATTAATGTTAACTATTTGGCCAGCCAGTTATGGGCAGGGAAGCAGCCTTCTGCATTCAGATGCTGCACAAACTTCATCCACAGTCACTACAGCCATGACACAGCTATTTCCAGAGACTGAAAATACATTTCTACACAGAGTTACTCCAGTCTCCAAACCCTATGCCATCGATCCCCACTGAAATGCAAGAGGGGCAACATGGGGAAAATATTTTAGCAGAGACAGGGATCATAGAATAGAGGCTATTGCCCTGATCTGGATAGTCCAAGCAAGCCCGATCTTGTCAGATCTCGGAAGCTAAACAGGGCCAACCCTGGCAAGTATTTGGATGGGAGCCCTCCAAGGAATACCAGGAACGGGACACAGAGGCAGGCAATAGGAGGCCACCTCTCTGAAATGTCCCAACCCCACTGGCAGTCACCATGACTTCCAGGCACACAAGCATGCGCGCACACGCACACACACACATATACTCACCATAGAATAGGGACTTTCTTGGTGCTTCCCTATGGAATGGGGGGCTAGAGTTGTCAGATCCAGATTGGAAAACTCGTGGAGATTTGGGGATGGAGCCTGAGGGAAGACAAAGACCTCAGTGGGGTACAGTGCCATTGAGTCCATCCTCCAAAGCATCCGTTTTCTTCAGGGAAACTGATCTCTATAACCTGGAGATCAGTTGTAATTCTAGGAACTCTCCAGCCTTCACGTGGAGTCTGGTATCCCTAGTCCTGAGTAGAGATGTGAAAGCCCAGGAAAAAACTGAAAAAATTGGGGGGGGGGATTTTCCCCCCTCCCATTTTTTCCCCTGAAGGTATTCAGATATTTTCCAAATCATTTCTAAAAAATATGTATGGTATCAGATTAATCTAATTTCTGTGCATTGAGGACGAGCAAGTCCTAGGTTACAAACTGAACTCTCCAATGCAAGAACAAGATGCATTTCTTCCTTTAGGAGGTGCTATTGTCACAAGAAATGGTTTCAGTTTTGTTTTTGCATGTGGGTGGGTATACTGGCACTCAGGCTTCGTTAGGCCTCAAAGCAGAGGTCATTTCGTGGGGGATCGTGGGGGATCGCAGTTCCCCTGGGTGAGGTACGGGGGGCGGGGTACATGACAAAGCCCCGCCCCCTGCTTACAGCCGCCCCGCTTACGGCCCTCATTCAGCCAGGAGGAGGTAGGAGAAGAGGGAGGGTAAGTTGCTTCCTCCCTGCCTCTCCCCACCCCTGCCTGCCTGGGGCCAGGGAGGACCTTCGCGGGGCTTCCTTGCACTCCCGCCGGCCGGGACCGTTGGGGGCGGGGTGTGTGGCCTTATGACACACTTCCAGTGATGTCAGGGGGTGTGGCCTTACGACACACTTCCGGTGATGTCAGGGGCTGTGGCATATGCTAATGAGTTATGCTAATGAGTTCCCCTAGCTCTTTTTCTATGAAACGACCCCTGCCTCAAAGCATTGGAAGAAAACATGGAGCAACAAAATGGACCTGAAAGTATATACTTAATTTTAAAAGGTAAGAGTTTTCATTTATCTAATTCCAGAAAACTCAATCATTTAGCTACATTAGTTTATCTTTATAACCTTTGTGTAAATAATAATTTAATTACTACTAATCTGGTTCTTTACTTCCCCCCACCGACGCACAATAATTGTTTGGATACACTATATTTTTAATATGCTAGTTGTGATAATTTCATGCCCAGTAAAATTGTCCATAGTCATATTCTATGTTCCTAAAGTAACAGAATGACTTTCAATTTGGAAAAGAAAAAAGAAGTGCTAATGTAGCATTTTTTTCAATTCTTCCAAAAATTTCTGTTTCCCTCGGAAAAAAACCAGGTTTTTTTCCAAGCTTCAAAATTTCCGGAAATTTTACATCTCTAGTCCTGAGTATGAAAGGTAACCCCCATAGGGTGGCCACCCTCCAGATGGCACCTGGAGACCTCCTGCTATTACAACTGATCTCCAGACAATCAAAACCAGTTACCCTGGAGAAAATGGCGGCTTTGGAAAGTGGACTGTATGGCATTATATCCTCCTGAGCTCCCTCCCCTCCCCAAATCCCACCCTTCCCATACTCCACTCCCAAAATCTCCAGGTATTTTGACCCCAGAGCTGGCAATCTCCTCCCCCCCCGGGGGGGGGAATACACCATACAGAGTAGTGCAGTGGAATCCTTTCCCTTCCTCCAATAAAAGCTCTATGCTACATAGATCTTGAGCAGTGAATAGTTAATGCAATGGAATTTTATTTTGGTCTCCATTGTTTATGTCTAGCTAAGCCCCTTCCCCCCCCCCCAAAAAAAGGCAAAGATAATAAATTGTTTCTGGCCTGACCCAGATTCCATCTGTATAAATACATTCATTAAGACCCTCATGGCTCCACTTTGGCCGGGGGGCTCGTCTCAGCCAGGGCTGTCATTGCCTTTTATCTTTCCCCATCTCTTCTGTGTCTCCTGGGACTCTGAGTCCTTGCTACCTTTTAAGGGCTCCGTTAATCAGATTTCTGCTTCATGCCATAGAAATGATTTTTTTTTTTGCCCTATTCATTCCATCCCTTTTGAGGCACTGTTCATGCTCAAGTAAAGCTGGTGCTTGTCTACATAGAGGTCATTCTGGGGGACAATATGTAAGCCCTTCTTTAAGTATTGTACTGTACAAGAGCTGTCAGACCCTCTGGTGGAGGTGGGGGTCCCCCGCTGCCAGGCCCCACCACCCCACCACTGATCAGCTGGCTGGTGAGGGAAATTTAGCCCCCAAAAGAGGGAGAGCCAGCCAACGTGCAATGACGTATCTATGTCACTGCCCACGTGACCCACGAAACACGTCAGTGTTGACCAGGGGTCATTTTGTAGAAAAAGAGGTGCAGGAGCTCATCAGCATAACTTATTAGCATAACTTATTTGCATATGCCACACCCCCTGATATCACCGGAAGTGTGTCAGAAGGCAATACCCACCGCTCAGGCGCCACTGGACTGTTTTGGATTGCTAGCTATTGGGGGGGGGGGGAATGTGCAGATCTGTCCTTGCAGAGGAGGGAGAGCTTGTACCTGAATAAAACTTGGTCTTAAAGGTGCCACTGGACTGTTTTGGACCAGGGGGCCCGGGGGGACCTCTGCAACTTACCTGGCTGCTTCTTGCTCTGACTGAGGGCTGCTGGGAGCAGGGGGTGGGGCTTGTTGCATGTGCCCGCCCCCTGCACTTTTTACTGCCGGAGCTCCGCTCCTGTGCGCTCCTGCAGGAAATGACCCCTGGTGTTGACTCCTTTCTTTGCAACACTCCCTCTTACCTTCTAGCTGGGATATGACTCGGGGATCTCTATTCCTACTTTATCTGGTGAAGGACGCTTTGACTTTGCAAAGCTTTTACCCTGAGACCCTTGCTGGTCTCTTGAACTTTCACCAAGGACATTTAGCCCTCCTGTCCATAAATAACATTCCACGTGTATATGTGCTCCCTAGTTGAGAATCCCTCACTGCTTTTATCATACAGTTCTGATTATCTGTCATTCGTTTCAAGGTCCTAGGACCAGGACTAGTATTGGAAGGAGGGCTGCCAACCTCCAGGTGGTGGCTGGAGATCTCCCACTATTGCAACTGATCGAGAGACAGAGATCAGTTCTCCTGGAGAAAATGGCTGCTTTGGAAGGAGGATTCTATGGAATTATGCCCCACTGCAGTCTCTCCCCTCCCCAAACCCCGCCTCCCTTAGGCTCTACCTCCAAGATCCCAAGTATTTTTTCTAACTTAGAGCTGGCAACTCTAATTGGAAGCAAAGGTCCCCCATATTGTTCAGCCCTTGGGCACTTCTGAAGTTCTGAGAACGGAGAGTGGGCGCTGCCGCCACATAATGGCTCCCACGGGGTTGGCCCCAATCACAAAACAGTGGGAGGCGACCAGCCGAGCATTCTCTTATCGCGGAGGCATCTGTTTCTGAACGGGTGCTCTCACAAAGGTGTGGCCTCCTGGGTTCTTCTGCAGCATCTCCTGCTCCAAAGAGATGGATGGAAGCCAAGACTGGCTCTTTGCTCTGAGAAAGAGATGCATTGCTGGAGTAGGGAACCCGGAAACTCATTGGTGGACTTGTCCACGAACACCCTGGGGATCACTGATCAGGAAGCTAGACTGAGCCTTGAGAAAACAGATGTCAGTTTCTGTTTAGATCCATGTGCAATAGATGGCTCTCCTAGAGATGAGTTAATGGACCCAAAGCTGGGACTTTAATCTAAATCCCTATTGCTTTTCTTCTAGGATGCCTGCCTATGTCAAATCCCTATCATGAAATACATATTTATGACCAGTAGGGTAAGTTCCCGTAAAACTTTGCAAAAAGAAATGCTTGGAGAGCCGTAACTTTGATAATACTGGCAGACGCAGCTGTCATCTCTTTCAAATGCAATTGCTACAACAGAATCAGTGTATCTTTTCCCGAGGATCTCCAAGTAACTTGTGCATTTAGACTGGTGTTTTTTTTTTTTTTAAACAACCATCATCACCGGTCCGACTCTCTGTGTTATTACTCCCTTTTAGATAGGAAGGCTTGAAAGATTGCTGTTACACAGCAAGCTATAAAAGGCTATTATTTGCTCAGTCTAGGAGCCGCACCATTTCAGCATCACATACAGACTTCCCCAGCTTATTCAGGCCAGCAATTCAGTTAGCTATTTCGACATAAACGGTTGACAATATTATCGACATTATCCCGTGCTCACAGTTATGTTGCTGGGGTATTACATGGCTTGAATTCGTTTAGAGGTTGCGGCTAGCACTCTCTCGCGTGGTCCTGTTACTCTTCTGGGGTCAACAGATACTGCTTCCCGTGAACACCCAAACACATGAAGCTGTCTTCTAGTGAGTCGGGCCACTGGTCTGTCAAAGTCAGCCCTCTCCATTCTGGCCAGGCACTGGCTTTTCAGGGTCCCAGCTTGATCCTTTCAATTGGAGCTGCCAGAGTTTGAACCTGAGACTTTCTGCATGCAAAACAGATGTTCTTCCACTGAGCCATAGCCTCTGGTATTCAGAGTTTAGTACCTCTGGCTGTGGAGGCTCCCTTTAGTCATCATGGCTAATAGCCATTGATGGACTTCTCCTCCTCTATCTAACCCTCTTTTACCAGTGGAGGTGGGGGGGGTCCCCCGCTGATCATCTGGCCAGTGGGAGGGGGACTTACCCGGAAAAAGAGCAACGCCCAGTTGACATTGCAGTGACCCGTCTTCTGACATAACCCAGAAGTGATATCAGCATGTCAGCAACATCGGGGTGACACTCTGGTATTTAGGCAAAAACTCAATGGTAGAAGCCAAATTTACTATAGAGTTTTGCTCAAATTCCAGAGCATTGCCCTAACGTTGCTGGGTGATGATGTCACTTCCGGATAGGGTTGCCAAGTCCATCTTCCACCCCCAGTGGGGGACTTTGGGGGCGTTCCTGGAGGGGGTGGGGCATCCCCGACGTGATGATGTCATGTTGGTGACGCCCGCTGCCCCCCCCCCCCCCCCCCGGGCATCGAATCTCCCGAAACAGCAGTTTCCTGCCCTTAAAGGAGCCGGTGTTTCCCTTTTAAATGCAGGAGCTGGCGTTTCCCCTTTAAGAGCAGCCGCCTTTCCCTATTAAGAGCACGAAGCTGGCACTCCGGGCTTGGGAGGAAACACAGGCTTGGGAGGAAACACAGGTTCCACACACTTAAAGGGAGAAAGAGGGGTGGGTGTGGGTGTTGGGGGTGGGGCTTCCCCCACTGGCCAGATGGCCGGCGGGAGGGTAGAACCCCCCCAAAAACAGGGGACCCCTGGGAAACCGGGGGGGGGGGGTTGGCAACCCTACTTCCGGATCACATTAGAAGAGACGTAGACATGTTGCTGCAACTTCGTCTGGACCTCCCTCCCACTCCTGGTAAGTTCCACTCATCCCCCACCGGTTGCCAGGAGGGACTTAGCAACCCAATCCTCTTTTAAAGCTAGATATGTCATGTGACACATGAAGCTGCTTTCTACTGAGTCAGACCATCAGTTTTTCAAGGTAGATATTGTCTACTCAGACTGTCGAGGTCTTTCACATCCTTCTAACTGGTTCCTTTGACTGGAGATGCCAAGGTTGAACCTGAGTCCTTCTGCATGCAAAGCAGATGTTCTACCACTGACCCACGGCCCTCACACTCTCCACTTCCCTGAATGGTAGGAACTGGGGGGGGGGAGATAGATGACAGATGCTTGTTGACCCGTTGAGTGTGCAGTATCAAAGGATGACTTGCATGGGTGGATGACCTCTCAAAGATCTAGCACCACATCCATGGTGCCCAGGGGTCATTTTGTAGAAAAAGAGCTAGGGGAACTCATTAGCATAACTCATTAGCATATGCCACACCCCCTGACATCACCAGAAGTGTGTCATAAGGCCACACCCCCTGACATCACCGGAAGTGTTCATAAGGCCACACACCCCGCCCCCAACGGTCCCGGCCGCCACTGGCGGGC
>NW_015175976.1:490736-523460 GCF_001447785.1 Gekko japonicus
GCAAGGCCGGCGGGAGTGCAAGGAAGCCCCGCGAAGGCCCTCCCTGGCCCCAGGCAGGCAGGGGTGGGGAGAGGCAGGGAGGAAGCAACTTACCCTCCCTCTTCTCCTGCCTCCTCCTGGCTGAATGAGGGCTGGAAGCAGGGGGTGGGGCTTCGTCATGTGCCCCGCCCCCCGTACCTCACCCGGGGGAACTGCGATCCCCCCAAAATGACCTCTGATAGTGCCTGATATGTCCTCAGACACAATAGTGTTCCCATATGCAGTTTCCAGTCACATCCAGTGATGTACAAGCACATTTGGACCAACCCAGTGCTCAGAGGAATGCAGGAGCTGAACGCCATCATATGTTCTGATGGAAAGAAACTGACAGCGAGAGGTTATGCAGTAGCTCTCTGTTTAGTGCCCTTTTCCATGGTCATTGTATATTCCCAACAACCCTGCAAGGTAGATGAAGCTAAGAGAGAAGATGATTGGCTCAGGGTCACCTGGCAAGCTTCATGGCAGAGTGGGGATTTGAACTTGGATCACCCGATGCTGCTGGTCCAAGACTCTAAGCTCTGCTCCACCCCCCCTACCCTACTAATATTTCTCAGACTCTGTCAATACACATTAGCAGGCGGCACAGGATTTCTTGAGGCTTTGTGTTAAGACAGGCACCTGGGATTGAACTCACTGTTGTGTGGTTTTGCCGTGCACTTGATAGCGCTCCTACCCTATCAGGATGGGTACTTCACTCGAAACAGCACACCAGCCTAACTAGTTGCTCTTCACGCATTTTATCTGAAAGCCTTCTGTTCGCTGGAGCGGTGGTTTTTTTTTTTTAATAATAGCCGAGCTTTTAAAGACCTTGCTGAGAGAAGCACAATGGCTTTCAAAATGCTGCAAGTGACCTTGCCTGTAAGCAGAAGCAAGTTGCGAAAGGCAGACTGCAAACCAGCTTTTCATTGCTCTGGGGAGCTGCGGCCGAGAAAAGGGTTGGAGTTTCGAGGTCTCTTTCGGAAGGCCTGGAGAGAGCTGGCTTTCTGGGCCACGTGTTTACAATGTCCCTTAGGGGCACCAGGCCCTTGGATAAGACTGGAGGCTCTAGAAAGGGCACTGCAACATATACACTGAAAAGCATAGCAGATTATCTTGGTATATATGCCAGGGGTAGGTTTGATGAGTTGGGAAATTCCTGGAGATTTAGGAGCGGAGCCTGGGAAGGGTGAGGCTTGAGGAGGGGAGGAGCTTCAGCAAGGTTTAACGCGGTGGAGCCCACCCTCCAAGGCAGCCATTTTCTCCAAGGGAACTGATGTCTGTAGTCTGGAGATCAGCTGTAATTCAGGAGATTTCCAGAGCCCACCTGGAGGCTGGCAACCAAAGTTCCCTCTAAGCTGAGCTAGTGTGAGCTAGCTCACATTTTTTTAGCCTCCAGCTCACACGCTTTTGTCTTAGCTCAGGAAGGACGGCTCCAGGGCAAACTAATTTATACAGCAGCCAAATCACTCGCTCACAGCTCTAATGCCAGCAGCTCACAAAGTAGAATTTTTGCTCACAAGACTCCACAGCTTAGAGGGAACATTGCTGGCAACCCTAGCTGGGTGTGTGATTGGAATTTTATTAATTGTGATATACCCATCCTTTCATATCACAAACACCGGCCATGACTTACCGTAGGCCACGATTGCTGCCCGGGCTGGGGGAGAGAGGCGGCGGCATTCAGTGTTGCACTGATGCGTGGCATCACTTCTGGTGCAAAACTCGAAGTGAGTGTTTGGGCGGAGTGCTTTAGACTCCACCCAAAACTAAAGAGTTGCCCAAACCCTAGAGCAGTGGTGGCGAACCTATGGCACGGGTGCCAGGGGTGGCACTCAGAGCCCTTTCTGTGGGTACGCGTGCCATCGCCCCAGCCAGGCCCAGACCATCATGAAAGTGTTGAATTCTCTGCCAAATAATTTTAAGGAAATGAAAGCATCTGGGATTGCGTTCCTTACTTTGTTTGGATCATCTTAAATTAATCTATGAGTTGTTTTTTCTAAAGTAAAACCTCAGTATTCAGGTTAAATTGCCGTGTTGGCACTTTGCGATAAATACGTGGGTTTTGGGTCGCAGTTTGGGCACTCGGTCTCTAAGAGGTTCGCCATCACTGCCATAGAGTGTTGTCCAGATGCAATGACATCCCTTCCAGTTTCATGTTGGAAGTGATATTGCACACAGGTGCAATGCCAAATCACTTGTGCCTGCCCCCTGAACTCTCTCACTGGGGTGCCAGTGTTGTTTGGCAACCCTAACCACTGTGCATTACTGATGCTCCTCATAAGGGTGCCAGTCTTTGCCCCCTACTAGCTGTTGGAAGGAAGGAAGAGTTTTCATGGGGAAATAGCAGGCGATTAAATGTTAACCCATCCCCCTCTCTCAAATTTCATTCAATTTCTACTTTCAAGGTACATTCAAAAGAAGAAGAAATTGGACTTATACCCCACCCTTCACTTGGAGTCTCCGAGGGGCTTACAATCTCCTTTTCTTCCTTTCCCCACAACAGACACCCTGTGAGGTAGGTGGGGCTGAGAGAGCTTTTTTTGAGGACTGCTCTTGAGAGAACAGCTCTGAAAGAACTTGTGACTGACCCACGGTCACACCAGCAGCTGCATGTGGAGGAGCGGGGAATCAAACCCGGTTCTCCCAGATTAGAGTCCATGCTTCTAACCACTACACCAAACTGGGTCTCTGAAGCACAAAAAATCTCAGGTCTTCCTCACTGCTTTATGTATGATTTGTGATTTATTTAGATACTTATATCCTGCTTTTCTTCCTAGCAGGCTACAACACTGTTCTTCCGTCCTCCATTTTTACCTTCATTACAACAATGCTGTGAGGTAGGTTAGGCTGAGAGGGAGTGACTGCCCCAAGGCCACCCCGGGAACATCTGTGGCAAAGTAAGGATTTAAACCTGGGTCTCCCACTTACCTAGTCTGACATTCTAATCATTACTCATGCTGTCTCTCTTACTTCTTCACCCAAAGACTATGTTTCGTCCTCACTTGTGTTACTTAGCGATTCTAAGTTGGTACAAGCGAAATCCTTCTCCATGCCCCCAGCTGGCACAGCATGAGATTCAACAGAATCACAAACTATCAGCCACTATTTGTATAAATTTAAATAAAAGCCCTCAGCGAGACAGGCAATCTGTACTGGTATAAACAACCTTTCAGGAAGATAGGTCTGCCCGTGCAATCCCCTTTGGTGGCAAGGTCTGCGTTTAATGCTGCTGATTGGCAAATGTCCCTTTCAGTTACATAGCTGGAGAATCAATCTCTCATTCTCCCATCTACTTCTGACTTTCCAGGATTCTAAGCCGGCTAGCTGGGTGTTAGAATAATGGACAGATCTGAAGCTTTCAGAATATTACCAATCAGGGATGCCAACTCCAGCTTGGGAAATACTTGGAGATATGGGGGTGGACTCTGTGTAGGGCAGGATTTGGGAAGGGGAGGGACCTCAGTGGCAAATTATGCCATACAGTCCCCACCACCACCACAGCAGCCATTTTCTCCAAGGGAACTGATCTCTGTTGTCTGGAGACCAGCTGTAACTCCAGGAGATCTCCAGCAGCTACCTGGAGGTTGGCTGTCCCTTACTAATCATCCTCCCCCCCCCTTCCCCCCCAATTTTGGTAGATTATGTGAATGTAGAATTTTCAGCTCAGGTTTTGAGAAGTTAATACCCAGGTGTAAATCCCTAGTTATTATGAGCAGATTTTAAATAGTGTCATTTTTGAACGGAGGACTAACGTGCACCGTTCTTAATATGTCTAGGAGATTTTGATCCCCCACAGTCCGTTTCAGTGGGCAAAGGCTGATGATGATCTTTAGCATGACAGTTACACAGTAACAGAAGCGAAACTTACGAGGGGTCTCAGACTCTTCCATAGACTGTTAAGAGATGGAAGGGACTTTGGAGAGCATCTTCTGGGCTGTGGTCACACACACTAAATAATCCACTTTCAATGCGCTTTCCAACTGGATTTTGCCAGTTCACGCAGTCTAAAAATCCAGCTGGAAAGTGCACTGAAAGTGGATTGAAAGTGGATTATTTAGTGTGTGTGACTGCGGCCTTTGTCTAACCCCTCACTTTGTGCAAGACACCACAACATCCCTGCCAGATGGCCATCCCGCCTCTGTTTAAAGATCTCCAGTAAAGGAGAGTCCAGCCCCTGCTGAGGCAGCCAGTTCCACTGTGGAACAACCCTTACCATTCGGAGTTTTCTCCTAACCTCACAAAAGCCCCCTTCTCTTATTAAAGATAGCATCAATTGAAACCTTTCTAAAAGTAAATTCCTTAAGGAGGAGATATCTCCGTTAAACAGATATTCTTAGAGGCCATCTCTTTACATAAAAGAAATTGAAACCAACGAGGAACTGTAGATTTACTAAGGGATAACATATCGCTTTGAATAACTATCTTGGAATCTCATTTGAAAGTCTGTCTGCAAAGCCTTCTGGTTAAAATGAAAGGGGGAAGGGACAGAAAAGGGAGACCTCTGTAGCAAATATATTTCAGTATCTCCCCCAGTTGCAGCAGTTTTATCTTGCTCCGAATGATTTCTTTCTCCTTTTGGTTAATCTTGCATATTAGATAAGTATCTGCTGATAATTAAATATGTGTTGATATGATAAAAGCACTGAGAAGGCCCAGCTTTCCAGTTGTAAGAATAATGGGATACATCTAGGCACCCTTAGTACCTCCTGATGCAAATCTTTCAAACAATATGAAATCCCCATATCTCAGCCTCCAAAGCCATGCTTTGGATTCAGAATCTTTAAGCTAGGCATAGCTGCTGACTTCATCACATTGTCCAGCAGAATTTCAGTATAGCAATCAACTGTCTGCTCTGTTTTAAGCTTCCATGAACAACAAATGGAAAATAGTATACTTGGACGACAATAATTTTTAGATTGTTCTCTGCTAGAAGATCCCCTACACCAAGTGTAGCTCTTGCGTCTGCAACATTTGTCTTCTCGTTTAAAGTCAGAATTATTGTTTTGTTAAAAAAAACACCAGGCATTCAAATTGGTCAGGAGCTTGCTAAAGCCTATTTATCAATCAGAAAACAAAATTGTTGCCAAGGGCATACAAGGATAACCGTTGCATCCTACCTACAATGAAGACATGTAAGAATTTATCACTCCTCCCTCCAAACACAGGAACGATTTCATTGATAAAAGAAGAAATAAAAAGAATTTCGATGCAAACTTATACTTGCTTCACTCTTCTGTAAACTGGCATAGTTTTCGAGAGGAAGCTTCAGGGTAACAATAGCCTTAGGTAAAGGTAAAGTTTTCCCTTGCTCGAAAGCCTTGCTCGAATCTGACTCTAGGGTGTGGTGCTCATCCCCGTTTCCAAGCCGAAGAGCCAGCGCTGTCCGAAGACGTTTCCATGGTTATATGGCCAGCATGACTAGACACTGAGGTGCATGGAACGCTGTTACCTTCCCACCAAAGCGGTACCTATTTATCTACTTGCAATTTCTTGCTTTCGAACTGCTAGGTTGGCAGGAGCCGGGGCCAGAGACGGGAGCTCACTCCGTCATGCGGCACTCGGGTCTCGAACCGCTGAACTACCGACCTTCCGGCCTGCAGTTCAGCATCTTAACCTCTGAACCACCACAGCCCCTATAACAATAGCCTTAGTTTTAGGCAAAGATTGGCATAGAGCCTGAATTACATCATACAGTTCTACAGTTCTCCTGGCACTGCCAGAAGCTGCTCCAAGTAGGGTTGCAATTTCCAGGTTCAGAAATACCTGGAGATTAGAGGACAGAGCCTGGGAGATTTGGCTTTTTGGAGGGGAGGGTCCTTGGTAGGGTGCAATGCCACGCGGTTCACCTTCCAAAAGCAGCCATTTTCTCAAGGAGAAGTGGAATAAATGTTTAAAACAAATAAGTAGTAGAAGAAACAGAAACAAAAAACCTTTATTCGGCCTAACATAGATAAATCAAACAAAGAAAAAAGTTAAAGGGTGGGTACAAGGAACTCAGTGTCTCCAACTCAGTGTCGCTCTTTGCACTTTACAAGGAACTGGGCCTTCACTTGGTAGAATCTCGGGCTTGGATCATTACGATCAAATATTGGCTTCAGCTTCACTTTCAATCTCCCCCTGCTAGCCTAATGGTCCAAATTTTAACTGACCCTTATACATCAGAGTGGTCACAGGCCATAGTGAAAAAGGTGGGTACCCTAGGTATTGACCTGGAACCCCTTTATAACTGTGGTGAGGTAGCAATCTTGCAGGTGGTCAGGAGGAGAATTTGGGATATGGAGGCGCAGATCATTAATGCCGGCAGTCTTGGGGTTTGCTCTCCCTACTCATTACCCCTTTTTCCCTCACATACATCCATGGTACCGTATATCGCCAATTTGACAATCCCAGTTTTTAGGAGGGTCTTTATGCTTGCAAGATTTAACCTTTTCCCTTCAGTAGTGGTCTCAGGTAGATACAGGGGTGTTCCATATAAGGATGGACTTTGCAACTGTAATTTTGGGGAACCTGATTCAGTCACCCATATTCTTTTTCGTTGTCCTAAATATTCCGTTATGTGCAATATTTTGATTCGCCCTCTTCTCCCTTTGCAGAGAGACTTTCTGGATGGGGATTTAAATTTCTTTCTAGCAGACAAGAGCCTAGCAATAACGATACCAGTTGCAGAAATTCTGACCCATGTATGGAATAAGTAGTAATCAAATGATGTATGTAGTCCTGGCCCCACTGGTGGACCTCCTAATGGCACCGGGTATTTCTGGCCACTGTGTGACACAGAGTGTTGGACTGGATGGGCCATTGGCCTGCTCCAACACTGGCGTCTCTGAAGTTCTTATGAGACCAGTTGTAATCCCAGGAGATCACTCCAGTCCCCACCTGCAGGCTGGCAACCCTGCTGCAGTCATTGGGGTGGTGGCATCCCTTTAAAAGTGTGTGGATCCAGAGTGATCTCTCCTCCTCCCAGCAGCAGTAAATCCGTGGATTCCCCAGTTCCCAGAACATACAATCATGGTGGATACGATCTCAATCTTAAAGGAATGTTTATCACATTTGCTGGGGGGGGGGGTGTCCTTTGGGTTCCTTTCATAAAACTAAGGCCCTCACCATATACAAATTATGCATTAGGATTTGCTGACAAATGACTTGTGTATCTTTGTCATTCCTTGATCTCCAAAGCCACGTCCTGTCCCTGAGACTGAAAATCATTGGCTTCAAATGCCCTCCTTGACTTATCTCACCAGAAGGCAGCCAGCAGCTTGCTGGTCCCCACATGTCCTCCAAAAGGCTAGAAGAAACACTGCCTAGAAGGAGCATCACCTCACAGGAGGTAGATGGCAACTCTAGGAATGATGCCAGGATTTTGTGAAGGACACGAAATTATTGGAGATCTGCTGTCTCTTAGGGATGCCAGGCTCCAGGTGGGACCTGGGGATCCCCAGGAATTACAGTTCATCTTCAGACTACAGAATCAGACTACAGGGAAAATGGATGCTTTGGAGGGGTGCACTCTATGGCATTCTGCTCCACTGAGGTCCCTGTCCTCCCCCAGGCTCCACCCCCAAATCTCCAGGAGTTTCCCAACCTGGATCTGGCAACCCTACCCCCCATCCCCTGCCGGTGACCAGGGGGGACCTGGAAACTCTATGCTTGGTCTCTTTACCTAGTCCCCAATGGTATCACCTCTCCGGACAGCATGGCATAAAAATCCAACGCTGTGAGAGGCCTGCAAAAAAACCTGACTAGCAACAGATCTCATTACTGCATGAGATGTTCGAATAAGATGAGTCACTGGTCTCTAACGTTTCCTCTGACCTTGAACTACTGAAGATCTTTCAAAGCTCTGCCATAGCCGATCCTTGGCAATTCTCACTGCTCCAAATGTACACAGTACTCCAAGCAACCCCTCAGGGAACTAGCATGTGGAAATCCTCCACCTAGAAATCAAAGGTCACCTTGATCACTGAGATCCAGCCTAGGGATATGCCTTATAGTGAACTGGATGTTAAAACTAACACTCTGCAAAAGGAGGTGAACGTAAACAAGCTGAGGCGGAGACGGAGAGTGTGTGCAAATTCTGTACTATAACGATCTATAATATCTATAAAATCCTGTACCTCTTCTCTTGTTACTTTCACATGCTCAAGTAGACAGGGTGAGAGGCTTATGAGTTCACTGTTCTCCGTGGAACACTAATTCACCTTCAACTAAGAAAAAAATGTTTTGAGAAACAAAGTTATTACCAGGGCTTTTTTTGTAGAAAAAGCCCAGCAGGAACTCATTAGCATAATAGGCCACACCCAAGAGCAGAAACTTATTAGCATATTAAGCCACACCCCTGACAGCACAGCTCATTAGCATATTAGGCCGCACCCCCGTGTTACCAGAAGTGTGGTCATCAAGCCACACCCACCTTTTGCTTGTTATTCTGTTTACCTTGTTTGTTGTCAAAACCCAGGGCTTTTTTGTAGCAGGAACTTCTTTGCATGTTAGGCCACACACCCCTAATGTAGCCAATCCTAATGAGTTTCTGCTCTTGGGTGTGGCCTATTATGCTAATGAGTTCCTGCTGGGCGTGGCCAACTTGGGAGCCAGCCGGAACTCCATCCCTGTGCGTTCCTGCCCCAAAATAGCCCTGGTTATTACTTTATGATCTGAGAGCTTCCATTCAGATGAAAGTCTGGTAGGACCTTGGAGCCCAACACAATTTTCAGGGTTCAAGCTTTCAAGAGTCAGAGCTCTCTTCGTCAGATATGAGTTGGAAGGCAGCTTTGACCCTCAAAAGCTTAATCCCCAGAAAAACTTTGTTGGTCTCTGAGGTGCTCCTGGACCGGAATCCAGCTGTTCTACTGCAGCCCAACATGGCCACCCTCTGAAACGATCTCCATTCAGATGGTTTTATAATACCCAGTTTCTTGGCTGAAGGAAATCAAAAGCAGCTGGTGCTACCCCAAAAGCGGCAATACTCCAGACACTGCCCATCTCCTCCAGCTGGCCCTGCCTTCCTAAAGTCTCCCTGCTCTCGATAGATTTGTCATGGACATTCCTATTATGCTTAAGCAATCCTGGGAGAGAGAAAAATATTCCCCTTTGGATACTATAACTGTAAGCCTGGAAGGGTAATTAAAATATGCAATTTGTGGAAGTTATTTATTTAAGAGCGTTTTCAGCAAAAGACTTGGAACTCTTATTTAATCTATTCTAACAATTCACAGGTAAAAAAGATTAAACCCTGAGATTCTTGGATGTATAGAGGGTCGTAGACAGGGCCGGCCCGAGGGGTTTTTGCGCCCTAGGCGAGGCCGCCTCGTGGCGCCCCCCTCAGATGCCAACCTCCCGGTGGGGCCTGAAGACCTCCCAACTGGCTGCCTGGGGGGGTGGAGACAGAGTGACGCCACGTGATGTGCTAGCTGCACGCATCACTTTAGACTGGGAGCGCGGAAGGACGAGGGAGTCTGCGTGCTTCCTTCACAGGTGCCTTCCCCGGCCGGGCGGGGTCTGAGGCAAGCTCTGCGCCGGGCCTCCCCCTGGGACCGCCGAGCCGGTTCTCTTCATGCCGGCTAGCAGAGAGGAGGGAGCGGGGGGAGCTCGCCGCCGGGACCTGGAGAGAGCGCCTGCTGCCCTGGGCCTGGCTTGCAGGAGGAGGAGGGAGGAGGGGTCGGCAGGCAGGCAGGAGCATGCGCTGCCCCCCCTCAGCCCGGCTGGTCGCCTCCGTTTGTGCTTCCTATTTCCCCCCCCCGGGCGGTAGCCTGAAGAGGCGGAGAAGTGCCCAGCCGTGCCCCCCATCCCCGCAAGCATGCAGGCCCGGCCAGGGGCGGCACACTCCTCCCCCCTCCCCTCTGGGGAGCCCCCAGCCAGCGGCCATCTGTTGGCTTCCTGGGGAGCCGAGGGATTTCAGCCCCAGCTGAGTGGAGCTGGCTTGCACCAGAGGAGAGGGGCGGGGAAAACCAATGTGTGCTCGGCAGGGACAGTGGGGGCCTTTGGGGGCGCGAGGGCAGGGCAATTGGCGCCCTGGGTGGAGCTGCGCCCTAGGCCAGACACTAGCTGACCTAGTGAGAGAGCCGGCCCTGGTCGTAGAAGTTCCTGTTGGTTTTGAGGAAATTACTGATTTTTTTCATTCACTTCTTTGAAGCCCGACCTGGAAACGTGGCTTCCAGAGAGGAAGGCTGGCTATGACTCTGATGAGAGCCAGTGTTGTATCGTGGTTAGAATGTCAGACTAGGATCCAGGTTCAAATCCTTACTCTGCCGTGGAAGAAGCTCTCTGGGTGACATTGGACCAGTCATACTCTCAGTCTAACCTACCTCACAGGGTTGTTGTGAAGATAAAATGGCAAAGGGGAGAATGTTATAAGCTACTTTAGATCCTCACTGTGCAGAAAAGTAGGGTATAAAAGAAGTAAGTAAGTAAGTAAATATTCAAGCTCCTTTCAACCAAGTCTTTTAAAACTTCACAGTTCATCCTTCCCTTCTACCTCGCTGATACAGAATCATGCTAAGTTTTCTGTGACAGAATAAGTGATCACCTCATTACGTTTTACCACCGACTGGTTTCTGTTCTCTCAACAAAGTGATTTTATTTCTGTCACCGAGCTGCTATTTCTCTAATGAACTAAAAGCAAACTGAGTGGCCCATAAAAAAGCAACCTAATGAGTAAAATGTCAGGTAATTAGATTCTGAGCTCGGCTTGGTTGTTGTAGCTTCGAGCAGTGGTGGCCAATTTCTGCATTCTTCAGGGGCTGCTCTGTTCTCCAGAGGCCAAGAACAGATGGTTCCATGATAAAGACAGGCCCAGAACTGCACAGGAAGCTGGACATTTCCATATGACATGCAAAACGCAATAGCGAGATGTAACAGGGGCCAATCACACCTTCACAGGATTGTTCTCTCATATATGACAATCTTTTTGTGATTTTGGCACATTTCCACCCTTTATGAATAAAACAATTCACAAGTAGATTTAAGAGCTCCTTTCCAGTTCGTTCAGGTGTGCAGCGCATTCCCATGCATGAAGGGTGCTTCCGCAGAAATGGCAACAAATTGAGTTTTGACCCTTAAGCAGGCTTCTTAATTTTCTGCTGAGAATAGACATCAAATGCCATTATGGAAAACCGCACCCTTCACATCATGCATATTCACAAAAATGAGACGATTAAGCACCTCACTTTTTATTTAAAACACTTTTTTTATTTAAAACCTTTCTACCTAGTCAGGGTCCCCAAGGTGGAACACATAAACACATTAAAACATTGGGAAGTATTAAAAACAACATTTCCTTTCCTGTCCTTTTATCCAATAAAGTTTCTGTGATACATCAATCTTGAACAGTTAATAGTTATTATTCATCACATCACTCAATAGACAAAAGGAATAAAGACATTTTTGCAACTGCTAAAGTTCTTTTTTGGATCCCTGTCAGTGAGTAGATATGTAACTAGGTCGTATGAATATATATCAGAATAAACTGGCAAACATGGTGAAATATACACCACCTGAGGTTGGTACACAAAGGACACTCCAGAAGGATATATGCAATTGTGTTGATCTTAACTGAGGAATGTGAAAATTCATTCTGAATGAGGTAAATGCATGAACCTTCCCCTCGTAACTGCCAATGAATGGGCGTTTAGTTTGGTCAGAATGAACACTCTTAAAAGGCTTCAGGGAGTCAATGGATAAGTGCAGATGGGAAGAGATTTCAGAGGGGGAATACTAAAAACAACATTTAAAATGATAGAATAATTCTGTAAAAACACATAAAGAAACGACACCAGAACCAAGGAGGAGGGCCAATAACCGTTACTGGTGGAAGACACTGAAGGCGGGGGGGACAGATGAATCTCCCTGGGGAGGGAGTCCCAGAGTTTGGGTGCCACAACCGAGAAAGTCCTTTCTTGGGTTGCGACTCATCTAGCCTCCAATGGCAGGGAGAAATGAAGCCAACCACTTCATCTGAACAGCAAATTTTCCAGGAACTATGATCCAGTATTTGTTTTTTTTTTAAAGCCACATTCCATACTTAAGTATGAAATATTCTTTCATGTTTCGGTCACAGACCGGTGACTATGAAACAGAATCACAGCATATTAGGAATCACAAGGTTCATCCAACCCAGCAGCCTCTTCCCAACAGTGGACAGCTGGATATTTCTGGATTCTCCCAGTCATGGCATAATAGTGACTACAGAGTTATGCTGCCTCTGTATAAAAGGTGTTCCATTCAGCTAGTGGGCCCTGGGTAGTAGATATAACTAGGGTTGCTAGCTCCAGGTTGGAAAATATGTGAAGATTTTGGGGGTGGAGCCGAGAAGGGCGGGATTTGGGGAGGGGAGGGACTTCAATGAGGTATAATGCCATAGGGTCCCCCTTCCAAACTGGCCATTTTCTCCAGGTGAACTGGATGTCCGTTGCCTGGAGATCAGTTGTAATAGTGGGTGATCTCCACTCACCACCTGGAGGTTGGCAACTGTAGATAAAACTGAGGTGGTAGCAGCCAGTTTGGGGTAGTGGTTAGGAGCATGGACTCTACTCTGGGAGAACTGGGTTTGATTCCCTACTCCTCCTCATGCAGCTGCTGGTGTGACAAGTTCTCTCTGAGCTGTTCTATCACGAGCAGTTCTCGAAAAAGCTCTCGCTCTCTCATCCCCACCTGCCTCACAGGCTTTCTGATGTGGGAAGAGGAAGGGAAAGGAGATTGTAAGCTTCTCTGAGACTCCTTTGGGTAGTGAAGGGAGGGATATAAATTCAATCTCTTCTTCTTCCTTAGATTGGATTTAACCGCTTCAGATTACAGGTGGGGGTATCATTTTCTTTCTTTTTTCTTTTTTTAAGCCCCCGGAGGGGATTTTTTTATTGCATTTTTTTATAACACTACAAAACTACAACAGAAAAAAGGGAGGGGGAACTACATTTATAGGATAAAGAAAGATACCCACTACAAGACTAAAAACCCAAGAGAGGAGATCATGCCTCATTTTCTGATGTAAAAACTACCTCCCTATAAGCAGGGAAATTAGCACTCAGAAAGCTAGCACCTCGGCTCCCTCCCTGCTCAGCTAGCTTTCTTCTGCTTGAAGGGATGTTGTTTTATGCAGACGAGAGTTCAAAAATGTTACTATACTCCCCAAAGCATCCCAGTCTACTCAACTTTGTCAGGACTATACCACCTCGTTCTGCCGCATGTGTTGATACGACCTTGGGAGTGGATGTAAACATACTTCAGCACAGAAGCATCTTTGGGGGTGAGCCTTTATTCCTATGCACTTCATTTCCATTTGCCTCCTCATGTGTGATTCCCCAGGTTTTAGAAAAAAAAACCCACAGAGAGATCACCACAGGGGTGGACTGGGAGGAAAACAACAGCTCTGGAAAAGGGCCGTGACCCTTGGCCCACCCAAACATCACCCTACAAATAGGGTTGCCAGCCTCCAGGTGGAGCCTGGAGAACCCCTGCAATTATAACCCATCTTCAGACTACAGAGATCAATTCCCCTGGAGATAAATGTTTACTTTGGAGGGTGGGCTCTATAGTATCATGGGCTGCCAGATCTGGATTGGGAAACAGCTGGAGATTTAGGGGCTGGAGCCTGTGGAGGAAGTGGTTTGGAGAGAGGAGGGACTTCAAAAGGGTATAATGCCATAGAGTCCACCTTGCAAAGTGGCCATTTTCTCCAGGTGAACTGATCTCTGTCACCTGGAGATCGGTTGTAATAGCGGGAGATCTCCAGCCACCACCTGGAGACTGGCCACCCCAGGTGAGGCTTGTGCCAGCCTGTGGCTACCTTTTCTGGGCTGGACTAGGCTCATGCCAGCCAGGCACCACCTTTCCTGGACCAGGAGCCACCTTCCCTAAGCTGGGGCTGCTCTTCTAGCCTGAACTGGACTGGCCGAAGGGGGGGGGAGAAGCAGGTCATCAGCCCACTGGGAGATTCCCCAGTGGCTAGAACAGCCAATCCACCCCTGGATCACCACCTGCGTGGCTGTATCTATTACAATTAATCCTTTATCTTCTGCTCTGTTCTCTTAGCAATGTGAGCCAGAGAAAGAGATGGCCAATTATGTAACCTAGCACCTCTCTGTTTCTGTCAAACCCCCTTCCACTAAAGCCAAGAGTTGCCGTTTCCAAATCTCAGTTTTCAGAGTCTAAAATCCCAGGGCAGCTGTAAGGAAATCTGTGGCGAAATTGCTGTTTGCTTCAGCGGCAGCAGCCACCATCGCCAGCTCCCGTCCACCCCAGCCAGCTGTCACATTATTCCGAAAAGAAAGGCAAAATTATACCATATTTGTTTCGGTGGCTATTTTTAACCCTTGGAATATTTCACTTGTCCCCCTTTCGTTCCCCAAATAGAAACGTTCCACTGGCAGGAGCTAAAGCAAAATTCTGATCAGTCTTCCTGGTTTCTGACAGAGGGTTTTTGGCTCACACACTCAATCTAGGGAACCATTTTATATATCCCAATACCTCTTTGATATTTAGTGAGGGTTTTTGTCTCAGACACTCAATCTAGGGAACCATTTTATCATATATATCCCAATACCTCTTTGATATTTAGTTTATGGAAAAGCTCAAGGTTTTCACGTCGGTAGCTTTGTGTATTCCAAGCGGAGCAGCAGCTTGTGAGAAAAACATGGCTGCCTGGCTTGCTGGTAGCTTACTGGCAGCAGCTGAGGCCCTTCAGAGCCAAAGCTGACCTCCTTTCCTGGCAGGTGCTTAAGTCTGGGCAGAGCCACAGATGTGAGCCCTTGGGTGCCAGCCAAAGGTCTCATGCTAGGCAGCCTCGTCAAACAGGACCAGCCTGGGATCTGTTTCGGGGTTTTTTTTTATTTTGTTCTGTTGCATTATTGTCTTTTTGTGATCCATGTGGGGTCAATGCAGCAAATAGCGTACATATGTAAGTGCCATCGAATCTCAACTGATCTATGGCAACCTAGGATTGCCATAATTGGGAAATTCCTGGAGATGGGTGGGGGAGCTCAGCCATGGAGTCCACCTTACAAAGCAGCCATTTCCTCCTGGGGAACTGATCTCTGTAGTCTGGAGATCAGCTGTAATCCTGAGAGAACCCCAGGGCCCCCACCTGGAGGTTGGCAACCCTAGTACAAGCACTTGGGTGCTATGGGGAACAATTGGCACTAAAACACCTTACTATGGGGTGCCAATCCTAAAATTCTTTTAGTCAATCCTAAAAGAAATCAACCCTGACTGTTCCCTGGAAGGCCAGATAATGAAACTGAAGCTCAAATACTTTGGCCACCCAATGAGCAGGGAGCACTCACTGGAGAAGACCCTGATGCTGGGAAAGATTGAAGGTCAAAGAAGACGGGGATGGCAAAGGATGAGATGGTTAGACAGTGTCATAGATGCAACGAACATGAAATTGAGCAAACTTCAGAGGATGGCGGAAAACAGGAGGGCCTGGAGAGATCTTGTCCATGGGGTCGCGAAGAGTCGGACTCGACTGTGCGACTGAACAACAGCAACAAATGGGGTGCCAAAGACCAAAGTAGCTCTGTGCATGAGGCGCACCCTGATTTCTAAAACCACGATAACAGATCTATTTTTAAAAGAAATCCATCTGTAAAATTTCTCAGAACTGTATTATTTGCTTTGCCATGAATGGCATAGTCCAAAGATCAAGGAGATCGAAGAATAAATACATAGTTATAGATATAATAAAGACCATGGATCTTGGTCAGTCCTTAAGAGGTAAATTGCTCACACAGCTGCAGTTCAGATCAGGGCCATGCAAGATGGAGAGAGGGAATTTAATCACTAAACTAAATTGAGTTCCCTGCACTGTTATTCATTTTTAAAGGGGAAAAAATACATGCCCATTAAAAAGTGTGTTAAGTCCTTCACGAATGATATGTGCAACTTGAGTTTTGCTGCCTGATGGACAACACTGACGTTCTTGCAAGCAAAGTTAACATCTGACCGGGCTGTACATCTAGGACTAAGGTTACCAGCCAAGCACTGGCATCGCATAATACCATGTGATGCTGCAATGTCACTTCCAGTCGCATAACCCAAAGTGTTGCCATGCGTCTCCGAGGATGCTCTAGAAATTCCTCCCCAAACTCTATGGTTTTATCATAGAGTTTTTGGGAATTGCTAGAGCATCCTGGTACCATGTGATGTCACTGAGGGTCACTGTTCTGTCAGGCTTCTCTGGGTTCTGCAACAGGCAGCAGCGGGAGATTGGTGGTAGGAGTTCCCCCTAAGTAGAACTCCAAGCTCAGTTGATGACTGGTAGAGGCAGTTCTAGAGCTTGAAAAGATAAGGAGTTCCAAACTGGCAAAGGGTCTGCCAGTTTACTAAAGTCAGTGTTCTCACTATACATGGAGAATACAAGTCAGAAGCAGCATGGCAGAATTGTGGGTGTGTTCTTATACAGCCTCATAGAAGTCACAGTCCCCCTGACTTGGAGTCTAGTGAACATAAGAGAACATAAGAACATAAGAGAAGCCAATGTTGGATTAGGCCAATGGCCCATCCAGTCCAACACTGTCACGCAGTGGCCAAAAATACCAGGTGCCATCAGGAGGTCCAGCAGTGGGGCCAGGACACTAGAAACCCTCCCACTGTTGCCCCCCCCAAGCACCAAGAATACAGTGCATCACTTGCCCCAGACTGAGAGTTCCTACCTATACCTTGTGGTTAATAGCCACTGATGGACCTCTGTTCCATATGTTTATTTAATTCCCTCTTGAAGCCATCCATGCTTGTGGCCGCCGCCACCTCCTGTGGCAGTGAATTCCATGTGTTCATCACTCTTTGGGTAAAGAAGTACTTCCTTTTATCCATTCTAACCTGAGTGCTCAGCAATTTCATGGAGTGGCCATGAGTTCTTGTATTGTGAGAAAGGGAGAAAAGTACTTCTTCCTCTACCTGCTCTATCCCATGCATAATCTTGTAAACCTCGATCATGTCACCCCTCAGTCATCATTTCTCCAGGCTAAAGAGCCCCAAGTGCTTTAATGTTTCTTCATCACCTTCCCTTCCTCTCCCCACAACAGACACCTTGTGAGGTAGGTGGGGCTGAGAGAGCTCTGAGAGAACTTGTGACTAACCCAAGGTCACCCAGCTGGCTTCATGTGCAGGAGTGGGTAATCAAACCTGGCTCTCCAGATTACAGCCCTGCTGCTCTTAACCACTAGATCAAACTGGGAAGACAGAAGTGCAGTCTGTGGTTGCCTACCCATGTTGGCAAAAAAAAATATTTGTCCCATTTTCTTCCTTTCTGCATTTATTTACTATTCCTAGAGGCTACATAGATCCTGACATGCCCTCACCTCATATGTTCTTATACTGAAAATCTAGAAGGCATTTTCCCCCCCTTCTTACCAAGTTTACCCAAAGGATCACAAGCTGGCTCTTAGACCCCCTGGGGAATGGCTGTGTTTTTCTAGCATGCTGGCAGAAATGGAGCTTTAATTAATATGAACCCTTCGAAGAGAGTTAATTAAGAGGGTTAATGACAACTGTCTAGCAAATTGATCTGCCTGGCTGAAAAGAAAGGTAACACTATTTTACTCCAAGGTTTGAAAGCAAAACAACACACAATTTTTTTTGTCATTTAGGGTGTTGCCTGCTGTTCACTTTCCCCAGAGGAAAGAGAAGGAATGGTAGCCTCTCTCAGAGTGAGACCCTTTAAAGTCTTCTTCCCACTCCCTCTGCCAGTTCTCTGTAGCTTGTAAGAGTTAAATTATTATCCTCCAAATCGAGAAAGACTAAGGCACCAAAGACCTGTTCTGTCCCACCGATTGTATCTTCCCAGCACGAGATTGTTCGGTGTGATCCATTTATAGTTTGTTTGTCCAGTTTCGTTCTAATTTCCCCGGTGAATTGGTGAACAGAACTATCAATTCCCTCCACGGCCCGGTACGCAGGCTTGTCATGACAACATTACAGAATGACCTACGGTGTTTGTTGCTAGGAGTGAACCAAGTAATTGCTACATGTTTCACCGTCTTCATGTTTGGTTGATTCAGCTGTTCCAAAGGTGGGTGAGGGTATTTTCTGATTTTTTTACAATATTCTCTGATTTTTTTACAATCAGATATTTTTTCTCCAGACATTTTGCCCAAAAGTATTGTCAAAATTGATTCAAACAGATGAGACATAGAGAGACCAGGTCTCCTTCTTCAGTGGGTAGGTCTGCCAGGCCAAGGTAGCTGGAGGGTTGTGAGCAGGGACATGGGTTTTGGTTTTTTTACATTGCTGGGGTGACGATGTCAGTTCCGGGGGAATCCCAGAAGTGACAATGAGGATCTCTAGGAATTATCAGAAACTCTATGATAAAACCTGGGGAACTGATCTCTGTAGTCTTAGTTGTAATTTCAAGAGATCTCCAGATGCCACCTGGAGGTTGGCTAGACTACCTGGGCATCTAGTTTTTTGCAGTCTTGGTCATCAACATTATTCAGTTTCTATAAGTTACTAGAAAGATGTATTCATTGCTCTCCATCTCTGTTTCTGGTGTGCTCTTCATGTTCACTCCTCAGTATTGTTACCCCACGCCAGCAGTAAGTCATGTATTCTGCTTCTCAACATGGAGGTTCCATTTTGCCACCAGGGCTAATAGCCATCATTGGACATCCTCCATGAATTTGCCTAATCCTCTTTTAGAGCCATTTAAACCAGTAGCCATTACTACAGTTCAGTGGCAGTGAATTTCCAAAATAATTATGAGTAAATGATGCAATCATAATTGTATGATTCAAAACATAACCCAAAAGAGACAATGATCCAAAAACAATGAACACATAAAGTTGCCTTATATCACATCAGACCACTGGACTATCCAGGTCAGTGTTATCTGTTCTGCCTAACAGTCACTGTCCAGGGTCTAGGGTTGCCAGGCAATGCCTGGCATAAAATGCCTGGTGTAAAAATGGAAGTGACATAGGTAGCTCTAGGAATTTCCATAAACTCTATGGTAAAGCTGGTGATTCCTCAAGCGACTCCATGTCACTTCCACTTTTTTTTTTACTGGAAATGACATGATGCCACAGGGTTTTTAAATGGTTCTCCTACCTGAGCAGTGGCAGGCAATGTGGGTGGGGTGGTGGTGGACAGGGGAATCCCCTACTCTGAGCAGGGGCATGGTAGCCCTACCAGGCTCTCAGGCAGAGATCTTTCACATCACCTACTACCTGATCCTTTTACCTGGAGATGCCAGGGATTGAAGCTGGGACATTCTTGCACTCAAAGCAGACAGATACTCTGCCACTGAGCCATGGCCATATTAGAAATCAGATTTGCAATTTTTGACAGAGGGGAGAGAGAGAGATGTGAATTTGGGCTTTATGTGTATTCTTACTTCCATACTTCATGTTTTCAACTGGAAACCATGTGCTTCAGTTATGTTTCTGCAGGCATTATAGATTTTCATTTCTTTCCCCCTGACTGATCGAACCGTGTGGCTCCATCTCTCATCTTTCACTCTGTAGAGCCGCCGTCATGCCAAAGATCTAATTGAGCCATAAGCGTTTCCCAGTTGAGAGAGTTGTGGCGGGTTCTTTGCTTCAATTTTCTTCCGCTGAATTTAATTATGAACTGTGTACATACTGTATCTGAAAAAAAGATGAAAGTGTTCCTGTTTAACAAAGGAAAGGCAATGCCTTGGTTTCCTCGCCTCTGGCGCAAGTTTGGCAGTTTAATTACGCTCATCAGCAGCTGAGGTTGACACATAAGCAATATTTTCACCCATTTCTCAACAAGAAAATGCTCTTAACTCTTATCAAGGAAGCTCCAATGTGTCTAATCTTTTGAAGGCCATAGACCAAAGCGGAGTGAAAGGTTGTCCCCGTCTCCAAAATATGTCTATATTAAGCTAAATTCAAATGACCAATTTGCTGGAGAGATTAATTTTGATCAGTTTAAGACACTCATTGATCTTTATTTAGTTCTAGATTAATTACCCTGCGTTTAAAAAGTCATCCAAAGCAGCTGACAGTCTGCAAAAAATACAAAAATCCTCTTACTAATCATTAACAATTTTTAAAATTGAACATAAAAAATAAAGCAAAATTGTCACAAAATATATCATCATATATCTTTTTCAGATATTATGTCCATGTATACAGAGAGCCCACCAGCTGTGGGTATCAGGAGTGCACATTACCTGTGATGGTCCCAAAATATATCAATGGGATTGTCAGATCCAGATTTGGAAAATTCCTGGATATCTGGGGATGGAGCCTGGGGGGGACAGGGATCTAACTCGAGTACAATGCCATAGAGTCCACCCTCCAAGGCATCCATTTTTTACCAGGGGGACTGATCTCTGTAGTCTGGAGATGACCTGTAATTCGCCCAGCCTGGAGGCTGGCATCCCTAAAACACATGTATGATAGTTTGGGATGGCAGGACTGGGCACCAAAATATTTTTGGCAGGAAAGCCCCAACACAGCCCAGTGCCAGTGTCCTCATGTTGGCAGCACATACTGAATTTGGGATTAAGTAAGGACTGTCTGCCATACTTCCCGATCACAACACCAAACTGAATGAAGAACTCTTGCAATGGAAGTGTAAGCTCTGCAATGACAGTGGAGGCTACAGGCCAACAGATATGGCCAGAGGGAACAGCCTGTGGAAGAGGCTGGGGGAGAGCCACAGTCCAGCACCTCTGCCTCAAAGAGCCCAACCAGGGAGAAGCCCCACTACTGGTTGTCAGTAGTGAACTGAGAAGTCAGCAGTGGCAGGGATGCCAGCTGTGAAAAGGCAGAGGATTTGGAAGAGGTGATGGTGAGGGAGTACCTTGCCAAGTCCCCTGAGAATGCTGATCCCCTGAAGTACTGGTCATGCAAGGCTATCATTTGGCCTGACCTCTCTTGCATGGCCCTGAGTCCACCCAGCACCCAAACCCCAGCAGGGGAGAGGAGTTTATAGTCAGGAGGGTATAAAACATGGGTCCTCAGCCAAGGCACTCGGCATGAGCAGAGAGATGGGGTTAACTCAGAGACCTAAGTCCACCTAACACCCAAACCCCAGCAGGGAGACAAGTGATAATCAGGAGGGTATAAAATGTGAGTCCTCACTCTGCCGAGGCACCCAGTAGCTAAGCCCCACCACTCAACATGAGCAGAGAGACAGGGTGGCTAAGAAACCTGAGTCCACCTAACACCCAGAAACCAGCAGGGAGACCAGTTCACAATCTGAGGGTATAAAATGTGGGCCTGCACCCAGGCCATGCACCCAGTAATTAAGCCACACTGCTCAGCATGAGCAGAGTGGCAAAGAGTCCTGAGTCCACCTAACACCCAAACCCCAGCAGGGAGACCAGTCCACAGTCAAAATGTGGATCCTCAGCCAAGGTACCCAGTAACTAAGCCCCACCGTTCTGCATGAGCAGAAAGACAGGGTGGCAAAGAGCCCTGAGTCCACCTAACACCCAAACCCCAGCAGGGAGTCCAGTTCACAATCAGGAAGGTATAACATGTGGGTCCTCACTCAGCCAAGGCACCCAGTAGCTAAGCCTCTCTGTTCAGCATCAGCAGAGAGATGGGGTGGCTCAGAGCCCTGAGCCCACCTAACACCCAAACCTCAGCAGGTAAGAGGAGTTCACAATCAGGAGGGAATAAATGAATGTGCTCTGCCAGTCGGCATTCAACAAGTTCCCTTCCTCTCTGTGTAACTGCAACACAAACAGCCGACAGACAAAAAGGTGTGGTTGTCGTGAATCAGCCAGGGCTCAGCCAGAAGAGGAGCCCCATGTAGTCGGCCTTGAGTTAACAGAAGCTGACCAGCAGGAAAATGAGCTGCAGGCTTGTCAGGATTCACAGCCAATAGCTGGTGCAGAGCCACCGACACCCTCCAGCCTCGCTTCAGCAGGTGAACCTCAACTGGCCATTCCCAGACCACCAGTATCACCTACACCTGTGTTACCTTAGATTATGATGTCAACCACAAAAGGGCCATTTCCTGAATTTGGATCACAGCACGTAGGAGAAGACAGTACCACGAGCTCATTACATGGCCTTTGGTGACCTCATCCATCTCAGTCAGTTCTCCATCTGCAAAATCACAATCAATGGAGCCCCATTATAATGGCTGTGTGCAGGGCTATTTTCGGGCAGGAACGCACAGGAACGGAGTTCCGGCTGGCTCCCAAGTTGGCCACACCCAGCAGGAACTCATTAGCATAATAGCCCACACCCAACAGCAGAAACTCATTAGGATTGGCTACATTAGGGGTGTGTGGCCTAAGATGCAAAGGAGTTCCTGCTACAAAAAAGCCCTGAGTTTTGACAACAAACAAGGTAAACAGAATAAAAGGTGGGTGTGGCTGGATAACCACACTTCTGGTAACATGCGCTAATGAGCGGTGCTGTCAGGGGTGTGGCCTAATATGCTAATGAGTTTCTGCTGTTGGGTGTGGCCTATTATGCTAATGAGTTTCTGCTGGCTTTTTCTACAAAAAGAGCCCTGGCTGTGTGGTTGTAAGTACAGGCATGATCAAGGCCATAAACCACATTATTATTCAAAGTAACAACAGCAGATGTTTGCAGAGCTGGACTTTGAATAAGGCAAGGAATGGCTATTTCTTAGACAGAAATGTGTTAGGCTGCAATCGAGTCCCATGGCCTGAGATCTTCCTTCATTTAAATTTGGTTGCTGTGGGAAGCATTAGCCAATTAGAGTAGATATTTCAATAAAGCTGCAGTCACGCAAGTGCTGATATCATTGTGGTACCTTTGCAGATTCTTTAAATAAGTTTTTATTATTATTATTATTATTATTATTATTATTATTATTATTATTATTATTATTATTATTATGAAAATCCTTTTGGTGAGAGACTATTTTACCATATACAAAGTGTTCCCAGATTTTATTTTGCCAACATTGAAGAGTAGGTTGATTTTTGTTTTTCCAATATTGGGCTAATGTTATTCGTGCAATTGCTAACAATGCTGCTATTAATTTTCTAGTGACTTTTCTTACACAGGTATCTGGGAGGACATCCAACAGGACTGTTTCAGGTAGAAAAGGTAAGTTAGTTCCTGTAATTTTGTGAATTTGTTGAACAATTTGTGTCCAGAATTGTTGAGCAGATGGACAGGACCACCAACAATGCATAAAATCTCCAACCTTCCCACATTTTTTCCAACAGAGATTACTTATTTTTGGATCTATTTTATTTAGCTGTGCAGGTGTAAATTCCCCATGTACTCAGATGATACTTTCATCCCTAGCTATTTGTGGTCCAGGATTCACCTAATTAACTAAAATACCAAATAATCCTGTTAAGAGTAAGATCGTTGTTAGGGTTCTAAATTGCCTGGAGAGAGAAAAAAACATGCCCCTTTAAGAGAGGCTTAATGAGCTGCGGTGGCTCAAGTGGTTAAGACGCTGAACTGGTGTGCCTGGCCTGGTGTGTTTGTGGGGTCCACCAGGACACTGCTGTCATTTTAAAGATATTTCAAAATGCTATGAGGGCATGATTCTGCTCAGGGCCACAGCATGTGCTTTTATATGAGGATGCCATCACTTGTGTTTTGGCCTTGAAACACCAGGCCAGACTGGTTGAGAGACTAGTTCTGATGAGCTGCTCTTAAAGAGACAGATGCTCAGAATTCATAGACCTGCACTGAGTTATCAAGCATTCTCACCCCATCATTCCATTCAACATTTGGCTGAGTGAGTAGTGGCTGGATTTGTTCCCCCTGTACTCACTCCCCAATCTGAGTAGCTGCCTGCCATGATCAATATTCATTTGAATACAGTTTAGAGTTGCCAGGCCCCCCCCCCAGTGAAAGCAGGGGTCCCCCACTGCCAGGCCCCACCTCCCAGCCTCTGATCAGCTGGCTTGTGGGGGGGAACATACCCCCCAAAAGAGGGAGGTCCATCCAGCAAAAACTATGGTAGAAGCCAAATTTACCCCGGAATCCTAGATGTGATTATGTCACTTCTGGGTCTCATGGGCAGTAATGTAGACACATCACTGTATGTTGGATGGGCTTCCCTGCTGCTCTGGTTAAGTCCCCCATCCCCTGCCAGTAGCCAGGAGGGAACTGGCAGCCCTAGGACAGTTTCAGAGGGCAGCCATGTTGGTCTGCAGTAGAACAGTTATATCAGAGACTAGTAGCACCTTACTTGCTGGTCTCTAAGGTGCTACTGGACTCGAATCTAACTGTTCATTTAAAGGGAGCTATACCTGCAAGGAGGAGCTGCGGTGGCTCAAGTGGTTAAGGCGCTGAACGGCAGGCTGTGGAAGGTCGGTAGTTCAGCAGTTCGAGACCTGGGTGCCGCATGATGGAGGGAGCTCCCATCTCTAGTTCCAGCTCCTGCCAACCTAGCAGTTCGAAAGCGAGAAATTGCAAGTAGATAAATAGGGACCACTTCGGTGGGACGGTAACAGCGTTCCGTGCGCCTTGGTGTTGAGTCATGCCGGCCACATGACCACGGAAACGTCTTCAGACAGCGCTGGCTCTTCGGCTTTGAAACGGAGATGAGCACCGCAACCCTAGAGTCGGATTCGACTGGCTTTCGAGCAAGGGAACCTTTACCTTTACTTTAATGAGATGTTATTTACTGCTATGCCGCGAAGAAGAGCTTCAGCTGCCCTTTCCCATGCTTTTCCTCCAGGCCTGCTAGGAACCCTAATCCTCATTTATGTTATCAATGACTGATTCAGACCCTCTACAGAGCAATGTGGATTTTTTGTTATTATTTTGCCACAATGATTTGCAAATAGAAAATGATTAATGAACAGCACTATGTAATGATGATTGTTTAGTTGTGGCTACAGCCTTTATGCCCACTAAACTGGATGAGAATTCCACCGAACTCACTGGGATAAGGTGATGGAAAGTGTCAGTCAAGTTGCAGCCAATTTACGGTGACCTCTTAGGGCGAGAGATATTCAGAGGTGGTCTGCCGTTGCCTGCTTTTGAGTAGTGACCCTGGACTTCCTTACTGGCCTCCCATCCAAGTACTAACCAGGGTTGACCCTGCTTGGCTTCTGAGGTCTGACAAAATCCATCTAGCCTGGGGCGTTCAAGTCAAGGCCGCAGAGATTTACTTCTGAGTAAACAGGGATAAGCTTGAACCTCATGTCTACAGTTCTGTATACACAATGGGGTCAGCCTCACTGAACACAGTACATTGGATTTTGCTGCAGACTTTGAGGCAGAGGAAGGTTTGTTAAGGTTTACAGAATTAACACAATAGCGTGTGGGGGGAGCTCTTCTATTCAATTAAAGATCCCGTATTCGTGTGGTTGTGCTGTTGTGATTCTCTTCTGACACTTTTGTTGAATGATAGTGGGTGGCTGGCCACTTCTACCCAGAGTGTTTTTCAGTTCAATAAGAGTTCCCCACACCCTCCAATGCCACGGTGACTTTGATGAACAAAGAAGTAACAGTGCAAGAGGGAAAGAAATTGAAAAGAAACCCATCGTACCTTTCTTTCCGCTTTTTCTTGGGTAGGGATAATTAGAAAAGCCAAATTTCATCGACTACAGAGCTCTGGGGAGATAGGAAAAGAAACAATCTCATTCTTGGTGGACCATTATCAAAAGAAATAGCGGGCACTCCAGATTCAAGAGCCACCTCTTAAGGAGAGCCTTTAAAAGAAAGCAACATTCAATTAAAGCGCAGAGAGAAGAAAATCCTGACTCCATCTCAGCAGACAGATGAATTAGCAGCATGCCGCAATAACCGGGGCTTTAGTTACCCCTTCAAAAAAAAGAATAGAACAAGTAGGATAGAGAACAAGGACATGCCCGTCCATGAGACATGGAGGAGGGGGAGTTGTCTGAAAGCTCCAGAGAAAGGCTGCTAGTCTTACCGAAATGAGAGCCACACAGGAAATTCTTCACACTTGATTTGGGTCCTTTCTGCACTTGGCTCTCATCCCTGGTTTTATCAGAGTTCAACTTACAACACAATACCTTGCATTTATCCCTGGTTATAACAGCATCCGTTTATCCCAGGGACAAGTGTGGGGTGAAACCGGGGTGACCTCGATGTAATGTGGAAACAAAAAATACCCCGAGATAATTACAGGGGTGAACTCGTGTGTAGTGTAGAATATAAATTCAGGGATAGGGTTGAACCAGAATTTAAGGCCTAGTGCGGAAAAGACCTTGGGCTGAAAGGAGATAGAGGTAGGGCTGCCACGTCCCCCTGGGGGGTGGAAATCCCCCCGCCCCAGAGGCCCGTTCCCCGACGCCAGGGAATCGGGCCCCGGGGGGAACCCCGCCCCAGCGTGCACGTCACAGGGAAGTGACGTCATGACGCCGGGCACGCTGGGGACCGGGCCACGGCCATACAAGGAAAAACTCTATGGTTTTCCCTTGTATGGTCGTGGCCCCGCCCCCAGCATGCCCGGCGTCATGACGTCACTTCCCTGTGACGTGCATGTGGCGCGCCGGGATCCGAACGGGAGTCCCCCGCCGGCAAGGTAAGTGCCACTTGGCAACCCTAGATAGAGGTTGGCAAATGCTGACCAGGAGTGACAAGTAAAACCACATAAATATATAAACATTTTGCATTATAAAAATAAAGCAGCAAGTGCCAGGTGACACTCGGGAGTAGGTTTGCTAACCTCCAGGTGAGGCCTGGAGTTCTCCTAGAATGACAATTGATCTCCAGAGATCAGTTCCCTTGGAGAGAATGGCTCCTTTGGAGGATGGACGATGGCATTATACCCTGCTGAGCATCCTCTCCTCTCCAAAATTTTGCCTTCCCCTAGGCTCCACACCAAAATCTCCAGGAATTTCCTGGGAGGGTGGGCTTTAGGGAGGGGAGGGACTTTGGTAGGATATAATACCATACAGTCCATCTTCTAAGCACCCATTTTCTCCAGGAGAAGTGGGATACATTTTTTAAAAAATAAATAATTAAGCAATCTATGTCGTCTGGAGATCAAGTGTAATTCTGGGAGATCTCCAGCCCTCACCTGGAGGTTGGCAAGGTTACTCCATCAACATGTTATAGACCCCTCGTGTTTGTGGGGGGAATAAACTGGAAGACTTTGCATCATGTGTGCAATGGGAGTTTTGTGCCTCCCAGATCTCCCCCACCCCACCCCCGGCTGTTTACTGCTTGCAATCATGGCAAGTAGGAAGAAGTGGTTATAACCTCCCCCCCCAAAAAAATGCTTTTGTGTCCTCAGACTGCCCCGTGGAGATATTCTTGGCTCCTCTGCAAAAATCACATAATGACTTACATGACTATATGCAACTTTCATAATGGAGCCGGGAGTGGTGGCTGGTGGGGTGGTCTGAGCATATAAAAACAATGTGTTGGGGAGGGAGGAGATTACAGCCTTTCCTCCCTGCCTCCTGAGGTCACAAACAGAAAGGAGCCAGTGTCCATCTGGGAGGCGTAATAACAACAATCATCATCATCATCATCATATGGCATTGTGTGTAATATAGGCAGGAGATCCGATTGTCCGGCAGCCTTAATTTGTAGCTCATTAGTGTCATGCACCACTAGGTGGAGAGCTAGATTTATTTTTGAGCTGAGAGAGCTCTGAAAATGCTGTGACTGACAAAGTTCTCTAGTTGTTGTTCTCCAACAAACAAGAGGACTTTGTAATGTGTTGATGAAACAACAGGCACAAAGCTCACTTTGTGACATTGGACCAGTCACTCTCTTTCACCTTAAACTATCTCACAAGGTCGTTGCAAGGACAAAACAGTGGGAAGAATGCCGTATGGTACTCTGACCTCCTTGGAGGAATGGCTGGCTAAAAATGAACCGGCAGGTCGAAAGCCGCTCTCACCTGGCCATTGATTGGCTGGCCGGCCATAACCCTGCCTACTGGCTCGGTGGGCCACCAACAGCAGTCCCTGCTCAAAATATAAGAAGAACTATTTGGGTTCTCAGGCCTGAGGGAAGTGAGGTGGAAGGAAGGGAGTCCCTCAGGGTCCAAGGCAATGAATGATTTGCCTTGGAAAAACCTTTGTTGGTCTTAAAGGTGCCATTGGACTCTAAATTTGTTCTACTGCTTCAGACCAACATGGCTGCCCACCCGGATTTATGATGATAGGAAACTGAATAAGCATCCCCACTCCCCTTCGTGATTTCAGCACTATTTATATTCTTTATCTCCAGAGGGTTTTTTTTTTAATCAATTCCAAATGTTGGTTTCTTGGATGCATTCCATGGAACATGATGAACTTTAAATACACATTTTATAATCCCCCCCCCTTCAAACAGAACTTTTTCAACGTGGCCTCCTGTTGTTTGCTTAGCAACCATTACAGTCGCATTACAGAAGGAAAGGCACACAGAATTAGACAGATTTCTCTCCTCCGCCCCAGAATTTTCAAAATACCAAAAAGTGACAACTGTCACTCCGTATTGCTCCCAGCAGATTCTGAGTGAGGGCCTCTTCAAAGTGATGTGGACAGAATCAAAGGGAACCAGAGGAACCTCCTTAGGACCAACCACCTGGCCACAGAGCTGATTTATCTTAAAGCACACCTGCTGAAGACTTCCATCATAATGTCCTTCTGTACTGGACGGAACACCCTGAAATATAATTTCTGCTTTCCTTCTCCCTGGACTAATAACAGAGCTCCCACCCTAAGTGGCAGTGGACTCTGAAGTCTGGGATTAGAAGATGTAAACCACAAAAGCCAGAGCGATTCGGCAAAAGCAGTTGTTCCGCCCTCAGTCTCCCATTCCTGATGGTGCCTGATGGACGGAGCCGGGGCAGGAAGCGCACTCGAGCCGTGCGCCTGCGCGATCCAGCCGGTGGTTGCCGTGGAAACATCAGAGGCCTCGAAGGACGCCGTGCAGAGCCAGCAACCAAAGAAGACCCAGAGGACGCCATGTTGATCCAGCTGCCAGTACACCGAGCCGAGCCAGCAGCCAAGAAAGACCATTGAAGATCCCACCACCAAGGGTGCTCGTAGGCAGTCCCACACCCAACACTAGATGTGGCCCAAGTTAGGAAGTATAGTTCTTAGAACACCATATATGTGAACCGCCCAGAGACCCCCTCTGGGGGTTAGGGCGGTATATCAAGTCTAAAGTTAAATAAATAAAAATTTAAAAAAAAATCCCCCCCCCCGGTTGTATTCCTCAACTTCCCACTATTTGCTGCGTGGCCACATTTTGACCCGCGTCTCCCCCTGATTTCCCCTGCGTCTTCTTGATAGATCAAGAAGACCTGGGGGGAATCAGGGGGAGATGCAGGTCAAAATGCGGCCACACAGCAAATAGTGGGAAATTGCTCAGTACAACCAGGGGGAACAGGAGACCGAGAGCGGAACAACTGCTTTTGCGGAACCGGTCCCAGTTTCAAAAGCCAAACTTAATATTCTTTTTCTTTTTAGATCTTTTTCTAAAAGAAGAGCCTTACTGGATCCAGGCAAAGATTAGGGTTGTCAGCTCTGGGTTGGGAAATACCTGGACATTTTGGTGGTGGACCTTGAGGAGGGTAGAGTTTGGGGAAGGAAGGGAATTCAGTGAGGTATAATGCCATAGAATCCACCTTCCAAAGCAGCTGTTTTCTCCAGGTGAACTTATCTCTGTCGCCTGGAGATCAGTTGTAATAGCGGGACGTCTCTACTGACCACCTGGAGGTTGGCAACCCTACCCAAGATCTATCTCGTTCAGCATTTCGTTTTCCAACTATGGCCAGCTTCTGGCAAGTTCACAAGAAGTTTTGTGATCCTGTTTTTGAGGATCACGAAACTGCAGAGGAAATCGGGCGAAGCCGCAGGTCAAAATGCAGCCCCGCAGCTTCGGGTGTGAAATTGACCAATAGTATCGGGGCAAACGGCGGCACAACATGGAGGCAGCTCTAGTGCGAAATCAGCCTATGTTAAGGATAGGGACTGAAAATAAAACAGCCAATATTATAATGCCTTTGTATAGATTTATGGCGCAGCCTCATTGGGAATACTGTGCACAGTTCTGGTCACTGTATCTCAAAAAGGACATGGCAGAGCTGGAAAAAAAATACAGAGAAGGGCAACCCAGATGATTAGGGGGGTTGGAGCACCTTCCCTGTGAGGAAAGGCTGAAGAGTCTGGGACATCTCAGTTTATAGAAGAGATTACTAAAAGGGGACTAATAGAGGTTTGTAAAATTATGCATGGGGTGGAGAGAGTTGACAAAGAGAAGAAGTTTTTCTCCCTCTCCCAAAATATAAGAACTCAAAAACATCCAGTGAACTTAATGGGAAGTAGGTTCAGGGTGGACAAAAGGAAATACTTCCACAGCGAGTGATTAAAATGTGGAGTTTTCTGCCAGAGGATATAGTGATGGCCGCATGCATAGACAGCTTTAAAAGGGGATTAGACAGATTCGTGGAGGAGAGGTCTATCAATGGCTACTAGCCATGTTGACTGAGGGGAACTTCCACTTCAGAGGCAGTGAACCTCTGAATCCCAGAACTAGGAGGCAACATCAGGGGAAGGTCTTGGCCTCCATGCCCTGTTATTGGACTTCCAGAGGAACTAGTTGGCCACTGTGTGAGACAAGATGCTGGACTAGATGGACTACTGGTCTGATCCAGTGGGGCTCTCCTTATGTTCTTAAAAGGATGAGAGATATTTTACTTTATTTAAATCTGGGTCAATTGATACAGTGCCATTCCATAAATTGGTGTCCATGCTGCTTGCAATAAAAGTCGGAGGAGGAGGAGGAGATTGGATTTATACCCTGCCCTTCACTACCTGAAGGAGTCTCAGAGTGGCTTACAATCTTCTTCCCTTCCTCTCCCCATTACAGACACTCTGTGAGGTAGGTGGGGCTGAGAGAGCTCTTTTGACAACTGCCCTTGAGAGAACAGCTCTGGAACAACTAGTAACTGACCCAAGGTCACGCCAGCAGCTGCATGTGAAGGAGGTGGGGAATCAAACCCAGTTTTCCCAGATTACAGTACGCACTACTAACCACAACACCAAGCTGGGTCTCAATATAATCATAAGTAATTAAAACAAAACATTAAAATGCAAAGATGTAGACTGAAACCAGAAGTAAAAATACAACCTGAAAAGTCCTTCTGGGGAAAAAAAAGCAGCTGACTGTAACTTTAGAAGACGGAGTTCCAAAGTCTAGGGAGTGAAACCCTGACCCAACTCGTAAAAATGATCGTATCTAGTTTGGCCCTAAGTGGCAGGTCAGGAGGGAGTTTTGAAGCCACCATCTCGCTTGCCTGTCCAGGTGGTGGCTACAGAGAGCTGCAAGTGAAATGGTCTCTTAACGAACTTGGCAGGACCTCTGCAATTAGCAGGGTGTCCAAATGAGATTCAATGTGAACAATTTTATTTACAAAGCAGTGAGCAAATAGGCCCCTTTGTGCTTTTTAGACATCTAGTACATGATCCTGGAGTCTTAAAAGTAACAAGCCGCTTACAACATGAGACAGCATCACCAGACAGCACCGAACAGGTGTGGCGGGGGCAGCAAAGATAAACTTACTACTTTGCCATCATTTAGGGTTGCCAAGTCCATTTTAGCCCCCAGCGGGGGACTTTGGGGGGCATTCCCGGAGGGGGCAGGGCATCCCGACTTGATGACGTCACGTTGGGGACGTCCGCCCCCCCCACCTGCCCACCCAACGAGCACACGGGAAAACGCCAGCTCCTTGCACTTAAAGGGGCCCCTTTAAGTGTAGGGAGCTGGAAGGTTTTGCACGCCAGATCTCCGCTTTGAGATTGGGTACGCGGGAAATGCCAGCTCCCTGCACTTAAAGGGACCCCTTTAAGTTCAAGGAGCTGGAAGGCTTTGCACACTCGATCTCCGCTTGGAGATCGGGCATGCAGGAAATGCCAGCTCTCTGCACTTAAAGGGAGCCCTTTTAAGTGCAGGGGAAGGGAGAGGGGTGGCTGCGGGTGTTGGGGCTTGGGGGGGCTTCCCCTGTCAGCCAGCTGGCCGGCAGTGGGTAGAACCCCCCAAAAAGCAGGGGACCCCTCCGGTTTGGCAACTCTACCATCATTGCCACAGTGACTCAGACTAACTAGTGTCCAGTCAGATTTGGCTGAGGTTTTCCTCCATGGTCACTCTAGTCAGAAAACCAAGGGGCTTTTTGTGTGCGGGGAAGAGTGCCAGAAACAATAATCAGGTCTACTGCAAACATGCCCTCCTAGCTTCTCGACAAATCTGTGACAGTGTACAGAATAATGTAAGATGATAACAAGAGCTCTGCTGGATCATACTAAAGGTCCAACAACTTGTTTCACCGGGAAGCCAACAAATAGGGCATAGAGACTAAGGCCTTCCCTTGATGCTGCCTCTTAGCACTGGTGTTCAGAGGTTTCTGACCTCTAAACATGAAGATTCTCTTTAATTACAATGGCTAGTAGCCACTGATGGACATCCTCTATGAATCCGCCTAACCCCCTTTAGTGCCATCAATCTATTCACTGGTAGTGAATTCCATAATTTCATTTCTCATTGAATAAAGAAGTATTTCCTGTTGTGTGTCTTCAGTCTTCTGCTCATCAACTTCATTGGGTGGCCAACAGTTGGAAGATCCTCCAGAGCTGCCAAGAAAACCATTTGGCTCCATCTTTTCTTTTCTTTTTAATAAAGGGTTTATTTACTCTCCTAAAAAGGAGAGCTATTTTGCTTAAATAGAAAAATAGGGAGGGTATATAGTGGGAGAACGAGAAAGCTGAGTGATATATTAACTTGTAAATTAATCTGTTAGTAATGTCCAAATTATCTTCTTAGGCTTCTTCTGTGTGCAGTCAAACTTCTTTCTTCAAACCAGTTAAAGGTGTTATCTATGTTA